>NC_090929.1:32291527-32594557 GCF_040938575.1 Ambystoma mexicanum | reverse complement strand
CAATTAAATATGGACAGCGCCACCAGGTAACCTTTAATGGTACCCACTTGCAGGCCCTTGTGGGCTAACGAAAGCAAAAAAGACAGAACCACAGGATTGGAACATGAAAAAAGGATCCACATTCTTAACCCTGCACCACTCGCAGAACTTTCTCCAACGGCAACAGTACAGGGAAAGCAACACCTCCATCACGTCTTCAGGGAGGTCCCAATCCTTATACCTCAACCTTTCAGAAGCCAAGCAAGAAAGGTTGAGAGACTTGACCTCTGGATGGAGAACCTGTGAGAGCAGATCGTCTCGGTAGGGAAAACGGCATGGAGGGCAAATGGACATGTCGAGAAGGTCCGCGTACCACGTTCTCCTGGCCCATGCCGGAGCAATGAGGATCATCCGGGAACCGAACTTACGTAACCTCCGCAATGACGGGAACTGGACTTCCGGTTGACACTGGTGGCGAAGAGACACTTGTGGGGTCCCCCAAAGGGCAAAGATCTCCAGGAGAATCTCCTGAGCCAGCTCCCACGCGTGTGAGACCGTGCTCTGCCTGCTCAGAGCGTCCGCCGCCTCGTTTTCGTCTCCGGCCAGATGAACTGCCGAGATCCAAATTTCCTACTGGATGGCCCAGAACCAGAGTTGCATCGCCTCTCTGCACAGAGGAAGTGACCCTGCCCCCCCCCTTTTTGTTGAGGTAGTGCATGGCCACTGTATTGTCCGTCAGTATCAGGACATTCTTCCCCCACACAGACGGCAGAAAAGCCTTCAGGGCTAGCCTGACGGCCCTCAGCACCAACAGATTGATATGGAGTCTGGACTCTGAGACCAACGACCGTTGGCTGTCAACTCGTTGGCATGAGCTCCCCATCCCGTGAGGTATGTGTCCGCCACAATCGTCACTTCCGGCCAGGGTAGCCAAAATGGAGCCCCGTTCATCAGATTGCCTTCGACGGCCCACCACAGAAGATCCTGGGCGACCGAGGGCAGCACCTGAACGGGATCCGACATCCTGCCGGAGGACTGTGACCATTGCATCTTGAGAGCCCACTGCAGAGATCTCATCCGCAGCCTGGCCTCTGGCACCAGGAGAATGCATGATGCCACGAGGCCGAGCAACCTCAAGAACTCAAACGCCGGGAGACTCTGGGCATGTTGAAACTTGTTAACCATCTGCAGAATGTGAGAAGCCCTCACCTAGGGAGGGAAACAACCCCAGGGATGTGTCGAGCACTGCTCTGTTGTACTAGAGCCGTTGGGTAGGTGCCAAGTGGGACTTCTTTAAGTTGAGGGAGAAGCCCAGCATGTGAAGGGAGTGGCAGGTGACTGACAGATGATCCAGGACTTGCTCCGGAGAGCGCGTCCTGATCAACCAATCGTCCAGGTAGGGGTAGACCTGAATCCCCCCTTTCCTGAGATACACTGCCACCACCACCATGAGCTTGGTGAAGACCCTCGGGGCGGAGGTCAATCCGAACGGCAGGACCCGAAACTGAAAGTGTGAGTCGCCAACCGCAAACCTCAGGTACTTCTTGTGCTTGGGATGAATCAGCACATGAAAGTAAGCATCCTTTAGGTCGAGAGACAGCAACCAGTCCTGAAGTTGAAGGGCCTGGAGGACTTGAGAAAGAGTAACCATCTTGAACTTGTCCTTCCTGAGGATCTTGTTCAAACCACGCAAGTCCATGATGGGTCTTAATCCCCCATCTTTTTTCGGGATCAGAAAATATGGGGAATACCATCCCTTGTTCCTCTCCGCGACAGGCACCAGTTCTATGGCGCCTTTCTCCAGCAGGGATTTGATTTCCTGCGCAAGGATATGATCCGGACTCTTCAAAGAGAGATTCCCTGGTGGATTGTCGTGAGGCCTCTGCCGGAAAGGAAGACAGTAGCAGTGGGTTATGATCTTCTGAAGCCACACATCTGAAGTAGTGGCACGCCATTCTACATGATGCTGCGCCAGCCTTCCCCCAACCGGCGAACCATTCGGCATGGCCTCATGACTGAGCTGAAGCGGCAGTGCCTGAGGGCGAAGAGGCAACTGCTCGAGCGGCCTTGGCACCTCGAGTACCCTGTTTTCCAACTCTGGTACTCCTACGTTGGCCCCTTTGACTTGCAGCTCCCCTCGATCTACCAAAGGTAGAGTAGTATCGAAAGGAACCTCCCCTCCATTGCTATCCCCTAGTACGAAAAGGCAGAGGTTGGCGGACTGCAGCGCTCAACGACTTCGCTGCAGCCTTTGAGGTCTGCACCCTCTCAAGGCTGTCAGCCTTGCTGCCAAAAAGATGTTCACCATCAAAGGGCATGTTGAGAAGCCGGGCTTGTACATCAGGAGCAAAGCCCGACTTCAGCAACCACGCAAATCTGCGCATCACGGTGTTCGCCGCCATGGACCGGCTAACACAGTCTGCCACATCCAGACCCGACTGAACGGATTCACACATGGCATTCTTGCCATCCTGTACAAAGGCAAGAAAGCGATCCCATTCCTCCCCTTCAGAAATATGTTCACCCGCCAATGAAGCACAATTCCACAGAGTGTGAGTGAAACGTGCTAAGGCACACACAGTTGGCTGCTTTCAAAGCCATACCCCCAGAAGAAAAGACTTTCTCCGCCCAACCGTTAAAACGTTTGTCATCCCTATCAGGAGGGATGGTAGGGTACGATGCCTGCTTTGCTGGAGTAGGGTGCATGGACAAGTAGCTGGGGTCGCCACTGGCTGAGCGGTACTTTTTCGGCAACGACTTACCCACTGCCGGGAGACTCTCCGGAGCAGTCCAAGCCGCCGCCACCCTTCTTTGCAAGGCCATATGGAATGGCAGTACCGGGTCAGTTGGTGGACCTTGGTCCAAGATATCTGTCAGGTCATCCTGCAGAAAATCCACTGGTGGCGCAGACCACCCAAAGTATTCCGTCTCCCTCGACATAAGCCTCCGGTATGAAGACTCGGCGTGCGTGCCAGGCCTGCCGTAATCAACCTCCGGAGAGGTGTCCAAACCACTGGCGTCATGCAAAGACTGATGCAGGTCTTCCATCTGACTATGACCAGACAATAGGTCGTCAGGAACCAAACCTTCCTCAGACCCTTCATCCACCTCTGAAATATAATCCAGAGGCTGGAACAAATCCCTGGAAGAGGGCACAGAAAAAGGCTCAAATACAGGCCTCACTGACTTCTTCAGGGCCTTCCTCGGAGTTTCCACCGATGCACGGGTACCTCCGGTAAAGCCTCCACAAAAGGTGTCGAGGGCCTCGACGGAATCGGCGTCGAGCGTGGCGCTGATGGCTTTGACACAGGCCTCGAGGGCGGTGCCCCGAGCGTGTCCTTCGACTGCCTCGGCGCCGATGGCTTCGATGACTTCCTCGGAGGCAGAGCCTCGAGAGAGTCTCTCGACGGACATGGCGCTGATGGCATCGACGTCTTCTTAGAAGAACTCACAGGTTCCGCAGGTCTCAAAGGCGTCGAGGACCGGGACCTGGAGTGGGCATGGCTAGAGCGATCCACCTTGTCCGATCGGGACCTCAACGGCTCCCGATGATCGCGCCGACCGCCCGACCCCAAAGGCGTGCGAGCGGTGGCCCTAGCACGTTCTCTGCCAGCTTCCTTCGAAGGCGCGGACGGAACGGAGCCCTGTGATTGGAAAATCGCCATAATCTCTGTACGAAGTGCATCCCATTCCGCAGGAGAGGAATGCTTGTTGGGACAAGCAACCCGCCGTCTGGCGGAATCCTCGGACGAGGACGGGGAAGGCGACCGGTGACTGCGTTTCCGCGAGTGCCTCGAAGAGGCAGAGGAATGGCGGGAACCACTCTGGGACCGAGACCCCCTGGACTTACGCCAACGTCTCGGAGAGTCGCCCCTCGAATTGTCAGTCGAAAGCCCAGCGGATTTCGACTTTCAGGGTTTGGAAACCCTACCTACAGAAAGCTTCCTCTTCCGCTCCCGCAAGGCTTTCGACGTTAACGACTGGCAATCGTCACCGTCATCGGTGGCGTGGTCCTTGCCGAGGCACCAGAGGCAGACGTTGTGCGGGTCCGTAAGTGACACCTTGGAACCGCAGTCCCGACACTTCTTGAATCCCCACCGCAGGGTAGAAGACGACGAAGACATGATATCTTCACAAAAAAACAAGTTCGAAGAGCCAAAAGAATCAGAAGAAACGAGGCGCGCCAAGATCTACGAAGCGAACATGTTCGCGGAAAAATCGGAACTGAGGCTACGGGCGTTGTGCGTCCTACTTATAACATCCGTTGACGTCGGCTTGACAGAGGCCCTCGAGGACAGCGTATCGACGTCATCAACGCAGAACATTTTCCGAAGCAGCACAGCTGTGGTGATTACCTGTCATAGATGTGTAATACGTCGGAGGAACCAATCCCCTCGAAATGGATTTATGAGTTAAAAAAAATGACAGGAGGAAATATGCTGGCCATAGGGGACATAAAAGGTCTCCTGGCAGCTATTCTTGGGGAAAGGGCTGATGACATATGGAGGACAGCAGGGTATTCAAGTGTGACAGCACAAAACACAGCGCATGATGCAGCACTGCTTAAATAATTGCAGAGCAGACGTATGGAGAGCTCTTAGGGTACAATTTCCTGACACATCAGACATGGGTGCAATTATGACATATAAAATGAAGGAAGCTGAAACCCTATTGATTACATTCAGGATATTCAGGAGAAAGGGCAGCTTGAAACTTCCAGGCCAGAGGGAAAAAAACAGTGGCATTATTTTACCACACTCTATGTCAGGGGTTGCCTGAGCCAGTAAAGAGACAAATGAAGAAGCAAGTGGGAAGTGAAGCAAAACCATGGGCTTAGATACAGCTGACGATAGTGCATCACTAACAGGGCGACTTGATGTGTTCAGTACTATCTCTGACACCAGACCCCTAAGAGGAACCAAAGGTCAATGTGACGATAGGAGGCAAATCGTTTTCTTTTCTAGTAGACAGTGGGGCTACTCGTCCATGTATCTGAGAGGGAAAATATCCAATGTCGGGAATTGCCATGTGTGCTCAAGGGTTCTCTGGAGCTACGAGTCGAGTTCCTTTTACTGATGAATTACCAGTCTCCATAGGGAATTACCAGTCTCCATAGGAGAGTGCGACATGTCCGTTTCTTTGTTATATTCACGACAGACACCAGTTAACATTTTGGGAAGCGATTTAATGACAAAACTTAACATGAAAATTTCATATACAGAACAAGTGATCCTGGTGTGGAGCACACAAATACACAATTTAAACGTGGGCAAATGTATACTGGTGTTCACAGGGCAAGTGGCTCTGCCAAGGGTTCCAGTAGATCAAAAGGTTTTTCTATATCGGGTGAGCAGTCTACTGACATGGCTACCGGGCTCAGTGAGAACAATTCTGATAAAACCTGTTGAGTTTTTGTTCAGATCACGAATACCTATGGGGGACAGACTATCCCTATAGAATTGGAAGCAGCTATAGTACGAAGGGAAATGGCAATGTTTGAAGGAGTAGATGATGAGGGCAGACCATGGAGGACAGTAATAGCCCTCAAAGAAGGGTATAGATTGAGTGACATAACTGATGAGGACATGTTTAGAGAAGACCAAACAGATGAAGTGGTGTTCTTCATGAGCATCACATACTGGATAAGAATAGAAAAGAGGGAAGTCCCACATCGAAAAGCAATAATACGGCATCATCCAGCATATTTTCAGGAAGACTTGGAGAAGGTGCCAAACGTCCTTTGGACCACAGGGACTTATGACGTAGGTTTATTAAAGCAGTAGGGGTAGTTTAAAGAAATATCAAGCCAGGAGCAATTTTAACTCAAGCAAGATAGTACCCCATGTCTTGAGAGGCTGATGAGGGTATATTTCAGACCATTAAAGGTCTGGTGCCATCGGAATCGTCGTGTAACACTGCAGTGTATGCTATAAAAAATCTAAAGGAGGGTCATGGAGATTTATGCAATATATGAGACTGATTAACCAGATTGTAGATGCAGAGTTTCCTTTAGTTCCTAATCCGGCGACAATACTATGTAATATCTCAGTGGAAACTCGATATGTCAGGATGATCGATTTGAAAAATTTGTTTTTCTCGATCCTGTTGCACAAAGACTTGACTTCCTTTACGTTCTTTAAAACTCAACTGAAACATACTTGTTTGCCCCAGGGGTACTGTGAGTGCCCATCGATCATTAACAGAGTCCTACAGATGGATTTAGGCAATATTGATCTTAAGAGTGCGGTGATACAGTACGTGGATGACATTTTAGTTTGTAGCACGACGGAGGATGAGTGCAGACAAGATTCTATTCAGATGATGGCTATTCTAGCATAGAAGGGATATAAAGTATTTGTATTTTTGTAGTTTATTTATATAGCGCACCGGGCCCAAGGGCATCTAGGCGCATATCATAGGAGGCAAGGTTACAATTACATACATGGAGCAGGAGACTACCAGCTTACAATAGACATGCAGGTAAGTCTCCGGAAGGACACAATTATATACAGTATGGAATAGTATGAGGCATGTACCGGCACAAGGGTTATCCAAACAGTTCCTATGGCCAATAGAGCATAGGAATACAGAAAGTTTCAACAAGAAAATATGCACAAGAAGTTAAATTATCTACATACAAGGAGAGGATGCAAAGAGGAGTACACACGTTATCTATATACAGCAGTGTTCTAAGGTGAAAGACAGAGTGGCAGAAGCTGTAGTGTGACATCAAATGACTCAGATGTTTTGTGCTTAGAGCCATCCTTTAGTTTTGTTCTTGAAGACTTGGAAGGAAGGCTCAGCTCTAATGGCATTGGGCAGGGTATTCCAAAGCTTAGAGGCAAGGACCGGGAAGCTGGCGCCACCCGCTTTTTGTAGTTTAAACCTAGGGAGGTGTAAACTGTGGGCTTGGGCAGCTCTCATGGGCCGGGTGGAAGTGTGTGGTGTGTCTCGGTTGGCTAAGTAGATGGGTGCCTGTTTGGTAAGGCACTTGTGAGTCAGGGCAAGTGTTTTCAAGGATATTCTATGCTTAACAGATATGGTGGTTTCTGGATATGTTTAATGCTGCTCTAATGGCATTGTTCTGAATGACTTGCAATTTGTTGAGGTTGGATTGACTAGTCCCTAGGTAAAGGGCACTACAATAGTCAATCTTGGACATGACAAGTGTTCTAGACAAATAGACAAAAAGTAGACAAATAGAAGTTACAATACTGCCAAAAAGAGGTGTTATACATAGGACAGTTGATTTTGCATGTAGGGAAGAAGGTGACACCTGAAAGAGCTGAGGCAATTATGAAAACCTCAAAGCTAAATACAGTGAAACAGATGCAACAGCTTCTGGGGCTATGCAACTATGTTAGAACCTGGATGTTTGATTACAGTTCCTATACAAGACCCCTTCTGCAAGCATCAAAGAAAGCACAAGTGAATAAGGTAAAAATAAAACAAACTGAGGAAATGGAGGAAGGGTTTGACGAGCTGAAAAAAGCAATTTGCACGGCCCCTGTTTTGGGAATTCCCTATTATGTCGAGGAATATTATCAGTTTTAGCACACAAATAGAACAGTCATGACAGCAGTGCTTACACAGAGAACTACATTGGGGTACAAGCCTTTAGCATATTACAGTGGGATTTTAGACCAAAAAATGAGGACACCTTCCTTGCGAACAGTGATTGGAAGCCGCCGCATTCGCAATTGAGAACTCCACAAGTATTGTGATTGGCTGCTCTATGACTCTCTTCGTGGAGAATACTCTATTTGACATTTTAGAGAAACCCAAAGGCACATTGACATCTCAAAGAGCTTCAGCTTATGAGGTAATGATTGTGAATCCAACGATTAAGATTGTAAGATGTAAAATAGTGAATCCTGCTACGTTTATAGCTGAGCCAGTAGAAGAGGGCGATCATGTGCATGACTGTGCTAATTATGTTGAATTTTATTATGTAACCTGTGTGAAGGAAAATGCATTAGCAGGAGGGGAAATTCTCTTTATTGATGGTTCTTCAAAAATTGATCAGACTAGTGGGGAAAGGCGTTCAGGCGCAGCAGTAATAAGACGCAAATTAAATGGAGAACTTGAAGTTGTAGCAAGAGCAAGGCTACCGCCTCACTTTTCAGCGCAAACAACAGAATTAGTAGCGCTCATTGTCGCACTCGAGAAACACGAAGGGCAGGAAGTGACGTTGTACAGTGACTCAGCCATCAGGACGTCAACCGTACACGCAGGGTTAGTGCATTGGAAAAGGAGGGGCTACCTCTATGCGGACGGCACTCTAGCGTATCACGCATCCTTAAAGGACAGGCTTATTAAAGCACTACAATTCCCAGTAGCCATAGTAGTCGTTAAATGCGCAGCGCACACTAAGCACACATATTTGATCTCTTGCGGGAACAAAGTCGCAGATGAAGAAGCCAAAAGGGTTGCATATCCTCCAGACATTTCGAGTTTTGATACTGAGAATATTAAAGAGAAAGTAGCCCCAACCATGGTAGTGCAAGAAGGTGCAAGTACATTATCGATAACCCAACTAATGGAGATTCAAGGGAGTGCACCACAGGACGAGCAGGAGTTATGAAACAAAGAGGGTGTTCTTTATTCCCCACAGAAGCATTATGGTGGCAGGAAACCACTGGAAATCCTGTGATGGCAGTAGCGTTATTAAAGGTTGCGCTTAAACAGCTGCATTACACCACGCATGTAACTAGGGAGAGTCTTGCTGCTATGATTTCGGAAGACTGGTTCAATCCGAATTTGTTAGAACACATTGCACTATTTATAGTGAACTGGATCGTGTGTCAAAGGTGTACTGCTGGGCATAAACTAAGAACGATAAGATGGGTAATAGCTCGGCTGAATGGTATGTTTCAGCATTTACATATTGACTATGTCGATAAGCTGCAAGAATCTAATGGATATAGTTATCTATTAGTGGTGGTGTGTCCCTTCTCTAGGTGGATCGAGGCAGGTCCGTGCACACAGCCTGATGCCACTTGCACAGCAAAGTTTTCAGTATGTGAAGTTTTTCTCAGATGGGGCGTATGTGAAGTGCTGAGATCAGACAATGGGCCACATTTTGTTAATGAGGTATTCAAACAAATGGGGCTTCTATTGAACATTAAACACAAGTTTACTTCTGTTTATCACCCACAAGCAAACGGAATACGTGAGACACTCAATGGCCTCCTTAAAGAAAGGATTGCCAAGATTAAATTGACTTTGAAGAAGGGATGGCTATATTGCCTAGGCTTAGCTTTCTATGCCCTTCAGAATTAGTTTGGCTCAGACCACCACCCCACCCCTCACGAGCTGGTGACAGGGCGACGTATGAGAACTCCTCTTACACCTCCGTCTAGAAGTAGAAGTGATGCCCAGAGTGTTGGAAAAACTTTAGGTGATGAATTGCACGATTATTTGACATGTATGACCTCTAGCATCTGTCTCATTTCAGATCAACTCAAGCGTCAGGGGGGTCGGTCTCAGAACACAGATGAAGACAATTCAACAACCAGCCCAGTTGAACTTTTATCGGCACTGGGTAAGATACTTCACGAGGAAGTGGCATGAGCCACGCTTTAATGGCCCCTTTTGCGTTGAAAATATAACACCCTCAGCTGTAAAGGGTCCAAAGAAGACGAGCTTGGCTTCACTTAGGTGACGCAAAAGCCTATAAAGGGGATACCTTCCCTCCCACCATTGCCAATCCAGAAGCAGGACAACAAGAAGAATTTCAGCGTGTGCAAACTTGATCGAAGACGAAGAAAAAGGACGACAAAGCAACGACCATTGAATGATGCGGATTTTAATTTGGACTAAAACCCGGGTGATACTCCTTATAGATATTTTAGCAGGACTACAAAGACTTGCGGCAAGTTTTAATAGGCCAAAAATGAACTCTAGAAACACATTGGAGCATTGAAATTATGCCTAAAAGTCAGTTCTTGAACAGAAATTGGAAACAAGATCAATATCCAGATTCATTTTGTGGTGGATACCTGTTCTAAGAAATTAACCCTATGGTACTCAATGCTAGTGATGTGCATAGGCTTGTGCTTGCTGTTTTTGTATTTGTATTTGAAGCTTATCCTGCTCTTGTCAGAAGAGATGTTGATGTTCACACTTTTTTACAGGATCCTAAAAATGACCCTGTGATTAGAAGGTTTCTCATTGCTATAAATGAACAGATCTTGCAAATGCAGGGGTAAATAAATTTGACAAATTGTATTAAAGATGAGAAATTTGGAAGCTGGCACAGTACTAGAGAATGAACAACAAATACCAGAATGGCGAAAAAGCTGGTTGCCTATGTTTTGGTGTATAATGTATGCCTGCACGATTACACTCTTTGTCTTTCTATTTCTCCTCTTTCACAGTCTTTTTCACATTAGTACTCTCACTGAGACAGAGGCCCTTATATGATAGGAGAACAAGTTACCCTCTTACCTGGTAACGTTCTTTCGATGGGATGGTCCGACGACGTATTCCATATCTATGACAGTAATCACCACAGCTGTGCTGCTTCGGAAAATCTTCGGCGTCTGCGTCCTGCGTCAATGATGTCGATACGCCGCCCTCGAGGACCTCCTCCGACGGCCAACGTCACTGGATGTTATAAGTAGGACGCACAAGGCCCGTAGCCTCAGTTGTAGTTTTTTCCCAGAACATGTGCCACCAGTCTTCTGCCAGTCTGACACACAAAGCCTTGCGGAAACGTAAGCTGCAATCGCATAAGAAATTCTGTAGCGGAGAAGGTACGGAGGGAGTGATATGGAATACGTCGTCGGACCATCCCATCGAAAGAACGTTATCAGGTAAGAGAGTAACTTGTTCTTCGAGGGGATTGAGTCCTCCGACGTATTCCATATCTATGACAGACTCCCAAAGCAGTACCAATGCAAGGAGGTGGGAAAAGAATTTAGAAAACAGAAATTTAGCAAGCCCAATCAAATTGCGGAGTAAAGGACCGCCTTGCCAAAGGCCAGATCCTGCCCCCGGATGGAATCGAGGGAGTAGTGACGTACAAAAGTATGTACCGAAGCCCAGGTGGTTGCATCACAGATGTTTCGAATAGGAACACCCCTCTGCAGGGCAGTAGAGGCAGCCATACCCCTGGTAGAATGGGCCTGTAAGCCGACCGGTGGGGCCTTACCTGCCAAGCGGTAACACTCAGAGATAGCCAAAATAATCCAGCGAGACAAAGTCTGTTTCGTCACAGCCTGTCCCAAAAGCTTTCCAGCGTAACCAATGAAGAGCTGATCGTCCACTCTGACCCGGGACATACGTGAAATATAAAAGCCTATGGAGCCTCTCCTTTTCCTTACCAGTATGTGGAGGAGGATAAAATGCCGGAAGAACAACCTTCTGGCCTAAATGAAATTCCGATACCACCTTCGGTAGAAAAGAAGGACGAACTCTAAGGACAACCCTGTCCTTATGAAACACAGTGAAGGGTGGCTTAACTCACTCAGCGAGCGGAAGTGACCGCAACTAAAAATACAGTTTAACAGTCGCAAAGGGCATGTATGCAAAGGCTCAAACAGAGCACCCATTAGAAACTTGAGAACAAGGTTCAAATCCCAACCGGGCACCTGGAAAGGCGACGGAGGGAACACATTAGTGAGCCCTTTCAGAAACTGAGAAATTAAAGGAATTTTAAAATAGGAACACTCTTTAGATGTGCGCTTAAATATGGACAGGGCCGCCAGGTAACCTTTAGTTGGTACCCACTTGAAGGCCCCTGTGGGCCAAAGAAAGCAAAAAAGACAGAACCATGGGAATTTCGTATGCAAAAGGATCAACATTCTTAACCCTGCACCAGTCGCAGAACTTTCTCAACGGCAATGGTACAGAGACTTTGTTGCGGGCCTTCTGGCCGAAATCAACACCTCCATCACGTCTTGAGGGAGGTCCCAATCCTTATACCTCAACCTTTCAGAAACCAAGCGTGAAGGTTGAGGGACCTGACCCCTGGATGGAGAACCCGACCCCCCTCCCGTGAGAGCAGATCGTCTCGGTAGGGAAGACAACGTGGAGGGCAGATGGACAAGTCGAGAAGGTCCGGGTACCACGTCCTCCGGGCCCACGCCGGAGCACTGAGGATCATCCGGGAACCGAACATCTGTAACCTCTGCAGTACTTGCGGGATGACGGGGACTGGAGGAAACGCGTACAGCAGTGGGAATGACCACTCCGCCACGAACACGTCTCCTAAGGCTCCCTTTGGAGGAAATTCCCGCAAGCAGAACCTATCACACTTCAGGTCGACACTGGAGGCGAAGAGATCCACTTGAGGGGTCCCCCAAAGGGCGAAGATCTCCAGGAGAATCTCCTGAGCTAACTCCCACTCGTGAGATCGCGCTCTGCCTGCTCAGAGCGTCCGCCGTCTCGTTTTCGTCTCCGGCCAGATGAACTGCTGAGATCGAAATTTCCTGCTGGATTGCCCAGAACCAGAGCTGCATCGCCTCCCTGCACAGAGGAAGTGACCCTGCCCCCCCCCCTTTTTGTTGAGGTATTGCATGGCCACCGTGTTGTCCATCAGAATCAGGACATTCTTTTTTTAAAAACATTTTTTATACAGTTTATTACAAACTTTAATAAAAAAAAAAAGAAAAGCAAAAGAAGAACCAAGCTAGAGAGAATCGAAAAAACACAAAATACCAACCATAGGAAATGAAGTACAAATTGAAGCTCAAATGACAATCAAGGTCATCTTTCGCTAACAAATCCTCCTGCTCCTATGGTACTTCATTGATTTTTCCTTAAAAATCATCCCTCATCTAACAACACAATTTAATTGATCATTCTCTAGTCAGTTTGGTCATCGAGCAATTGGTCGCTAGATTTTGTGTACATACTGATTGTCTACTAATCCATTGTACGCAAAATATTCCTCACATGACCCAAAAGATGAATCAAAGCGAATGTCAACTTATTATTCACTCCTTCAAAGAGTGCTGCCCACCAGTCCTCGCAGCTCCATGAAGATCTCTGTTCAGCTTCTTTGCCAAAGATTTCTATTCTGTTGTCTAATAAAACCGGACAAAAGGCCACGAGATGTTTTAGAGTCTCTGTTGCCTTATTACATAATCTACAGGTTAAATCATTTGTTGCCAAACTGTTTCTTCTTTTTAGAACTTCCTTAGTTTCAAATTGGTTTAGCCTGAATCTTAAAAAGGAGTTACGTGAAGCACTATTACGGAAGTTTCTTATGTAGTTTGGCAGAATGTTATAGGCCCTTACTTCAGATGGTACGAGATCCATACATTTGTGAATAGATCTCTTATGACATGTTTCCATCCAATCCCATTGCCACAATGTTTCCTTTATCTTATTTGGATTACACCGCAAAGTATCTTCATTCATATTTAAAATTTCCAGAATTGACTTACAGTTGTTTACCCATAGATTTTGAATCGGATGAGCCATTTTACCATCTTCTACTTTTAGAATGTTGAATTGAGGATCATCATTTGGGTCGGTCATCTTTCCATATAATGAAAGTGCATTCCACATAATTTTTGCTGAGATTGATATTAATCCCAGCTTGTAGCTGATGCACGCTTTCGGAACTCCTATTCCAAAATTTAGTATTCTGGTCCAAAATTGATGTTCACAAGTTTCCCAAACCTTGTACGAATATCCAAACGCAGTCTCAGCTCCAAAAATTAAAGTCGGTACAACCTTAAGTTTATAAAAGTCTATCACAGGTTTCAAGCTGAATTTGCCATACTTTTTATTGATAAACAGATTTTATACCAACAGATGTTTATGTTTTGCCTTTACTGCTTTGGCCATTGGGTCGTCATTGATTGTCGCACTTATTATATTTCAGTTCCGATCTTCCATTGATAATTCCGCTTCCGGAACCTCTTTTGACCACGCAGATTTTCTAGTTCAATTATCTCCGTTTTTGAGTTGTTTATTACCATTCCATTCTCTTCGATATATCTATGAAGAGCTGTTAGTTTTCTTTGAAGACCGATCTCAGTTAGGTCTAATAAAACGGTATCATCAGCGTAGAGCTTCCACTCAATTTTATTATTGTTAATTTTTGGAGAGAAAGATCGTATTTCTTCAAATGCAGAACCTACATCTGCAATGAAAAAGTTAAAAAGGACAGCACCAAGTGGGCATCCCTGTTTCACTCCACGTTCCGTTTTTTTGGAGCTTGACAGGGTTCCCTTGCCGTCAAGCCGAATACTTATGTTAGTGTCTGTGTACAGTTGTTTTATCGCACGGATGAGACCATCAGGACATTTTTTTTTTTCATTTTGGTCCAGAGCCTATTACGATCGACTGCATCAAACGCATGTGCGAGATCAACAAAGGCAGCATAGACCGTTCTATTCATGTTAATAGCCTCCATTTTCAAGATGTTTATCATAAACAGGTTTAGGTTGCAACCAAACCCTTTCATAAATCCTGATTGCCTTATGTCTTATTCACATGAATTTTTGCACCATTTTGTCAACTGTTGTTGAAGTTGAGTTGCAAATATTTTTCCCACAACATCAAGGAGAGCAATTGGCCTGTAATTTTTCGGTTCTGAGCGTATCCCCTTTTTAAAAATCGGCACAATTATTGCGCTCTTCCAAGACGCTGGAATCTGTTTTTGTTGTATGACAATCCTAAACATCGATTCACAGAAGTCAGTCCACTCCTCTGGGTGCGATTTTATCATAAAATTGGTTAAGCCATCTGGACCACACGCCATAGAGGAACTCAATCTTTTAATATTATCCAAAATGTCAGATCGTTCAATTGTTAAGTTCCAGGGCTGATCCTCATCAAACAAAACTTCACCAGTTCTGTTATGACTCTTAAATAGTTCAGAGTAATGTTTGATCCATTGGACTTCAGATACAGAATTACTTATTAGAGCCTGTTGTTGCGCTTCACAGTTGTTAATTAGGGTCCAAAAATCGCATGTTTTTTTTTTATAAACTTTCTTGCATTCTTTTTTTCATCCTAATTTCAATAACGAAACTATGTCGTGGCTTAAAGTTCGATTTGCCATGGAGCATTTTTATTTCTCTAAATTGCTCTAGAAATGGTAGGTAATTTAGATCTCCTTTATTTCCAACATGCCTTGTTAGATCAACTATATTTGAGCCAGTTAATCTTAGACAATTCCGACCAGGAACAACCTCTATCATATGCTGAAATCTCTCTTTTTCTTTGTCACACTGTAGTTTATAGATTCCCACATATACCAGATCATGATCACTATTGTCCATCTCACACACCCTTAAGTATGAGATCATTCCAACTAGTCAACTAGACACAAAGACGTAATCTAGGACCGAGTTTTGATTGCACCTTCTCCACGTGGCCTTGGCAGGAATATCCCCAGATGTCAAACCATTCAATCTCTGGAATTTTCTCATGAACAGTTCATCTTGTATGTGACAGGCAAGTTTCTGTTTCTTAGGATATTGTTTAGCTTTCCAACCATCATTAGTTGTGTCAAGTAAAGCTACAAGATCGAGGTTCCAGTCTCCACATATAAGAATGTTAGGTGATTCTGTCGCGCACATTATCTCATTTATTTCATCACATAACATGTCTACAAAGAGCATTGTTCCAGTTGAATTTGGCTGCCAATAGATGTTAATTAAATATAATCTTTGATTCAATTCACCCCCTTAACACAGTCAATTATAGTTGTCTGGATACATGGTGACTTGTTATATGATTCGATTATCCTATATCCAGATCTTCTGTGGATTAAGGTTAACAAGTCAGACATAGGCCTCCCCATTTGATTTGTAATAGCTGGATTCATGGCAATTTCATAACCCTCCACCATAGGTGTTTTTGAAATCCACGTTTCCTGTAAACATACAATGTCCATTTCCATGAGTTCCAGCGATTGGTTTTGAATTAAGTGGATGAACCCTCTTGTGTTCCATGAACCAAATTTTAGAATATCCTTCCTTATATGCTTTGGATGTTAACTTGAGTTGTTTAATGCAGACGCAAGCCAACTCCAATTATTTTGATCGCTATTTGCTTCTTTTTGTTAGAGTGACTCAGATCTTGTGCTCCCCAGCTCTTCCAACGTAATTGTAATTTTAATTTGTCTCGGGTTCATCATTGTCTTTTCAGGCAGTATATCATTGTCCTCCAAAAACCAGGATACTGATTTCTTCGAGTTTGCTCGAAACTTATTATCTGGTTTCTTTTCTATTTTAGGCTCAGATTGCCTTTCGCTTTTTTCCATAGAATCATGTGAAGTGTTGCTGAGTAAGGCTACGGAATCTTTTATTTCCAAATCTCGAATTACTCTTGTTAGTTTGAATCCTAGATTCCATAATGCCTCGTTGGCTTCCATAACTTGATCTTTTTTATAATTGGAGTGAATATGAAGGATTACACGGTCCAATTGCGTTTCATTTGCGAATTCAACAGTTTTAATATCGCTCGATGTAATTGAACACAGTTCTGGAATGTGCCTGAATAAAGTGATTACATTGTGCCTGTTCAAAATCAGTCCATCATTCATGGTTTCACTCCTTTCTAAGGCGATATAGTAGTTTGATTTAGTTTTATTATTACTACTTTTCTCGCTTTTTCTTTGATGACTTAGTTGATGTACATCTGTTCTCCGTTTTTCACAATCTAATTTCACATTTTTTCATTCACCATGTTTCATAATTTGATTTTGAAGCATCTGTGTTAACACTTTAGAAGGGCCAGATTCTTCAATCACGACCTTTTTAGCAACATTTGTTTTATCATACGAATCAGCCATCGCCGTTATTGGTACCCCATTGGCATTAACTCTTCTTTCTTCCAATGTTTGAAATTTAAAAGGATTTTTATTTGCAACTATATCTGAGTCAGATGAAACATTTTTTGGCACATCAATCAATTCTATTGTTCTTCTTCGTCGTCCTTTCTCTAAATTTTCTGACTCCATCTCAATTTGCTTGACCTCCTCTGATGTATTCCCTGTAACAACAATATGCAAGGGAGTGTCAGATTCATCGTCAAGCGAGTCCTCGCCTATATTCTGATCCTCATCACTTCCTTCATAAATTGAAAGGTTCATTAAATCTTCCATCTGCCCATCAGAACTCTTATAGGTGGGTACTTCCGCACTTTTAGATTCTGCATCCACAAATACTTGTCTATTTTTTTCTGTTGCCACAGCAGTTCCAGTCATAGATTCTGCAGTCATAATAGTAAGATTTAAAGATGTCAAATTTCAGAAAAATTTTTAAGAACCATTTCCTGTCATTTTTTTCTGACATGTCATATTCTTTGTTTTCTTGATGCACTTCCCTTTTTGAGATGGATTTGTGGGCCCAGGTTGCACAGATTGTATAGATTGTACCTTTTTCTTTGCAAATATCGGATAACTTTCTGTTTATTGAAGTCCATATTCAAGCTCACTTTAGATGTCTCACTCAATGGAGTCAATGAGGTCGACGGGGTCGAATCAGAGCACAACAATTTGCTTTCATTCGAAAGGAATCCAGAAGATGGCTTACAGATTACAGCGACTTCCGTATCACCAGCAGAATCGGCTCCTCTCCCTTGCGGTAACATAGCACAACCATTTAAGTTCTCTGTTATTACTTGACATTTATCCAAGGTAATATTATTCGAGTCGGATTGCCGCTCGATGTCCACAAGAACCCTTTGTTTAACTGGTTGACTTTCTGAGGAATCAGAGGTGCTCCCCAGAATCAATCCAGTTGGCAGGCTATCCGGGATACTCGGTTTATCAATTGTCACTCTTTCATGTACACATTCACAACAGCAGGTTTTCGAGGTCATTTGATTAGATGTCCTACACTCATTTAAGTTGGTAAGCATTCCACTGTCCACCTTATTTTGTTGGGTTTTTTTCAGGATTGTTAGAGCTTCCCTCGCCACTTTCGCTAGAATTCTTTTACCTTCCGGCAAGTTGCTTAGATGTTCTCCTAATAAAACATTTGAGTTTTCCATTGAAAGCAGGTCTTTATGAGACTGGAATTTCATTTCACGCATTTCTAGATCAATGGTTGGCATTTTGGTGTTTAACATTGCTAATAGAGTGTTTTGATCTCCATAACTTTCATTAAATTGCTCGTACATTTTTGAAAACGGAGCAGTTGATATTGTTACAGCTAGAGAGATTTTCAGTATTAACTCCGCACATAGTTGTTCCCTTAGATCGTTGAACGAATCATTCAACTTTTTTGCCTTCTGCGCTTTGTGCTGCATCGTCCTCCTAATTTTGGGGAATTGTCTTTCAACGAAAGAAGAATCAGAGGAAGAGGCATCTGAGTTCACATCTGAAGATGACTTGCAGTCATCATTGTCTCTTCAAAGTCTTTCGTTCAACACTTCATCACCTTCAACTAAGGTATTGCTCGTTGTTACCAGCCTTTTCTGGGAGCTTAAAATGTCATTTAAGGGGCTCAGTTCAACTCGCCTCCTTTTAGCCAATCCCGAACGTGTGCCTATTATATTTAAAGGCACTGGAGCATATGTTTGTAAATATTTGAGTTTGTTACCATTCATTGTTTGTGTTGTTACAATAAGTGATGTATTCAGAACTTTTGGCACTCTCTCTGCTTGTAGTTTTGAATTTAGGGTCGTTAGGTCCAAATCAGCAACTGCCAATGATGATCTTCTATGTTCAGGTTCATGCATCATAACATCAGCTAATATTTAATTTGATACTGCATCCATTAAAGGATAGAATCCATCTTTGTACTCTATTGGGGTGTCTTTGGTTAAATCCATATTAACTTCCTCTATGACAGAATACTCTTAGAGAAGGCTTTCATTTGGCAATTCACGTTGCATACGCGAACTACCAGATCAACCCTTCAACTGTGCTTCATTTAATTCATTTACTGTCGCGGCGCTATCAGAATTGAATTCCTCATTTATATCCTCACCTTCCCTCGCTGTATCTTTATTTGAGTTTACATTGAAGATATCTATCATGGGGATGGGCAGGTCATCAACATGATTATTTTCGCCCTCCCGGGCAGATATCAACTCGATTACAGTTTCTTTTTCACTGTGGAACCAAGACCCAGCCTCCAACACGGCGTCGCAGTAAGATGCTCCAGCTGCGCCAGCAGTCACCGCCCCAACAGCCGACCCCGCAGCTTCCCCCTCTGCAGCAGGCCACCCAGGAACGCCCACCAGACCGCCGCCATTGCTCAGCACCTCCCCGGGAGCAGAAGCCGCTACCCCTCCAGCAGGTAAGATCGGGGCCGTCTGCAATCCCACACCCACACTCACACTGGCAACCCCCACCGAGAGGCCCCCCGCCCCCTCCGCACACGAGGGAAAACCCGCCAGAACGACCGGCCTCACACACACACACCAACGCCCAGCGCCGCCATCGCAGCTGGCTGAGGTACATCCAGGTTAGTTTTTGCAACATTCGTGCTAGTTGCTTTTAATTTTGAATTCAGCTGACGAAAACTATCCTTGTTGTTAACCTTAGCGGACCACCTATTTGTCCGTAACGGCCGCTCTGACGACTGCGAGCGGGATAGCTCTGGCAATGAGCCTATCTCACCTCCTTCACAGTCCAAGGCTGCGTTACAACGCCTATTATATGGGCGAGTCTGGGGATGGCTAGTGAGGCTCGGTACTTTAACCAACGAATTTGCAGACTGGTCGACAAATTCCATGCTGTTACTCCCAAAAGTCTCAGTCTCAGCCATGTTTTACAAGGAATTACCGACACTGCTAATTAGGCTGGAATGTTGGACACAGCAGGTTATGTCTTACCTCTGACGCCTCACACTACCTCCCACCATGAACACCACCAACACACACTGCACACTCCGCGACGCTCCGCGTCCGGGTGTGATGTTTTATAGCAGAGACTCTGCCTGATCAGAGATGGAAATGGGAAACAGACCGTGGCTGCAACTCCTCAGGGTACAAGTGTCCTCCAACACCACCAACATGCTCCGGGACGCTCCGCGTCCGGGTGTGATGTTTTATAGCAGAGACTCTGCCTGAATAGAGATGGAAATGGGAAACAGACCGTGGCTGCAGCTCCTCAGGGGACAAGTGTACTCCAACACCACCAACACACTCTGCACACTCCGGACATTTTTCCCTCGCACAGTCGGCAGAATCAGGGCAAGCCTGACGGCCGTCAGCTCCAACAGATTGATATGGAGTCTGGACTCCGACAGAGACCAACGACCGCTGACTGTCAGCTCGTTGGCATGAGCTCCCAATCCCGTGAGGGACGCGTCTGTCACGATTGTCACCTCCGGCCAGTGTAGCCAAAATGGAGCCCCCCTCATCAAATTGCCTTCGACAGCCCACCACAGAAGGTCCTGGGCGACTGAGGGCAGCACCTGAACAGGATCCGACATCCTGCAGAGGACTGTGACCACTGGAGCTTGAGAACCCATTGCAGACATCTCATCCGCAACCTGGCCTCTGGCACCAGAAGAATGCAGGATGCCATGAGGCCGAGCAACCTCAAGACCTCGAACGCTGGGAGCCTCTGGGCATGTTGAAACTTGTGCACCAACTGCTGAATGTGGTGAGCCCTCACCTGGGGAGGAAAAAACAGCCTCAGGGACGTGTCGAGCACTGCTCCGATGTACTGGAGCCGCTGAGTTGGCGTCAAGTGGGACTTCTTTAAGTTGAGGGAGAAGCCCAGCTTGTGAAGGGAGTGGCAGGTGACTGACAGATGATCCAGGACTTGCTCAGGAGAGCGGGCCCTGATCAACCAATCGTCCAGGTAGGGGTAGACGTGAATCCCCCCTTTCCGGTGATTCGCTGCCACCACCACCATGAGCTTGGCAAAGACCCTCGGGCGGAGGTCAATCCGAACGGCAGGACCCGAAACTGAAAGTGCGAGTCGCCAACCGCGAACCTCCGGTACTTCTTGGGATGGATCGGCACATGAAAATAAGCGTCCTTGAGGTCTAGAGACACCAACCGGTCCTGAAGTTGAAGTGCATGGAGGATTTGACTAAGAGTAACCATCTTGAACTTGTCCTTCATGAGGAGCTTGTTCAAACCGTGCAAGTCCATGATGGGTCTAAGCCCCCGGTCTTTCTTTGAAATAAAAAAATAAGGGGAATACCATCCCTTGTTCCACTCCACTACAGGCACCAGTTCTATGGCGCCTTTCTCCAGCAGGGACTGAATCTCCTGCGCAAGGAGCGGATCCAAACTCTTCAAAGAGAGATTCCCTGGTGGATTGTCGCGAGGTCTCTGCCAGAAAGGAAGACAGTAGCCGTGGGCTATGATCTCCAGAACCTACACATCTGAAGTAATGGCACGCAAATCTACAAGATGCTGTGCCAGCCTTCCCCCAACCGGCGAAGCAAGGGCCTCATGACTGAGCTGAAGCGACTGCGGAAGTGCCTGAGGGCAAAGAGGCAACTGCTTGCGCAGCCTTGGCACCTCGAGTACCTTGTTTTCCACCTCTGGCACTCCTACAGTTGCCCCTTTGACTAGCAGCTCCTCTCGATTTACTAAAGGACGAGTAATATCGAAAGGAACCTCCTCTCCATTGCTGTCCCCTAGGACGAAAAGGCGGAGGTTGGCGAACTGCAGCGCCCAAACGACTTTGCTGCAGCTTTGGAGGTCTGCAACCTCTCAAGACACTCGTCAGCCTTGCTGCCAAAAAGATGTTCACCATCAAAGGTGTTAGGGATAATTCTCTGTTTAGGCTGAATTTCCTAACCTAGTGAGTTCCCCAGCAGCTTTGCTGGATTTCTGGAGTTTTTTTTTTCTCCTGCCAAGAGTGAGACTCTGTTTTTCCCACTCTTGGACATGATTTGTGGTGTTCCTTTGAATGTTTTATGGGCTATGGGGTCTTTTACTCCATAGGGTCTCGTGTTTTTTACTATGTGTGTTACACCGCACCCTTCGTGCAGTAACACAGGGGTGTCATAGTGACCCCCCACCATAGACTCCATACCCTCGGACTGACTACTGTCTCCCAGGGCATGTAAAGTCACCATTGGCTTTACCAGTCCCAAATTACTGACAGAACCAGTACAAACCATCATATTGTGGACGTACTGGTAGGGGCAATTCGATTGCCCCTGGGTCTGTTGTTCAAGGGGGCACTGTACCGCCCCCCCTTGTCGAGTTTTGGCTGGTGGCAGTGGATACTACTCTTTATATTCGACCACAAATATATCTCTATGGGATTTTCCCATTGTTCGAGGCTAATACTTTTGAACATAGCCTCTAACATACCGCCGGTTTATTTATTTAATATTAATTCACCGGTTGGTATTTTCTGCCAAACTCGGTTTTAAAATGGCGTTTGTGTTCGCCTCTGTAACGCCAAACCAAAGTTCGAGCCCTTTGTTCCACTTTTGGCGGGCTTCTAAACAGAAGCCCTCCAAAGTGGCGCCACTCTGTCTGGGTACCACATGGGGTGTGGGAGGGGGTTTAGGCACCTTGGACTAAGTTGCCTTGCCAACTCAGGTCGCACTCTTGCGCGATTGGCCCAAGTGGTGAGCCGCCCCGCTCACCACTTAGCATGTTAGATTGACAGCTAGGCTGAATGAATGGGGGTTTCTTGCATAAAAGCAGGGCTTTTGGGACTGGAACTTCAGAAGTCGCCACAGGACATGAAAATCCGAAGAGGGAGAAGCTGAGCCGACCTGCTACGACGACACCACCGGTGGAGCCCTGGTGAACCGACTCACCACTTCCCAACGACAGAGGAGATCTCCCTGTTGGAGAGTCTTCTTCCCTTGACTGGTGGGCACAACCAGTTTACCTTCTTTTTCGCTTCCAAGACGTCCAAGTGGTCGAATTGCCCGTGCCAAGCACCCCGGCAACCGGATAGCCACTTACCCTTGCACCGCGAATAAAAGGACTGCTCCTTTTGAGAACTCTGCGGCTGGTTTCTTCCCTGGCAGTGCAACGGACTCCTGTTTTCCTCCACGACGAGATCCTCTTCCCCCGGACGAAGCACAGACTGCCCCCGCTGGAGCGTTCTCACCATTTTAAAAGGTACCGTGTCCGCCAGGCCTCCCTTTCTAAAGATTGCTACAAGGTAACAATAACCCCTTAACCTTCTGGACTGGGCTGGCCGCCTTGACCATCTAACTGGTCCCTTTCTTTTGGTCCAACTCTTTCTGAACCTTTTGCGAGACTTTTGTGCACTTTTCAACCGTGTGACCTTGGACACATTTCGTCCGGAGCCTCTTAAAGTGGGTCCGGCCTCTTGAACTTTGACTTTACGGTTTTAACCTGCCCTCTTCTCCTACTGTGTTCTTCCGAAAGTGTTGGGATCTGTTTCTATCTTTGCTCTGCCCTTCTCTCCCTTGTGAACCAAGTTATTAGAGTCCCATCTTCATTAAGCGCACACAGCTGTCTGAAAATAAGTGTTGCTTTACTTAAGACTAATCTAATAACTGTTTAAGAGAGTCTATATCTTTTCGTGACCGTGTTTTTGAACTGCTTGATATTAGTGCCAGTGTGATTACTAGATGTGTTTTTAAATAAATAATTATATCTCTTTTACTCCAAGCTCTGGTCAGTGTTTGCTTGTTCTACTGTGTTCTTTTGACTTTGTGAATACTCTGTATACTGCGTAACTCTTCTTGAGAGAAGTCTGACTGCTCAGCCAGAAGCTACCAGGTAAATCTGGGTGGTACAGACTGCTACCAATTGGGTTTACTGCCAACCACCTGTAGTCTTAAATCTTTTGCAGTGGTCCCAGAGGGAACTGCACAGGTTTCTGCCTAACAAAAGGGCATGTTGAGGAGGCGGGCCTGCACATCAGGAGCAAAACCCGACTTCCGCAACCACGCAAACCTGCGTATTACGGTGCTTGCCGCCATGGACTGGCTGACGCAATCAATCATGTCCAGACCCGACTGAACGGATTCACAAATGGCATTCTTGCCATCCTGCACGATAGCAAAGACACCATCCTGTTCCTCCCCTTCGGGAATATGATCAGCTGCTACGGAAATACAGTTCCACACAGTGTGCGTGAAACGAGACAAGGCACAAACGGAGTTGGATGCCTGAAGCGCCATACCCCGAAAAGAAAAAAAACCTTCTTCGAGCAGCCGTCAAAACATTTGTTGTCCCTATCAGGAGTGATGGTAGGGTACGACGCCTGCTTTGCGGGGGCCGTATCTGCCTGCACCACCAAACTTTCCAGAGTGGGGTGCGTGGTCAAGTAGCAGGGGTCACCACTGGCTGGCCGATATTTCTTCGGCAAGGACTTGATCACTGCCGGGAGACTCTCCGGAGAAGTCCAAGCCGCAGCCACCCTTCTCTGCAAGGCCAAATGGAATGGCAGCACCGGATCAGTTGGTGGACCATGGTCCAGGATATCAGTCAGGTGATCCTCCTGAAAATCCCCAGGGGGGGCACAGACAACCCCAGGTAATCCATGACCCTTGAGATCAGGC
The DNA here is from genome assembly GCF_040938575.1 of Ambystoma mexicanum. NCBI lineage: Eukaryota > Metazoa > Chordata > Amphibia > Caudata > Ambystomatidae > Ambystoma > Ambystoma mexicanum. The sequence goes on along the minus strand of NC_090929.1, from coordinate 32,570,192 downwards.
GCCGATGGGAGGAGTCGGCATGCGTGCCAGGCTCAGGCCTACCAAATTCCACCTCCAGACAGGTGTCGAGCCCACTGGCGTCATGCAATGACTGGCGCAGGTCCTCAAGCTGTCTATGACCCGAAACAATGTCATCAGGGACCTCTGCAGGAACCACAACTTCCTCAGAGCCCTCATCCACTGGCTGACCTTATTGCCGTCAAAAATATGTTTTTAAGACTCTGCATTCTGAGAGAACAAGAAAGCAGAGACTCGAAAAGTGTCCCAATTAGATGTCTTAATACTAGATTCAAATACCATACCGGTACAATAAAACGGAGCGGTACAGGGACTTGGTTGCTGGCCTTCTGGCCGAGAGTAACACCTCCTTCATGTCTTCAGGAAGGTCCCAATCCTTGTACGGCTTAAGTTACCTACCTGTAACCATTATTCTCCAGCATGGGTCTGGCATGGATTCATATGCTCATAAATATTCCCTGTCGTCAGGCTGGGAATTCTCAGTAAAAGAAAACAAAATTTCACTTTCGCTTGAACACTATTTCTTCTCTAAACCAATCACTGTCCTCTGGGTCATACTGGCCCCATCCAATGGCCTCTCTCTGAGCTCCACCTCTGGTGGCCATCTTCAGATTGTGTAAGCATGTAAAGTGGCAGTATGAACCAAGAAGAGCCACAGAAGGGAAGGAAGGAGGGTTTGCATGTGAATCCATGCCAGACCCATGCTGGAGAACAATAGTTACAGGTAAGTAACTTAAACTTTCTCAAGCATGGGGTCTGGCATGGATTCACATGCTCATGAATAATGATTACACAGCAGTACATATACACAACCAAGGGAGGTGGCAAGGCTCAACAGAAGCAATAAACACTAAACCCCTGCAACAGACTCACCTCAAATGAACAGTTTCCGTAGCACCGCTTGGCCGACTCGGGACTCCTCTCTGGAATCCCTGTCGACGCAGTAGAACCTTGTGAAGGTGTTCATGGACCTCCACGTAGCAGCACTGCAAATGACAAGCAGGGGTACACCAGAGATAAATGCTGCTGTTGTTGCAATGGCTCTGGCGGAGTGGGCTCTCGGCCATCTCTGCAGCGGCCTGCTAGCCAGTCGATGACAATGCATGATGCAGGCGGAGAGCCACCTGGAGATGGAAGCCTTAGACAAGGCCTTTCTGTGATTCACAGGTCCAGAATTGATGAACAGCTGAGAAGTCTTCAGAAAGCTTTTTGTACGTGCCATGAAAACTTCAAGGCACAAGCAATGTCCAGTGAATGCAAGGCCCGCTCCGCTGGCGACGACAGATTCAGGAAGAAGACTTGCAACACCAAAGGCTTGTTGAGGTGGAACTCCGACGCCACCTTCGGCATAAAGGTGGGGTGTGTATGCAGCACCAACCTTCAAACGTGGAAGCGTGGAAGGACAAGTACGGCTGCTTGCATGACATGGTCTGGATCTTTTTCGACCCGCCTGGCAGAAGTGATCGCTACGAGGAAAGCCGTCTTCAACAATAGAAACTTGAGGGGGGCTGTATGCATTGGCTCAAAGTGTGCCCCACTCACTGTGAGAGAAAACAGACTAATACCCGAGCAGTATACCTGACATGTCCCAATACAATTTTCAGACAATCACTGACCATTAGATACACACCTGACTTCGATCACACTTCCCCCACACGGATAAAAGGCGTAACACGAAAGCACAAAGTCGTGTGAGTGTGCTTTTGTGCTCTGTCTTTTATCCATGTGGGATGGAAGTCAGGTGTGTGTCTAATGGTCAGTGATTGCCTGAACATTGTATTGCAACATGTCAGGTATACGGCAAGGCAAAGCACACGAGGAAGCAACAGTTCCAAGATGGCAGTTTAATACAAGGCGAAAGTCGGCAAAATCGAAGAGGATTGCAAGAAGGGAAGTGCCTTTGACCTTTTCAACGGAAGACCGTTACTTTCAGGAAACTTGGAGAGTAAGAACCCTAAGACCAGGAATCGAGGCTGAAGAACGCTGCATTGTGTGTCAGAGTTACCCAGAGCTCTCCCACGTAGATAGTCAAGACCAGGAGAATCGTTTGCTGCTGTGGTACTGTCCTTGGCTCCTACAAAAAAGCAGCGCCAGTGAAGTCAGCACACCCGGTGAGTTGGGGTGACTGATCCCAGACTGGTCTGTGTTGAAGCCAAGGTTGCAAGCAGCAACACTGTATAATGAAAACTGAATAGAACAGTGTATGAAGTGCATGTGGCAAGCGACGCAAACCCAATTAATCAGCAGATGAGTGAACTTTGAAGCCTGAGAAAGATACAATACCGTGGGCATAGTGGTTCGACACCACGTGGGTGCTCATTCGAAAGTCTCTTAGGTATCCAGCTGAAAAGTGGCAAATGTGAAGAGTGGCAAAGAATTGTGAATTCGAAGTGGTCCTGCAACGGGTGAAGCAAAAACCCCATGCACTTTCGAACGTCTTCAATAGTTGAAATCGTATAGGAAGTTGGTTCGAGCCCGGCAGAGGGAGATCAGCTAAAAGCTTTTGGTTAAAGCAAGTTTGTGTAAAGTTATGAACATTGTGTTAAAAGGAATTTGAGGAATTTGAGGGGGATCCGAGCTGAATCGTGAATATCCTATGAACATTGTGTTAAAGGGGATCTGAGCCCGGCAGAGGTTGATCCAAGCTGAATAGTGAATCGCTTGAGAAATTGATTACTTGTGAAAGCCAAGAGGAGAAAAACGTATTGTTTGTTTGTTGCATCAGGGCCCTCTGAAAGAAGAGACTTTGAAAGGCAGAGAGACTTGGGGATGGAAGGCTCTGATGTTAATGATTGAACTGTATGCTCATGCTAAAGAAGCCAGAGACTGTGCTAAGATTGAGTGTTACGCTTTGTCCCGTGCTGAAAACGTGGGGAAGGGAGGCCAACGGCCTGAACATCCTGATATATATCATTTTGTGAACACTTCTTTCTTATTCGTAACATTGTTTCCCACACTACTTTTATTTAGAGGTAAGGATTGTCAATAGGTTTATTAGTATAGGAGGCCTTTTGATTTTGACAAGACACTACAGGGACTGTGTTATTATTTGATGGCCGTAGCTTGCGCCATCTGTGGATTAAGGATTAGATAGGCGTTTTTCAAACACTTTTTGAAGTTCAACAAACACCCTTGAACTGTGGTCACCTGTGTCTGTCTGACTGTTGATCCCATATGTTTCTTTAGGAGCTGCAGGGTTGTGACACGCAGAGGGGTATCACACCAGCACCACAGAGAGAAATGCTCCCACTTCTGGCCATAGCACGTCAACGTTGAAGAGTCCTTACACTCCGGAGGTAAAGAAGAATGTCCAAACCCTAGGGCTGCAGGAGCCAGGCACTGAGGTTCAGCAACGCTGGGTCATGGTGCAGAATCAGCCCTCCCTCTCTGGAGAGAAAGTCCGGAAGTAATGGCACCCTGAAGGACAGAGCCGACAGACGCAGCAGGTCTGGATATAAGATCTGCTGCAGTGACGTGGCCAGAGCGACGTGTATCATCCTGCAGTTACACTGTCCGAGTGCGTTGATCACTCGTAGCAGGTGTGGGAACGGAGGAAAAGCGTATAGAAAAGCCCCTCCCAACGAAAACAAGAATGCATCCCCCATGCTCCTTGGCTGCGGGAACCTGCTGGCTAACATGAGACACTTGGAATTCGTTGCTGTCGCGAAAAGGACGATCTGGGGTCGACCCCATTTGCGTAATATAAGACGCACCTGGTATTGGCAAAGTTCCCCTTCGTGGCAAGATCGTAGCTCCCTGCTGAGCGAGTCTGATGGTGTTCTTGGTGCCCACTAGGTGAAGAGAGACCAGAAACATGTCCTGACGAATGGCTCAGTGCAACATAACCTGAGGCTCCCTTGAGAGCGCCAGAGAGCACGTCCCTCCCTGCTTCCAGATGTACAACATGGTGGTGGTGTTGTAAGACCCTCACCACCTTGCAACACCAAAGGCTTGTTGAGGTGGAACTCCTTGTAATGGCAGGAAGGACTTGAGGGTCCAGAAGAAAGCCCGGAGCTCCATGACATTTATGTGAAGTCTCTTTTCATCTGGCAGCCAGAGGCCTCTGGCATGCAACAGTATGGTGTGAGCTCCCCAACGTTCCAGAGAAGCGTCCGTGGGGACTGTCTCCATGTAAGGGGGGAGTTGGAATGGGAACCCTTGCGTGAAAGGAGAGCGCACGCCCCACCACTGTATTGTTCGTCGGAACTCCTAGTTGAGGGCGATCTTGTCCGTCTAGGATCCCAAGACTTGCAGCCACCTTGCATCCAGAGACTCCTGGGGAGGCCTCATCTGTAGTCTGCAAAGGAGGATGAGGTTGATGCAGGTGGACATCATGACCAACAGCGACTTGACGGCCCTCACAGTAGCCCGACCGTGCCAACGACAGGCGTTGCACCTTCCTACGATGGCTACCACCCTCTCTTCCGAATGAGAACCCAGGCAAGTCTCTGCATCGAATCATACTCCCAGAAACAGAGCGTTCTGTGATGGCTCCAAGCAGGACTTTAAATAATTTATGGAGACTCCCAGATCTGTCAGCAAACGCACAGCCCTTGCTGTGTGCTGGCTCTCCAGAGCATGGGAGCAGGATCGAACTAGCCAATAGTCCAGATAAGGGTAGACGTGGATGTCCTCGAGACGAAGAGGTGCCGCCACCGGAGCCAAGCACTTCCTGAAGATCCTCGGCCAGATTTCAGGCCAAAGGGAGTTGCCTTGAACTGATATGGTCACCCCTGGACCACAAATCACAGAAACTTGCGGTGCTACCAATGGATGGGGACATGGAAGTAGGTATCCTCCAAGTCCAGGGACGCCAGGAAGTTGTCTTCCTCCAGTTGGCCGAGCACGTGCTGCAACATGACCATCCTGAACTTCTGGGACTTTAAGTACTTGTTGAGGTATCACAGGTCCAGGATCGGCCTCCACCCTCCTGTCTTATTTCAGACCAGAAAGTATCTGGAGTACAACTTGGAGGTGCTGGGGGACAGGTTCCATCGCTGCCTTTTTTAACATGGCATGGACCTTCTGCAGAAGCTGCGCCACAAGCTGTTCTTGTCGAGCAACAGGGGGGATTCGAGTACACCTGCGTTGGAACTCCAAGTTGTGCCGCTGTCCAAGATTGTCCAGCAATCTGTCGGTGGTGATGGTCTTCCAAGCTCTGACTAACTTCGCCAGCTGGCACCCCCCACTGGGGAGCACAATGGAGGGCCCGAGTCCATGGCTGGTTCAGGTTTGTTTCGGTGGCAGGGCCCTGCCATGCGGGTGGCGCCGACGCTGTTCGGGAAGGCTGGTGTAGCCCTTGGAGGACATGCTGGGTTTTCACCTTGAGGAACTGTTAGGCAGAATTATATGCAGTACCCTTTGGGAACACCACACACAATTAAGACTACAAGTGACCGTACAATTTCACCTTTGGTACAAGCCTGTACTACACAGTTTAAGTGGTAGCAGTAGCGGAGCAGCCAGACTTATCTCAAGAGTAAGTGAGCAGTATCAAATAGTTACACAAAGGACAGCAATTACTATGATTCAGGCAAACACTGACTCAAGGTTTTCAAGTAAAAATATACATTTATTTCACTCTTCAGTTGTTTAACAGTAAACTATTATAAGGATTCTAAAAATCACACTCTTAATACACCACGCCACTTCCCTTAAATTCCAGACAAGTTAAGCTCACGAAATGAAGTGGGAGCAAAATGGCACTCCACAAATTTAACAGGGAGGGAAAGACAAAGTTAATAGAAATTAAATCACACCAACAGGTAAGTACTCGGGGCAATTGAACAAGAGGAACTACAGAGATAGAATCAGGTAGAAAAGGCTTAGGGCCAAAGTCAATGGGTCAAAAGTCTTTTGCTCAAGATCACACAGTTCAGGGTAGTTTGCGGTAAAGTTCGTGGAACGGTTTCCGGACAAAGTTGGTTGATAAAAAGTTGAAAAGTTAGTTCAAAGAGAAGAGAAGGACAAGCCCTTGGATTGGAGAAAGATTTCAAACACTTTCACCGCGGTTGAGCGAAACGGACAACCGGATTTGCACAGTACCTTAAAACGGAGAGGGAGCTGTAGCTGAGGCAGACAATCCTGGTAGTTCCTGCAGGCTCACGGTTCCTAAAGCGACTGTCGGACTGACAAGAAGTAGGAACACTGGAGGGTCCTGCACTTCCCAGGGAAGAAACCAGCAGCAGAGCAAAGCAACGAATAAAAGGTGCGCTCCTTAAAACCCAAGCAGGGTCCAACCTTACTGGCTATCCGGCCCACTCTAGCTCTGTACAGCGAATTTGACCAGAGGAGGGGTCCTGGCTTGCAGTTTGGGCGAACTGGTTGGTGCCACCAGCTCAAGGGAAGAAGTTTCCTGGAGGATCTTCTCTGTCGGCAAATTCTGAAGATTCGGACCTGCAGCAGGTCTTCACCAGGCGGTTCAGTCGTTGTAGGGGTCCTCTTCTGCCAGTTCCTCGTTGGTTCTTTCGTTCCAGTGGCGACTCTGCCTTTCCAGTCCCAGAGACCTGCTTTTTATGCAGTTTTCCCCCATTCATACAGCCTGGCTGTCAATTACACAGCAGGGTGGCTGTCCTGGCGAGGACGGCCCCCTCAGCCAATCAAACAGGAGTGCGAATTGAGTTACTAAGAGAACCCATGGCAGGGGTCCGAAGATCCCTCCCTCACATCCTGCCTACCTAGACTTTCAGGCGCCTTAAGGAGGGCTTCTGTGCAGAAGCCCGCGAAAAGACAGCGAACAAAGGAGTCATCCCCGATTTGGCGCGCAGAGAAAAACACGAGAAAGACTTTAACAAAAACAAATGGCGAATAAACCCAGCCGGAGCCAAAATAAAATGTATTTGGTTAAGCGGGTTTCTGTTTGAGGCTAATACAATAGCCTAAAACATTACCACATTTATATAAGATAATCGCGGTAGAAACGTTAGGGTAGATACCACTGCCACCAGCCAAGTCTTAATGTAAAGGGAGCAAAACAATGCTCCAAGAGGCACAGACAAAAAGGGATAAGAATTAAACCTTTACAATATTCCATGTAAGATGGGGTGTACTTGGTCTGTGGTGTAAAGTGACTAAAGTAAAGTTAATGGCAATTTTACCCTTTTCTGGGGGACAGTAGTCAGAACCAGAAAATGGAGTCGGTGGGAAGTCTCAAAGACACCCCTGTGTCACTGCACTGAAGGTGCTGTGTAACACACATGAACATATGAGGCCATGGAGTAGGTGAGGCTCCAGTGCTCAAAATCACACAAAAAGTGAAAATACACACAGCAAAACACATGTAAGAGTGGGAAAAAGGCTCACATTCTTACCAGGTGAGAAAAATAAATCGTAGAAATCCAGCAAACCTGCTGAGGGACTCCTAAGGTAAGGGAAATCAGCAATTTATGAGAATTCTCCCTAACAGGAACGAAAGGACAACGACTGACGTTGCTGCAGAGTACCCGGCAAACGTGCTGTCTCTGTGTCAGTCTTCACGATTTGAAGAGACTCGTCGACTGTCTTGCCAAACAGGTTTTCCTCATCGAATGACATGTCCAACACATTAGAACATCTGGACTGAAGTTGGTGGCTTTCAGCCATCCCTGTCGATGAAGAGACACTCGTTTCCCATGTGTCCGTGTTGTCCACCGCTACTGTGATGGTGTGGTCTGAGGACACTTCCCCCTCCGGGAACAGCTCAAGCGCTTCTGCCGTCTTCCAGATCAGGGTCCAGCTTATACCAGAGCCCCTGGTCGTAGCAGTACAAAATGGCCAGGGCATGAGCAGCCTTAATGGTGCTGGCAGCCGTATAGATAATCCTATTCCCCATAGCGCCCAGCTTCTTTCCCTCCTGGTCCGGAGGTGCCATGAACGAGGACGGGTTCGCAGAGCATTTCCACAGAGTCAGGTGAAGGCTGGTACCTCAGGCACTTGGGGACCAAGTCCGGGACTCTGTATTTCTTCTCGAGTCTGTACCGCTTGGATGGGGCAGTGCTCAGATTCAACAGTGCTAAGCCTTCATCCCAGATATCATCCAACAAAGGGATGGACATGATGGTCTTCCGCCTGGACTCACGACGTTGATAAAGGAACCCTTCCATTCTCGTCTCCTGAGGCACGATTTGAAAATGTTCAGAGGCCATGGACATCGAGTGGAAGGAGCCGACCTCATTCGGCAGAGAGCCCCTATGCGGGTCATCCGCGCCTGATGGCTCTGTCCGCTGGCACAAAGTCATCACCTTATTTTGTATTTTTGTTTATTTTATTTTTACATTTATGACAGGGTATCATGGCATTGGTACAGCATAGAGGTGAGGAAGCAAAACTACAGAAAGGTAATACAGAGGTTCACTTTACTCGTATTTGTCAAACAACCAGGTCTTGGTACGTTTTTTAAAGGCAGGGAAAGATTGTTCCTTACGAATGTGCGCAGGCAGGGCCATCCATAGAGTGGGAGCTGTAACACAGAAACCGACTCCACCCGCCCTTTTGCTCTTGAAGCGTGTTGTAAACAAGGAAATAATGGAATTAGATCAGAGTGTACGTACAGGTGAGATTTGGCTGATGCAATTGTTTAGGTACTGGGGGGCATCTTTGTGGACGCAGTGATGCGTGATAGAAAGTGTTTTGAAGTCTACACAAGTTTTGACATGGAGCCAGTGTGAATCGCGTCTGGCGGCAGAGATGTGGTCTGACCGTTTGTGGCCTAGGGCAGCGCAAAGTGCTTTGTTTTGGAGTTTGGACATGTTAGATTTGGGAGTGCCCATAAGAAGGACATTACAGTAAACACGTTTAGAGTGGATTAGTGGTCAAGCATGTGTGATGCAGTTGCTAGGAGAGAGGAATTGCCTACTCAGGGAGAAGTCTGGCTGGTCATGGAAAAGTCCCCTTCGAGGTAGACTCCCAAGGTTTTTATTTGTTTCGAGACAGGGATGGGTGTACCATCAATGCAAAAAGATGAGTAGGTCGGGTCCAGGTGTCTGATGCTTTGAGGGGAGCCGATGAAAAGGAGCTCAATTTTTTCATCATTCAGGAATAGGTTATGCGTGGTCATTCAGTTTTGGATCGTGCTATAAACAGTTAATTAAGATGGTATCAATGTCATGATCGCCAGAGAGCGGGACGAGGATCTGGGTATCGTCTGCAAAATTGGTGCCGATGATTCCTCTGTAATCAAGGAGGTCGAAAAGGGGTTTAGTGTAGGTATTGTAGAGAGTGGGTGAGAGACAGGATCCTTGGGGTACACCAAGTGGGACAGGGATGGCATCAGTAGCAGCTTCACTTATGAAGACTTGCGTGGTCCGACCACTAAGGAGGGATTTAATCCACAAGGTTGCTTCTGGCGACAAGTGGAAATGATGGATGAGGTGTTGGCAGAAGATATCATGGTCCACCACATCAAAAGCTGCGGAGAGGTCTAGTAGGAGTAGGATTGCTAGGTTGTTAGTGTCAGGGGTTGGAGTCCATTTGTATTTTGAAGTACAATAAAGTGTTTTTTATAGAAGAGGTGAGGCCCAGGCAGATGTGAGCGTAGAGGGTAGAAAGCTTGTGTTGCGAAGAATGCATTGGCAAAGTCAGTGATGATTGGCCCGAGTGTGGGAGCACAGAGTGATCTAATGGTAGCTGCAACTTGTTCACGTGTGACAGGGCTAAACGAGAAGGGGGGCTGGGGGTGTTCATGGTATGAGCTCTGATGGGGGTGGCTTTTTTGGCATTGATTTTAGAAAGTAAAGACTCATTTCTATGGGAGAGAGATTATAAATTACTCACCGTAGTGACTAACGTACTCTTAGTTCCCTTTCCTCCATACTGCAGGGGCGTCTCTTCCAAGGGACAGGAGACAAACTTTCACCAGACAAAACCTTCTTCCCCTTTATATTTAGAGGTGCGCAGGGGTGCGGCCCTGGGAGCATGCGCTGCCCTGACTCTGTCCTCCGGCGCCCCACCTCAGTCCCCATAGACGCGTCGACAATAGATTAACATTGCCTAATGACACCAGTTTTATTAGTGGGGAGGATGGTGGGAAGTATGGAGGAAAGGGGACTAAGAGTACGTTAGTCACTACAGTGAGTAACTTCTAATTGCTCTTTTGTCCCTTTCCCTTTCCTTCATACTGCATGGGCGATTACAACTGAGTGTAGCCCAAGGGTGGAGAGGAGACCCTACTTAAGCAAACCGGTTCCCAAGAACCGCCTGTCCGAAGGCCGCGTCTGATCTAGAGCCTGCATCAAAACAGTAGTGTTTCCAGAAAGCCGAAGGGGTGGCCCATGTGGCCACTCTCCTATGACTTGCCAGGGGACATGCCGTTGGAAAGCAATGGCCGTTGCCTTGACTCTGACTGCGTGGGCGTGCATGTTGGCCGGCAGTGGCTTATGCTGTCCCTCGTAAGCTTCTTTGATGGCTGAGACCATCCAACGACCTATGGAGGCCCGATACCCCAGTCTTGCTCTGCCGAAGGTGACAAAAAGAGCGTCCGATTTGCGGCAGCCTTTGGTCCTGTCTAACTACAATTTCAGGGCACGCCTGACACCCGGGCAATGCAGAACTCTCTGTGCCTCGTCCTTGGGCTCAGCAAAAAACATAGGCAGCACTATTTCCTCGTTCAGTTGGAATGCAGAAGGCACCTTAGTTAGGAATGATGGGTGTGTCCGTAGGACTACCTTGTCCCTGTGAAACGTAGTGTATGGCTCCGAGGCGACCAGTGCCTGGATTTCGCAGATTCTGCGAGCTGAGGTGAGGCCGACTAACAAGGCCGTTTTAATGGTGACCAGCCTGATGTCCGCGAATGCCATTGGTTCAAACGGTTTGTGCGCCAGAGCACCCAAAACTATGTTGAGGTCCCACACAGGGTGCAGCCTCTTGATGGGTGGGAAGAGCCTGGCGAGTCCCGTCAAATGTTTCTTGACAATCGGGTTGGAAGAGGAAAAAACCACCTCATCCGAGTTTCTGTAAGCCCCAAAGGGTGCCAGGTAGGAGCGGCAAGTGTCTACATGCACGCCAGAATGGGCAAAGTGCACCGAGAAGGAGAGCACATTGTCCAGGGTACATGCCAGCGGGTTGACACCCTTAGAGTCTGCCCAGTGGCAGAACCTGGTTCACTTGCTCTTATACTGGGCCCTGGTAGACTTGCTCCCTGCGCCCTGTATGATCTCTAGATTAGCCTGGGAGAGGCTGAGGTGACTTAGCGTGACATGTTCAGGGACAACGCTGTGAGGGCTAGTTTCTCTGGCGAAGGTGAGCCCATTTATAGAAGATCTCCTACAGCACTAGGTCGTTCAACTGCCACTCGTAGTTGTCCGTTCCCAGTCTGCTGAGCCTGTCTGCCTCCAGGTTAGATTCCCCCGGCAGGTGGACAGCCATGAGGTAGTTGTTGTTCTCCAGGGTCCACTCCCACATGCTGACTGCCAGCCTGCACAGTGTGTGTGGGAGGGGAGGCGCGGGTGGGGGGGGTAGGGTGGGGGGAGTCTGGTACCTTCCGGCTTGTTGACATAGAACATACTGGTCGAGTTGTCCGTCTGAATGAGGACTACCTTGCCCTCGATAACTGGAAGATGGCCCTCAGTTCCAGCCAATTGATGTGTTTCTCCTGCTGGGTCCAGGTGCCATGGACGCAGTGGTTGTCCAGAGTGGCCCCCCAACCCTCGAGAGAGGAGTCCGTGGTGATGGTGACCTGTGGGATAGGTTGCCGGAAAGGCTTGACCATCCGGAGGTTGCAGTCCCTGGCCCACCATGTGAGGTCTGGGAGAAGCGACGGAGGAACGTTGATCACCTCTGACTGAGAACCCCGTTCCTGGTTCCAAATTGCCCCTATATCCTTCTCATCCTGAGTCTCGTGTGGGGGGACGGCCAAGAGGACTGCTGCCATGAGACCCAGTAGGTGTTGGTAACACCAGGTCGAGGTCACTTCTCTGCTGAGGAAGTGTGCCGTGGCCCTCTTGATGGCGTGATCTTGTCCTCCGAGGGAAAAACCTTCTCAGACAATGTGTCCCAAATAAGACCTAAGAAGGTCAGTCTCTGCGTAGGCTGCAGCTGCGACTTCTTGAGGTTGAGTGAAAAACTCAGCTTGTACAGTGTGTTCATAAGAGCGTGCGAAGTGTGTTGCACCGCTTCTGGAGATGTCGTCCTGATGAGCCAGTCGTCGAGGTATGGGTTGATGTGGTTGCCCTAAGCTCTTAGGAGGGCCGCCACTGTAATCATCAGCCTGGTCAAGACCCTGGGGGCCGAGTTGAGGCCGAAAGAAAGCACCTTGTATTGGAAATGGTAGCCCATGATACTGAATAGTAGAAAAGAACGATGAAGCTGCCATAGCGGGACGTGTAGGTATGCGTCCTTCAGATTAAGGGAGCAGATCCCGTCACCCTTGCACAATGTCTCCACTATCAAAGCTGGCATAACCATCTTGAATTTTTGGAGAGGTAGGGAGAGGTTGAGGGTGGAAAGGCCCAGCACAACTCTCAGGCCCGCCTGGTTCGTTTTCCAAATGGAGAATATCCTGGAGTTAAAGCCCAAGCCTCGCTGGGAGGCTGGGACTTCCTACACTGCCTGGCTCTAGACGAGCGACCGGATCGCTGCCAAAAGAGTTGCTGTCCCAACCTGTGGGAGTGGAGGGGAAGAGGGAGGAGAAGCTGGGATAGGAAGGCGGTACCCTGTGGATGCTACCGAGACGATCCAGGGGTCCGCGAAAAGTGCATGAAGAGCAAGCCAGCCCCCACTGGAGACACGTGGACCCGGAGAGGCGTGTCATGCCTTCTTTCCCTCTGAGGCTGTTGCGGAGGAGGGGGACTGGAAAAATTCTTACCACGCCCGTTTCTGTTGTTTGCGCCGATGCTGGGTCAGCAAGTGGTCAGGCTGCCCGGACCTCTGGTCTTGGAAGCCGCGGAAGCCTCCGTACGTACGCCCCTTATCAGAACGCTGCTGTGACTGGGTGTACGTTTTGGGCGTGGTCTTTGTAAGGCTGGATAAAGACTTGGCCGTTTGTGAGCTGTTTTTCTTTTTGTCCAGCTCCTCATCTGTTGTGGAGTGGAAGAGGTCTCCCCCTTCGAACGGAAGATCTAAGATGTGTTCCTGGACTTCTGGATTGAATTTCATAGCATGGAGCCAGGATGTTTTTCTCATGTCCGTGGCAATGCAGATGGCACGGCCAAAGGTGTCAATGAGGGCCACAGTGGACTCCATGATGTCCTGCGCCACCATCTTGGCCTCTGCCAATCCCGCCTTGAATTGTGATTGGCTCTGTGCCGGAGGCTCTGGGAGGAAATCCGCAATTTCCCTCCAGATCTTCTGGTTAACGACTGCCAGCATGGCATCTGCGTTGGCTTGACGAAGATGCAAGGACGCGTTGGAATACTGCTTCTTCCAGTACGCCTCCAAGATCTTCTCCTCCTTGCCAAGCAGCACCGGAGAAGAGGAGGCTGAGGACGACTGAGGCTTGGAGTATAGTGATGCAGCAGGATCACTGAGGAGTGTGGCTGAGGTGGGTCGATAGCAAGAGTGTATCCCCCTCCATCTGCCTGTACATGGCTTCTAGGCGTTTATTCACTGGCTGGACCGAGTGGGGCTTGAGGCAACCCTTCTTGGCCAAGGCAACTAAGTCTTTCTGCATCAGGATCCCTGTTATGGCCACTGGACATAGCGTGAGGACTTCTGAGGACCCCCTCTGTTGGTTGCTTGACCTTGGGTTGAGGAAGGCCCAAGTACTCTGCCAGCCCTGCAAGACGTTCGTGGAATGCCTTGGCTGAAGATGGTGTGTCTGGGGGGTCCTCCTTATCTGTGTCAACCTGAGGGTCTGGTTGGTCCGGCACCAGAGGAGGGGTATTGGGAGCAGAGGGCTAAGGTGTGGAAACCAAAGCCGGAGAGTAACCGCCAGCGCAATCAGTTGGGGGGCTGCTGAGGCTGAACAGGGGCCAGGGGCGCCTGTACTGGGGCCTGCGGCGCCCGAGCCATTGGCGGGAGAACGTCCGTGATGGAGTCCCTGAGGATGACCCCCCTCCGAGGAGATTTCATGAGACCGAGGAATCTTTCAAAGAACCTATCCTCGCAGGCCGGAGTGGTGGTAGGCGATATTGAAGGGGTGGCGAGTGGCTGCTGGAGCCGTTGCACGAAGGAAGGGTAAGCTGTAGGCCACATACCTAGTTGACACCAGTCCCACCTGGACACGCATTCCTCCGCCTGCTGCCTGCCTTGTAGTAGCGTCGGCTTGATGTCTGGAATGTCTGGCACGGCTGCCATTTTGTTGAACTGCCTTCAACGTGCCTGCGTCGTGTTGCTCGGCTCACTGGGGCCCGCCCTGTCCAGGTCTTTTGAGTGTGGATCATGGGGCCTACCCTGTTCCTCAGGTCGAGGCCCCGTAGGCATTTCGTCCTCTGCGGATCTGCCGGAAGACCTGCTGTTAGGGAGAATTCTCATTCTATGGCTAATTTCCCTTACCTATCTGGAGTTCATCTTTTCCACTCTTACCTGTGTTTTGCCATGTGTATTTCATCAGTTTTTGTGATTGTGGACTCTGACCACTTCAGTAACCCCTTCTTTTGTGTGTTACACAGCACCTCCAGTGAAGTGACACAGGGTTGTCTTTTAGACTTCCCACCGACTCATTTCAAGGGCTGTCTACTGTCCCCCAGAAAAGGGTAAAGTTGCCATTAACTTTACATAGTCATTCAACCACAGATCCAGTACACCCCATCTTACATGGAGTACTGGAAAGGGTTAATTCTTAGCCCTTTTTATCTGCACCTCTTGGAGCATTGTTTCGTTCCCTTAACATTAAGACTTGGCTGGTGACAGTGGTATCTACCCTAATTTTCCTACCGCGATTATATTACATAACATGGTATTGTTTTAGGCTAGGTTAGTGGCCTTGAACTTAAAACCCGCTAGCACAAATATTTTTTATTTACGCTCCGGTTGAGTTTAATCGCCATTTCTTTTTGTTAACATCCTTCTTGGGTCTTACTTTGCGCGGCAAACCAGGTTTGCCTCCTTTGTTCACCAACCTTTGGCGGGCTTCTGACCAGAAGCCCTCCTTTGGCATCTGGGTGTCTAGGTAGGCTGAATGTGAGGGAGGGGTGTAGTGACTCCCTGCACATGGTCTCCTTGGAGACCCAAGTCGCATTTTGTGTTGATTGGCTGAGGTGGTTGTCCGGGCTGGACAACCCCCTGCTGAGTGATTGACAGCCAGGCTGTGTGAATGGGTGATTTTGGCATAAAAGGCAGGACTCTTGGGCTAGAAGTCAGATTCGCCACTGGAACTGCAAGGAACCGCGGAGAAGAGGACAGCTGCTGCAACCCCGAGTCCCGGTGAAGCCCTGCTGCAGTCCTGAGCTATCTACCCTTCAACGACAAGAGAAGATCCAGCCCGGAGTCTTCTTCCCTTGAGGCTGGTGGGATCAACCAGCCGGTCTTTTCTTCAGTCAGAGAATCCTCTCCTGGGTCAAGATCACTGCTGTGCTGTAGTGGTCCGGATAGCCATCAGAAGAGCCCTCTCCTGATTTAAAGGAGTGCCTCTTTTATTCATCGTTCTTCTTTTCGCTGCTGCTGGCCTCATCCCTGGGTAGTGCAGATCGCTCCAGACGTCCCCCTTCTTGTCCCCACGACTGAAGCCACAGGAACCGTGAGTCTGCAGTAACTACCAGGAACAACTGCCGTGGTATAACGGAATAGGTTACTGTGCACACTTGGTCATTCTCGCCGCCTGACAAGCTGGAATCGGGGCGAACCTTTTCCTCCACGAAGATTTGTTCTTTCTTCCCTCCTTCTTATAACTTTTCCATCCATTTGACAATCTTACGAACTCTTGGCATCTCGAATTTCGAACTGTTCAACGTGTGATCCTCAACAACTGAGCATCTGCTCCATTGACACTGGCGCAGGCCTATTGACTTTAATCTGTATCTTTGAACACGTCCTCGAGTCTCCTTGCCTTGAAACAGTATTGCCTTTGATTTTTATTCACTTTTCCCCTTCCCCTTGTTTGAAATTCTTAAGTACAAAGTGTGTTTTAACTTCGTTAGCATTTCTATCCGCGGTTACGCATTATCGCAACACCGGTATGTCAAATCCTAATGTACTTACTTTGAATTTTCTGGCACAAGTGGAATTGGTTGTGTGTAGTGTATTTTACGTGTGGTTTCGAATTTATAGAAGTGAAGTGTTTTATAACAGATGGTTTAAAAATAAAATGTACTTATATTTTTTACTTGAAACCTTGAGTCAGTGTTTGCTTGAGTCACAGTAATTGTGGTCCTTTGTGTAATCTCTGCTACTGCTCATATACTCTTGAGATAAGCCTGGCTGCTCCGCTACTGCTACCACTTTAACATAGTAGTACAGGTGTGTACCAAAGGTGAACTTGTATTACCATTTGTAGTCTTAATTGTGTGTAGTGGTCCCTAAGGGCACTGCACATGATTCTGCCTAACACCTGCGTATAGGCGCCCCCTCGGACATGTTGCCGGTACTAGGGCATAGTCCCTCGGGTGAAGACCCGGTAAAAGAACCTTCCGTTCCCTCAGCACTGTCACTGGGAGGATCCACTGACCCCTCGGCCTGCCGGCCGGTAGCTCATTCAGCCTCTGTACTTGTGCTGGTACCAGGACCTGGGTGGTCCCTCCCGCGTGGGCGAGTCCTTGGGAAGGAGTCTCCCTTGCGGGGTGTGCTGGAAAAGAGAAGCCCTACCTTGGGTCTGGAACGATGGTAGACAAAGTCCACTAGGTCTTTTGGAGGCAATCTCTGGAAGAGCTCCCTCCACCTGGCTAGTATGTTATTCAGAGACCTCGAGGAGAGCGCGTCGCACGCGGTACAAGCTTGCCAGCCGTGCTCTGGGCCAAGGCACCGTAGGCAGAGGGTGTGGGGGTCTTTAGTCGGAAAGAGCCTGTCGCATGATGGACACCTGCTGAACCCTGTAGACATGTGCCGGGAGGAGTGTGACGCCTGAGGACCAAGTACCTGAATGATAAAAAGACAAAAAAGACAGAAGAGAAGAAGTATCCGCGCATGGAATTACATGGGCGAAGCCAAACCCAGGAGCGCTGGTGAATTCGTCCCGTTCCCGTCGACGTGGAAAAGGGGTCTGAGGTGTGGTGTCGGAGGGCGGAGTCAGGCCAGCGCATGTTCCCAGGGCCGCACCCCTGCTCACTTCTAAATTTAAAGGGGAAGAAGGTTTTTTCTGGTGAAAAGGTTCCGTCTCCTGTCCCTTGAAAGGGACGTCAGTGCAGTATGAAGGAAAGGGGACGGGACGTAAGAGTACATCTTGGATTGTGGTGCACCAAGCTTTGTCGGCGCGTGTGTTGGCGACAGGAGGAATGGGTGTTTCCAACTTCCATAGGATTGCAAATAATTCTGTGCCATTGGAAGTAGCATTAGCAAATCTGTCGTTATAATTAGATTGGCAGTTGACAGCTGCTTTCTTATAGTCTAGGGTAAATGAGGCGAGGGCCTGATGATTCTTCTGAGGGATTTCTTTATTTTTTGCAAAGTTGTTCCAGAGATCCTTTTTCCCTACATAGGTGGACCAGATCCCCAGAGAACCAGGAGTTATGACTTTTATGAGACTTTGGGATTTTGTATTTAAGCAGAGCATGTATATCCAGGGCCTGGATCAAACAGCTGTGGTATTGGGTGGCCAAGTCATGGGCTGAGTGGATCGGACTTAGTACGTGAGTGCAGTGAGGAGGGATGGTTTTAATTCCTTGTGCTTAGGTTTTCGGGTGTTGGGGGCTAGCATGGGGCTCAGTGGCACCGGCAAGATTTTGTTGAGCTTCCTAAGGGAGATGGAAAGGGTTATGATAAAGTGGTTGGACCAGGGTACTAGATCAATGGCTTCGATGTTGATATGGACATAGGCTTTAAGAATCCAGTCCAGGATACGTCCTTTAGTAGAGTGGTTTGAGGATGAAATACGTTGGGTGAAGCACATGTCATTGAGAGAAGCTGCTAGTGCAGTTGCTATAGGGTCAGAGGTGTCACTGAATCGAAGTTTGATGTCACCTAGTATGATGCATTTAGTAGCAGGTTTCACGAAGGGCATGATAAAGAGCGGAATATTGAGGTCAGGGAGACTGTGCCGGTTGGGTTGTCTATATATCAGGAGCCCATTAATAGTCGTTTGGGTGTCCGTGGTCAACTTCAGCAGTAAAATTTCATATCCCAGGTTGGGGGGCAGGGTGCAGGTTCTGATTTGTAATGAGGATTTGACTATGAGGGCAACTCCACCTCCTGGCTAATCTATATGGTCAGATCTAAAGATAGCCCATTCCGGTTTATAGTCATAATGTCGAAAAAAAAATGTCGACTTTTTTTTTTCAATGCATTTTTTTTTATATATGGGGGGGTTTCCCCCCCCCAACCCCCTTTTTTAATTTTTCCCTTTTTTTAGCTCCCAAACCCCTAAAATAAATATATAATTAAAAAAAGAGAAAGTCAACATTTTTTTGTCGACATTTTTGTCTGTCGACATTTTTTTTTCGACATTATGACTGCACGCCGCCTATTCCACATAACTGTACTAAGGAAACAGGTGATCCGGAGGCCTTGCGGAGCCACTAGAATGTCTACCTCCAATTCCACAATGAGGTCATGGATTTCTACTCTGTGGACATCAAAGGATCTCACATTGATGAGCGCACATTTGAGAGAATCTGTGGAATACAAGGTGGGAGTATTGTTTGAAGACTGCAGTGTCTTGGACGTGGGTGTGGTAGAGGTCCTCGGACTAGATCTGGGCCCTGTAGGTGAAGGGTGGAAAGTTGAGGTGTAGTCGGGGCATGTTCTGGAGCGAAGTCTGCGTCAGCGAAGTTTGCCCAGGCAAGGAGCAGAGGGGCCTGAGGTCCGAGCACCGGGGGAGGGTGGCCAGTGTTGATTAGCACGTATGCTGGGGTGGTCGGGATTAACGGGGCCTTCGGTGAGGCGGGATCTGTGCGACGTGACTCCTAGAGTGTAGGACAGGGAATTAGCCCCACAGGTAGGCCAATCGGTGTGTTGGGGATGTGTGACCAGTAGCGTGGGTGTTGAACCCAGGGTACAGCAGTAGTAGGTGATAGGGTATGGGACAGGTGTGGCCTGGGCAGGTCCGTCTTCTGTTTGGTCTCAGTGGGGCTAGCTGGGGAGGACCAGAACCAATCCATTCTAGTGGGAGCAGGAATGGAGAGGGAGGGGAAGGCGTATGGGTGTGGCGTGGTTGTTGGGAAGAGCTCCTGCAAATTGTAACTCACTGTCAGCATGGCAGGTTTTGCCAATGACTGGGGACTGACAGGTGATCGCAGGGGGTGGAGAGGGCAGGTTGCCGGGTACCGCTTTGCTGAGGAATTCATCGGAGTAGGCATTAAAATGAGCAGTAGAGTCACTGGCGTTTTTTTGGTGAAAGAGTCAAGTGGCAGAAGAGAGCGATGGTCGTTGGTAGCAATGAGGGCAGGGTTATGCAATGTCTTGCGTTGGCTGGAAATGGAGGCAACACTGGCGGCATTGCCTGGTGGTTGGGCGGAAGGTTTCACGTGCATGAAGAGGTCGTTTAGCGCAGTAACAGGCACAGAGGTACTAGTATGGAGACAGGATGTGGCAGCACACAGTGTTGCATTTCTATATATGCAGGAGGTATAGGGGGCAGGTGGGGGTCAGTTTGCATAGTGGGAAAAAACATCACAGTGGGATACAATTGGGGCAGTAGCATGGCAAAGTGCAGCATCACAAACAACATTTGTGTGAGCCCTTTTCCCACTCTTGCATGTGTTTTGCTGTGTGTGTTTTTGCCATTTGTGTGATCCTGGGCTCTGGAGCCTCACCTACTCCATGGGCATCATTTCTACTCTGTGTTACACAGCACCTTCAGTGCAGTGACACAGGGTTGTCTTTTAGACTTCCCACCTCTGACTCCATTTGCTTGGGCTGACTACTGTCCCCCAGAAAAGATAAAGTTGCCATTAACTTTATTTAGTCGCTTTAACCACAGACACAGTACACCCCATCTTACATGGAATATTGGAAAGGGTTAATAATTATCCCTTTTTGTCTGTCTCTCTTGGAGCACTGTCTCGCTCCCTTTTCATCACGACTTGGCTGGTGGCAGTGGGAACTACCCTATTTATTCTACTGAGGTTATCTTAAATAACCCTGGTATTGTTTTAGGCTATCTTGGTAGCCTCAAACTTAAACCCACTTGACCATATTGATTTTAATATTGCTCCGGCTGGGTTTATTCGCCATTTCTTTTTGTAAAAGTCTTTCTCGCGTTTTACTCTGTGCGGCAAACCAGGTTTGGTTCCTTTGTTCGCCGTCTTTTCGTGGGCTTCTGCACAGAAGCCCTCCTTAAGGTGCCTGAAAGTCTGGGTATGCAGGATGTGAGTGAGAGGTCTTAGGACCCTTGCCATGGGTTCCCTTGGTAATCCAAGTCGCACTGCTGTTTGATTGGCTGGGTGCCTGTACTTGCCAGGACAGCCACCCTGCTGTGCGATTGACAGCCAGGCTGTGTGAATGGATGAAAACTGCATAAAAAGCAGGTCTCTGGGAATGGAAAGGGAGAGTAGCCACTGGAACGAAAGAACCAACGAGGAGCTGACAGAAGAGGACCCCTACGACGACTGACCCGCCCCGGTGAAGCCCTGCTGCAGGTCGAATCTTCAACTCCAACGACGAGAGGATCCTCCAGGAATCTTCTTCCCTTGAGCTGGTGGGACCAACCAGTTCACCCAAACTTCAAGCCACAACCCCTCCTCTGGTCGAATTCGCTGTACAGGGCTAAGTGGGCCGGATAGCCAGGAAGGTCGGACCCTGCTTGGGTTTTAAGGAGCGCACCTTTTATTTGTTGCTTTGCTCTGCTGCTGGTTTCTTCCCCGAGTAGTGCAGGACCCTCCAGTCTTCCTACTTCTTGTCAGTCCGACAGTCGCTTCAGGAACCTTGAGCCTGCAGGAACTACCAGGAATGTCCGCCTCGGCTACACCCCCCCTCCCCCGTTTTAAGGTACTGTGCAAATCTGGTTGTTCGTTTCGTTCAGCCGCAGTGAAAGTGTGTGAAATCTTTCTCCAATCCAAGGGCTTGTCCTACTCTTCTTTTAACACTAACTTTTCTGCTGACCAACTACGTCTGGAACTCGTGGCACGAACTTTACCGCGAACTACTCAATTGTGTGATCTTGAGCAAAAGACTTTTGTCCTATTGACTTTGGCCCTAAGCCTTTTCTACCTGATTCTATCACTGTAGTTCCTCTTGATCAATTGCCCTGAGTACTTACCTGTTGGTGTGGTTCAATTTCTATTAACTGTCTTTCCCTCCCTTTTAAATTGCTGGAGTGCCATTTTGCTCCCACTTCATTTTGTGAGCTTAACTTGTCTGGAACTTATTGGGAGTGATGTGGTGTATTGAGAGTGTGATTTTTTTAGGACTGCTTTACTTTAGTGAAATGTTATATAATTGATGAGTAAATAAATATATATTCTTTTACTTGGAAACCTTGAGTCAGTGTTTGCCTGAATCACAGTAATTGCTGTCCTTTGTGTAACTATTTGACACTGCTCACTTACTCTTGAGATAAGTCTGGCTGCCCAGCCATCGCTACCACTTAATCTGTGTAGTACAGGCTTACCAAAGGTGAATTTGTACTGTCACTTGTAGTCTTAATTGTGTGTGGTGTTCCCAAAGTGTACTGCATATAATTCTGCCTAACAGACAGTCAATAGCTTTAAGCAAAGTACTGGACATTATGCATGAACCATGAATTGAAGTCGTTTTAGCATGGGAGGAGTTTTTGAAAGGCGGGACTCCCTCACTCCTGCGCACCTATTTAGTCAGTTGTTGACTATGTTGAACCTGCTGCCTGCGTCCTAGTTTGTCAAGGAACCAACTCCGGGGTTCCTGGTTGTTTGGAAAGTTTGTGGGATTTTGGCAAACACTGGACTAGTGAGGCGCTGGTAGGATTTGATAAGATTGCGCCAGGGTGAGGGGCTAGCCAAAGGAGTGGGTCAGGTGAGCCCAGGGATGCAATGGGGTGGCATAAGGCTGAGACAGCAGGTATGGGTGAGGGGCTACAGAGCCTGTTACCTGATGTTTGCTCAAGGATGCAAGGAGGAATGCTGTGCACTGGAGTGGATCTTGAAGTAGGCTCGGAAAGTCGTGAGCAGCTTTTATTATTGCCAGGCCTGCTCGCCCGGCAAGACAGGCAAAGACAGGCTCCATGGGCCTTAAAACTGGGCGTTGTCGGCCGTATCGGTGCCCGTGTCTGTGAGCATGGCAGGATCTCCTGTTGGGGACAAAGCGTACAGTAGAGGCAGTGGTGTTGGTTGGCGCATGGACCTTTGCCTTGCATGTGTGCCTAGAAGGGCTTCCAGAAGGCGGTCTTGAAGGACTTCTAGATGGAGCAGGGCCCGGTGTGGGCGGCAGTCTCTGGTGAATTTCTGATACCAGCGTGTGCAGCGTGGTCAGAATGTCCAACGAAACGTCCCTGGGCGGAGGTGGAGGAGGAATGAGAGGGGGAAGGCTCTGGGCTTGATTGCCTCTTCTGGAGAGGTAGACTATAGGATTCACACCGCGGTGACCCACCTTTCAACAAGGATCCGTGGCCCCTCTTGTGGTCCAATTAGTAGCTTTCGGGCAGGTCGTCACCCTCAATGGAGCTAGTATAGATGTACAATGGCACACTTGGTTCAGCCCCTTATTCTGTACCCCTCTTAGGGGTCATACAAGCCTTACTCCTTCCCTTCAATGGGGACTTCTGGGGGAAAGCAGCTGCTGTTCCCCTTCCAGGGATCTTCGCTGAAGCCGCAGCAGTTACCTCACACTGTGCCGGTAGGGACACCCGCAGAGCAGCCGTCATTGTGACTGTGGACACCATCCTCGTGGTCTGCCCCCCTTTGACGAAGTAAAGGCCGTCGACGGGCTGGTAACAGCAGTCGTTGATGTGGTCATGGCTGCTGATGGTGTTGTCTTTGCTGGTTGAGACGCTGATGCTGATGGCGTCGCCAATAGAAGCAGTCAAGGGCCCAGTTTGGATCTCTCTCTTCGTCGCCTTATCTGCTGATGGCAAGCAGAGTTCCGAAGGAGTCAAGGACTTTCTCTTACAGGGGGCGGCCCTCACCGGTAGGCTCACTGTGGATGTGGTCAGCGATGGCGACCTTGTCCTTCCCGAGCCAGTACCCGCAGCAGTGGCGACAACAGAGGGATCAGTGGCCTGCTGCCTTGCCTTCTTTTGGACCCCCCGCAGGAAGGGCGGCGCAAAGGACCTCAACCTGTTTTCTGACGGAGTTCAATCGTGGGACTGGCCGGTCCAGGGGGAAGCATGACTATGCCCAGAGGCCGAGTCAGAGGCATTTACCCGATTTTAACCATGCAGACAGCCTGTTGTAGCAATCCTTTTTGGTCTTTTATTCGAAAAGCCACGACAGACCTCACATTCCTCCTCATCATGGTCTGGATGCAGGCAGTAAAGACATTTGTTATGTCGATCCGCCACCAAAACGATCGCTAGTACACATTTCACACAGAGTTCTTCTCCCCGGACATGTCGAAAAGGCAAGAAGTAGGCCCAAGCCTGGGCCTTCTCTGATCCGATGAAAGAACATCGATGTAGTATCTACAGCGTCAGTGGATCCCTGCTGCCGGTAGTTGACCTCCAGTCGAACGATAAATCCAGAAATCGGTCAAAACGTTCACATTTTACCAAAAAACTCAAAATATTGGGAAAATAGCTCAGAGAGCACTCAGATGCCTCCTAACACTGGCACGTGTAGTACAAATCTGAAGATGGCCACCAGTGGTGGAGTTTAGGAGAGGACGGTCATTGGATGGGGCAGTATGACCCAAAGGACTGCGATTGGTTTAGAGGAGAAATACAGTTTTCAAGCCAAGGTGAAACTGATTTTTCTTTCACCGAGGATTTCCCGCCTGACAGTGTGGGAATATTCATGAGCATGTGAAGCCATGCCAGACCCCATGCTGAAGAACCCATTTAGAAACAAGGCATGAAGATTCAGCGTACTGATTTCTGGATGAAGGAGACCACCCCCTTCTCTTGCGAGAGCAAGTCCTCTCTTTGGGGAACACGAAGGTTCGGGTACCATGTTCAACCGGCCCACACTCGGAGCAATGAAGATCATGGATTCACCGAACTTCCTCAACCCCTGATGACATGAGGAATGATGGGGACTGGCGGAAACGTGTATAGAAGTGGACATTCCCAGTCCACTACAAACGCATCCCCTAGAGTTCCTCTTTGAGGAAATTCCCTGAGGCAGTACAGGTTACAGTTTCAGTTTACACTGGTTGTGAACAGTTCCACTTAAAGGGTTCCCCAAAGGGCAAAGATTTCCAGAAGGACTTCCTGAGCCAACTCCCACTCATGGGAGATCATGCTCTGCCTGCTCAGGGCATCCGCTGCTGTGTTTTCTTCACCGGCTAGATTAACTGCCAGTAGAGAGATTCCATGTCCTAGTGCCCAAAACCAAAGCTGCATTGCCTCTCTGCACAGAAGCAGTGACCCTGAACCCCCCTCTTTTTTGAGGTAGTACATGGACACTGTATTGTCGATCATTATCAGGATATTTCACCCCCATACTGAGGGGAGAAAGGCCATCAGTGCTAGTCTGATTGCTCTCAGCTCTAAAAGGTTGATGTGAAGTCTGGACTCCGACGGAGACCAGTGACCGCTGACTGAAAGGTGTTTCATTTGGGCTCCCCACCCTGTAAGGGAGGCGTCTGCCACAATTGCCATCTCCAGCCAAAGTTGCCAAAAGGGTTCTCCTCTCCTTTTATTCTCTCGGAAGGCTCACCAGAGGAGATCATGGGTGACCTTGTTCGGGACATGAAGTAGGTCCGTCATTCTGCTGGAGAATTGAGACCAATGCGATTTGAGAGCCCACTGTAGGGATCTCATTCTCAGACGGGCTTCTGGCACTAGGAACATGCAGGATGCCATGAGGCTGAGCAACCTTAGGAAATCGAAGGCCGGAAGATGTTGGGCACTGTGAAACTTTTCGACCATCTGCAAAAGATGTTCAGCCTTCAACTCAGAAGGCAAGGCTTTTCCAGAGGATGAATCCAGGGCCGCTCCGATAAGCTGAAGTTTCTGCAAAGGTGTCAAGTGGGACTTCTTGAAGTTCAGGGAGAATCCCAGCTCGTGGAGGACTAGACAAGTCCAACTCAGGCAATCTCAAGCTTCCTCGGGAGAACAAGCTCTGATCAGCCAGTGAACTAGGTGGGGGTAGATGTGAATCCCGTCCCTCCATAGACTTGCTGCCATCACTGCCATGAGCTAGGTGAAGAACCTTGGGCGGAGGTGAGCCCCAATGGCCGATCCCAAAACTGATAATGAGAACCACCAACTGTGAACCACAGGTACTTTCTGTGCTTCTGATGAATATGCACAATAAAGTAAGCATCCTGACGGTCCAAAGACACCAACCAATCCTGGAGTCGAAGGGCCTGAAGGATCTGCGAAAGAGTTATCATTTTGAACTTGTACTTCCTGAGGAACTTGTTCAAGTGTCTCAAGTCTAAAATGGGTCGCACTTCTCCGTCCTCCTTGGGGATTAGGGATTAAGGAGAGTACCATCCCTGACCGCTCTCTGCTGCAGATACTAACTCTATCAAACCTTTCTCCACCAGAGTCAAGATTTTCTGTAGGAGGAGTGGATCCGGATCTGATACAGAATGGCCTCTCAATGGGCAATCTGGGGGTTTTGTCAAACATGGGAGGCAGTAGCCATGGGCCACTGCCTGCATCCGTGGTTATGGCCCGCCAACTCTCTAGAAGCTGAGATAGCTTGACCCCCCCCCCCCCACAGTCTTGTGTGCAAAAGAATCAAAGGGGTTTTGAAGGTGTTGCAGCTGAGGGCAAGGCAGCTGAGGCTGAGAGGGAAATTCCTCCTCCTCTACCCCTGGACCCACGTCGGGTCTCCTAAGGCATGTCTGAGAGCATGGGCCCCTTTGGCTTGAAAAAGATGAACAAAATCAAAATGGGCATCCTCTCCATGCGTTTGAAGAACCCCAAGGTTGGGTAGGCTGACAAATTGCTGTGCCTAGAGACTTTGCAGCTGCTTTAGAAGCTTGCAGCTTCTCCAGGCTGTCATCAGCTTTTTCTCCAAATAGCTGGCAACCATCAAAAGGCATGTCCATCAAGCGTGCTTGGACATCAGGCGCAAAACAAGATTTACGAAGCCATGCAAATAGTCTTGAGACTGTGCTGGCTGCCATCGCTCTAGTCTAAACCGGATTGTAGTGATCTTGAACGAAGTTCAGGAATACTTCCCTCTCCTCAACCTCTGGGATGTCTTCCGCTGCCAAGGCAGCAACATCTCATAAGGTGTGGGTGCACTTGGTCAAGGCACAAGTCACATTGATGGATTTCAGGGCCATACCTCTAGCACTAAAAACCCTTTCCCTCAGGATACCAATCTTTTTATCGTCTATCTGGTGGTATAGAAGGGTATGCAGAAGCCCTCGAATAAGATGTTGCTGCCTGCACCACCCAACTCTCTGGTGTCAGGTGTCTGATAAGAATGTACTGTCAATAGAGGCAGCTCTATATTTTTTTGTTATATTTGTATTCACTGCCAGCGTGGAGTCAGGCTTTAGCCAGTTCTCCAACACGATGGTCCTTATTGCAGTATGAAATGGTAGCACTGCTTCTCTTGAGGGCCCGCTGTCCAGGATGTCAGTGAGGTCATCCTTTTCCATTATGGCAGCTGCTTTCCCCCATCCAAGATATTATTCTACAGATTTTATTGTATTGCGCCAAAACACCCTCAGGCCTAAGGGCGCTCACAAGACTTACAACAGGAAACAATCAAAGAGGAAAACGATGACAGTTCTCAAAAATTTCTGACTCATCTCCTTTGTCAAAGTAGTATGTCCTTAAACCCTTCCTAAACTGTGCGATTGAGGGTGTTAAATGACTCCAATCAAACAGTCCCACTAAGTCAGTGCCTTGTCTGGGATTGCTCAAGGGAAGCACTTATTTATATATTTTTATGTCCAGTTTGTGTACTCTGGATGACAACCCTTATATAACACCCCACTCTTAGAATCCACCTGACCCCACTGAGCCAAGAAGTAAGTTTGTTTTGCAAATTTAAAAGGTTTATTTGAGAATTAAACTATATATATATATATATATATATATATATATATATATATATATGGGATACATTACTCACCGTAATCGTATTTCTGATGCTTGTATCTGCTTAGATTCACATGCTGTGCATAGGCCGACATCTAGTGGAAGCTGCGGAGTATTACAGTTTGTTTTTCGAAAGTCGAAAATGGGCGTCGACACAGGCGTGCCAGTAATACTATCCCTAGTGTGACGTCCACTGTACCCAAGATCCCTCACGCGTGTAGGATCCTCAGATTGTATTTTTTCTGACATGAGGAAGCATGAGGAGTAGCGTGAGTACAGATAATCCAAGCAGATAAACAGAAAGGTAAGACTACAAGCAATCATGCGCCTTCTCTCGGAGGGGAGGAAGGGTGGGTCGCATGTGAATCTAAGCAGATACAAGCATCAGAAATACGATTACGGTGAGTAATGTATCCCTTCTGAGGCTTGTGGAATCTGCTTAGATCACATGCTGTGCATAGATTAGCGAGCAGTACCAGAAGAAGGAGGTGGGATGTGAGAAGGGTCATGAGCAAACAGGTGTCTTAGAACCGCTTGTCCCACTTGTGTATCTGTCTTGGAATGAGTGTCAATGCAGTAATGCTGAGTAAAAGTGTGAATAGAGCTCCAAGTAGCCGCTTTGCAAATGGTGTCGAGGGGAACATTTGCAATGAAAGCCAGAGTGGCACCAATGCCTCTAGTAGAGTGGGCCCTTGGCGTAAAAGGCAGAGTCTTTTCAGAAAGAGAGTAACACAGCTGTATACAGTTGATAATCCACTTCGAGATAGCGCCTTTAGAGACGCGATCCCCCTCTCTGCCTGTAGCTACGGAGACAAACAGTTGATCTGTTTTCCTTAGCGGTCTGGTCTTATTTACATAGTATAGGACCGCCCTACGCACATCTAGGGTGTGTAGTTTTACCTCAGCCGAGCTTTGTGGGTTTTTGAAGAAAGCCGGAAGCTCGATGGACTGGTTTACATGGAACTTGGATATGAATTTAGGTGAGAACCTAGGGTGTGTGCGTAAAACCAGTTTGTCCTTGTGGATAGTAAAGAAAGGATCTTGCACTGACAGAGCCTGAATCTCACTGACCCTTCTTATGGAGGTAATGGCTACTAAGAAGGCCGTTTTATAAGTCAGGTGTTTGAGACTACTTTTATGCATGGGTTCGAATGGGGGTCCCATGAGCTTAGCTAGCACCACGTTGAGGTCCCATCCTGGCGGTGGGTTCGAAATAGGAGGGTGAAGTCTCTTTACTCCTTCCATGAAGGCTTTAACCACTGGCACTTTCCACCACGAGACCTTGTTATGGGATGTGGTGTAAGCCGAGAGGGCTGCCAGGTGTACTTTCAGTGAGTTAAAAACCAACCCTGCATCCAGCAGGTGGAGCATGTATGTCACAACGTTGGAAGGAGTGCAATCAACCGGGTTGATTTGTTTATTCTGGCACCAGATAACGAATCTTTTCCACTTATCAAAGTAACAGTGCCTTGTATTTGGTTTCCTGGACTCCTTTAGAATGTCCATACACCTCTGTGGTAATTTGAGATGTCCAAACTCTATGACTTCAGGAGCCATGCTGCTAGGTTCATAGAGTTGGGTTCCTGATGCACTGTTTGACCCTGTTGCTGGGACAGTAGGTTGTACCAAGCTGGGAGTCTGATGGGTTCGCACACCGCCATCCTGCGTAGGTGTGGAAACCATGGTTGTCTCGCCCACATGGGAGCAACTAGGATGAGCGTCATCGATTCCTTGTTCATCTTGTACACCACCTTCCTGATGAGAGGAGTTGGTGGAAAAGCGTACGCAAACATCCCTGACCAGTTCATCCACAGGGCATTCCCTTGGGAGTCCGGTTGGGGGAACCTGGATGCAAATCCTGGGCATTGTTTGTTTTCGCTTGTGGCGAATAGGTCTATAGTGGGGAAACCCCACTGAGAGAAGAGATCTTCTACCACGTCTCTGTGAAGGACCCATTCGTGTTCTTCTGGGAGGGAGTCTCTGCTTAGAGCATCCGCTAGGGAATTGAGCTCCCCTGGAACATGTTGCGATGACAGGAAGATGTTCCGTCTGAGTGCCCATATCCAGATTTTCTGGGCAAGCTTGGACAGATTTGGTGAACGAGTCCCCCCTTGCTTGTTCAGATAGAACATGGCTGTCGTGCTGTCCGTCCTGATCTGCACCGACAAGTTCAGTAGATGGGGCTCGAACGCCTTTAGCGCTCGGAATACTGCCAGAAGCTCTAGCAGATTGATGTGGTTCTTGGCTACTGAGTGAGACCAGAGACCCTGAGCTGTGTGGTGGAGATGGTGAGCTCCCCACCCAGTCAGGCATGCATCTGTAGTTACCACGGCTTGTACTTCGGGATTGTAAAAGGGTTTCCCCTTTGCGAGATTCTCTCTTGTCCACCAGTGTAGGCTCTGTACGAGTGTTGGCGAAACGACCACTAGATCGTCCCAATGACCACTTGCCTGAGACCACTGTTTCGCCAACCATTCCTGCATGGGACGCATGCGCAGACGCGAATTTGCAGAAGTATATTCCGAATTCTCTCTTCCGAAGGGAAGGTCAATCCTTTCTGAGTATCTAGGATAGCTCCTAGAAATTGTTTTGAGGTGCTTGGCACCAGACTTGACTTTTTCTCGTTGATAGAGAAGCCTAATTCGTGGAGGAGGTCGATAGTCCTCTGAATGTTTGACCTGCAAATTCCTGGGGTCTCCCCCGTTATGAGCCAGTCGTCCAGATAAGGGTACACCGGGATTGCTTCCCTGCGTAGGTGTGCAGCCGCCACCGCCAGTACCTTGGTGAATACCCTTGGTGCAGAAGCTATCCCGAAGGGCAGTACCTTGAATTGGTAGTGGCGACTGTCTACCTTGAAGCGTAAGTACTTTCTGTGCGCTGGGAGCATGGAAATATGAAAATAAGCATTTTTCATATCCAAGGTTGCCATGTAATCCCCCTTTTTTAGGAGGGGGATTACCTCTTGTAGCGTGGTCATACGGAATTTTTGGGGCTTGACATACTTGTTGGCAGGCCGCAAGTCTAATACTGGGCGCATTGTCAAATCTTTCTTTGGCACAAGGAAGTAAGTTGAATAGATACCCTTGTTTACCTGGTGTCCTGGGACGAGTTCTATCGCGTCCTTTTCTAGCAGAATGGCGATCTCCTCGAGAAGGATCCTTTGATGCTCTAGGGAGTGCACTCTTTGTCGTGGAGGATGGTTCCGGGGACGCTGCAGTAGTTCTATACAATATCCTGCGGATACTGTTGACAGCACCCATCTGTCTGAGGTGATCCCTTCCCAAGCCTGGGTGAAGGTGGAAATGCGTCCCCCTACTGGGGTTGCGTGGCAAGGGACCCTGAACTGAGCGTCACTGTTTTGGTGGAGGCGTGCCACCTCCCTTGTTGGGGCTGCCTCTGCCTCTTCCACGACCTCTCTTGTTACCCCTGCCGTAACTCTGGGTAGACTGCTGGTTGTTATTCCATTGTGTACCCTGTCCCTGGGCATAGTTGCCTCTTTGTGAATTTTGTCCGCGTGGGCGACGAAAATTACTGTTCCCCCTCTGGTTAGGGGGTTTGTTGGTAAGCTGGCCAAGGGATTTGAGAGTCTCATATTCATCTTTGGCATTTTTAAGTGCGTCTTCGACCGCTTTCCCAAACAATAGGTCGGGTTCCACTGGCTTGTCTATTAAAGAAGCCTGGGTTTCTGTCTTGAATCCCGACTGCCGTAACCACGCATGATTTTTGATAACAGTACCTTCTGCTATCAATCTCCCTGCGTTGTCAGCGGCGTCGAAAGTTGCTTTTAAAATGCAACCAGACACGGCTCTCCCTTCTGCCGAGATCCGAGCCAGCTGGCCCTTTAATGGTTCTGGAGCAGAGGCAATGAGCGCCGCGACCTCTTCCCATTGATGGCAATTGTAACTAGCCAACAGGGTGGTGGAATTCGCAATCCTTGCTTGGTAGGCGGACGTTGAGGCTACCTTCCTGCCAAACCCGTAAAGTTTTTTGCTCTCCTTGTCGGGAGGAGCTTCTGATGAAGATAAGGGCGTGCCAGCCCTTTTTCTAGTGTTGGTAACCACTAGGGAATCTGGTTTAAGATGTCCCCTTATATACAGAGGGTCAGACTGGGCTGCCCGGAAAATCTTTTCAATTCTGGGGTTGACAGCTCTGGTGAGGTTCGGATTCACCAGGGAAGGATCTATTCTTCGTTGGATGGATTTGAGGATAGGGATGGTCTGAGCGACTGGTCTTCTCTCTCCTACAAACTCCTCCGCGAAGTCCCTTTCCTCCTGTACACCGTGGGTGTCGATGTGGAAGTGTTCCGCTGCTCGGGCGAGAACCTCGTTAAGGAGGGGCTGGTTATCAACTGGAGAGTCAGTAACTGGGGCTTCGCTTTGTACTGGGGAATCTACTCTGTAAATTTCCTGCTCATCTTCTCCCTCCTCCAAGTCCTCATCCTCCGCATAGTAATCTGTCCCGGTTTGTTCTTCCATCATGTCCAACTCCTGGTCCTCTCTAGGGAAAACTTGTCCCTGGTAACTGGGGAGTGGAGTAGAATATGAAGTGGAGTAAGGCTGAACCTCGAAGGGTTCAGGTCTTTCGACCCGGGGCTTTTTACTTAGCGGGATGGGATCGGAGGAGCCTGAGGGTGTGGCCCCTTGAGGGTTATATGAAAGAAAGTGTTCTGGGTTCTTATCATAAAAATCAGCTAAGGAAGACATCCTAGACATAACCCTGTCTATGTCTTCACTGGACCATTCCCTGGAACAGGGTATTACTTTAGCAGGTGATTTATTTTCAAGGGTAGACTTGTGTTTGCTTGTCTGCTTAGGCTTTACAGGGGTGGAAGGCTGTGCTTTCCGCTGTTTCCCCCCTTCTCCGTGCGTGGAAAAATGTTTTCCCTGTCCCTTGGGGGCCCCAGAGACTTTCGACGCCTGGCGTCGAGGGTCTGGAAAGGTATCTGTGTGCTTCGGGCGTGGGGCCTCACTGGTGTTAACCGCGGTCTCGGTATCTTGGAGCGCGGCCTGGGGGTGGAAGTCGTCTTCGTCTCCCGACGATCGAACTTCCGTTAGTGTGTGTAGCGAGGCACTCTTGGCAAGAGTGGATGATTGCCTTGCGTCGTGAGGCGATCTCGATCGAGAGCGCCCAGAGGACACCGAGTCGGACCGTTCTTTTTGTGCCTCTTTCCGGGAAGTCGACGTCGTCGAGGTCCGGTTGGTCTTAGTGTGTTTAGTGTGTGTTAGGTGTGTAGCGCTTGCGTCGCCGGGGGTCTTCCCCATAGCCGCCTTGCCGGACGACCTTCCGAGGTCGGGGACCTGCGCTCGTCGGCTGTCTTTCGACGCCGTAATGCCCTCGCCGTCCGAAAGTACGGCGTCGCTGCCATCGCTGAAGGCGCCCTCCGCTGCCATGGCCTCCTGCCTGGCGTGGTGGGCCCAACGCTTTGTCGAACGGTCCTTAAGTGTCTTAGGTTTAAACCTACTACACGCTCTGCAGTTCGCTTCGGGGTGATCCCTCGGCAAGCAGAGATTGCACGTGGCGTGCCTGTCGACCCAAGGGTATTTGCGATTGCACTTGGGGCAGAATTGAAAAGGGGTACCCTCCATACGCACCTTAAGGCAGCGGGCTGCTAAGTGTAGGAATATATATAAATGTAACTATATATCAAGAGTGAAGAGTATGTACCACCCCCCACTCTCCCTACTTGTAAGGGCCGAGGCCAGCGGCCTACTAGGCCCGGGCCGAGGCCAGCGGCCTACCGAGGCCCAGATCCGTCGTGCAGCAGTCGACGGTCGATGACTTCTCCAGCCGTCGTCGAGGTTGAGGGTCGACGTTGGGGTGGGGAAGGGAATGAATAAGAATTAAAATTATAATAACAGCAAAAGTATGGCTAAGGCCAGGGAACTCCGCAAGATGCTTCCGACCAGTATGGCGGAAAAAAACAATCTGAGGATCCTACACGCGTGAGGGATCTTGGGTACAGTGGACGTCACACTAGGGATAGTATTACTGGCACGCCTGTGTCGACGCCCATTTTCGACTTTCGAAAAACAAACTGTAATACTCCGCAGCTTCCACTAGATGTCGGCCTATGCACAGCATGTGATCTAAGCAGATTCCACAAGCCTCAGAAATATATATATATATATATATCTCGCACCTTTATAATAAATTAATAATTGATATCACACTTAGACATATGACAGTGAGTGATCAACAATGGATGATGTGATACTAGCACACTGGGTAATTACTTGGGAGTAGTATAGAGGATAAGGTAGCTGAGAATGCTTTATATGGTACAAGGAAATACAAGGTGGAAAAGAAGCAACACAGGAATAAACTTGATATGAATACAGCAAAACATAATATAATCACTTTTCCCCTTTTGGCAATTCACTCCTCCTCTATGCAATGTAAGGAGGTGGAAGGGACACACAGTCTTCAGGAATACAATCACAGTACAATCCCAATTCAGTTCCCCCCTAGCAAGCTTAGATCAACAGGGATGATTTTAAACACAGGCAAAGTACTTTAAAGGTGGTATGCAAAGAAGGGAAAAATATGCAAAAAATTATTTTAATTCCCTCTAGAGGTTCAGGCTGAGTGATAGCTACTTTAAATTAGTTCAGGATCACTTTAGCAATGGTCTATGAATGATTGCCAGGTTGCAAACGAATTTCAACAAAGGAAAGCAAGGACAAATATTTTTACACGTGGCTGAAATGACGCAAAATGTCAAATCGTGGCAATTTAGTAGCGTGTGTCGAGCGCAGTAACGGAGGAAGTATAAGGAGTAGCAAGTCGGTTTAGAGCTTTTTGGAAAGCTTAGAATCTCAGCCTCCAAATAAAAGTTCAATCCCGCTTTTATCAAACGGTTCAAGAGTTACGGACGATTTTGTGGAGGTAGATTTTCAGTAATTAAATTTTAAAGTTTCAGAATGACAGATTACAGTTTTGCAGCTTTGAATCAAAGGACGGGACACCATTTCTATGATGCAGTTCTCAATAGGTTAAAATAGTTTGAATTAGATTATTTTAAACTAAGATTGTTTTTTTTACAGTTCTGGCTGGGTACTCGCACTATATTTTGGAAGGAATGGGCCTCGTCACAGATCTGGTCAGGATGACTGCGGTTCTCTCGCCACTGACGGTCTTTAGTACCGGTTCTCTGGTTACAGCGGTCTAGGTGAGCTCTGCTCTGCTGGTCTGGCACTCGGCGCTTCACAAAGGTCTGGTCTCTGGTTCTGGGTACAGCTCTGCTTTCTGGGTGTTTCTGGCACAGGGTTCTAGGCCAGAATCAAACAGCTCAACCCGGCTGTTTTACTCTGATGTGCCCCTTGAAAGTCTGGGGTAAATCAGTTTGCAAAAGATTTTGAGGCCTGCTGACAAATTCTGAAGTCTGAATTCAAAGTTCTGGTGTCATGACCCGGCGAAATTGCCCCTTCTGGACCTCATGGTCATCGTCACGAAGGGCTTGTACTCCTTGTTCCTCCCAACATGGCCGTACCAAGCTACGTGCTACGCACTAGCTTTCACGTCGTGGCACGTACTGTAAATTGCTCACGCCCCTGCGGGTCCGCGCGTCTGAACGCTATCTTCGGTAGTGACTCGACATGTGCTTACTCTCTACTTAGTTCCCTTTGATCCTCTTACTTCCTTCCTTGCCCTTTATCCTGTTCCTGGATTTTTCCCCCTTCTTACTCGTTCATCGCTATCCTGAATACCCTGGAACCACGAACTTCCCGGAACACTGAACGCGTCCTGCAACCTGACGAGGCTCGGGCGAGCCTATTCAAGACCCGAACGATCCACAGGAAGAGTCCTGCGGCCGAACAAGGGAGATCCCGACCACAGGTGAGACGGGGGGAGATTTACGACATCTGGTCTCTGTCTGGATTTGAAGTCTAAGTGCTGGATCTGGTGTCTTCTGGCAAAACGCTCCTCAAGAAATCAGCTTGAAGTGGGAAGTGAATGTCCCTACCTGTCCTGCACAGTCTCCTTTTATGTGTTTAGAAAGTGGGAGGGTCGGCTCATCTTCTATGCCCAACCCTCTCAACTTATCATTGGCCAGTTCCTCCTCTCTCCCTTGATTGGGGGAACTGGGTTGAGAGTCAGAGTGATGAGGTAGGTTTATGGTCAGAGGATCCTCCCCTTGTCAAATTGCACACAAATCTATTTCTGATCCAAATAGATATTTATCTATGTACCATTTTCCTAATATTATATGTCCAGTTAACATATTTTCTGTAGCACCAAACCATCCGATCCCTGTCTTTGTAAGATGTTGTGTCCACTTATGACAGAATGCTCCCCTTTTCATCCAGAGAACGACCTCTAAACCTTTCCAGATTTTACACAAATGTGCACCAGGGATATGGGTTTCAGATTTTTAACATGCATACATTTGGAGTAACAACCTTTTTCCCGCTACTATCCCCAAGAACATACCCTAGAGTCCTAACACCTCTTAAAATGTGCACAGAAAAATCACAAGACGATGATGGTATTTATATAATTTTTACAATTCCGCACTATGAATTATCCATCTTTTTAAAATTATGCTCTGTCCCCAAAGGGGTGTGGTTTTCTAAAGCACATGGTGGAATTTCTGGTTTATCCACTTCCCCCAAGCTCAGCTTGCTCACATGCAGTGCCGCTCCCCGTTTCCTTCCAAGAGGAAGCCATTTACGACCCCCCTAATTTAA
This sequence comes from Ambystoma mexicanum, assembly GCF_040938575.1. Classification (NCBI taxonomy): domain Eukaryota; kingdom Metazoa; phylum Chordata; class Amphibia; order Caudata; family Ambystomatidae; genus Ambystoma; species Ambystoma mexicanum. The sequence goes on along the minus strand of NC_090929.1, from coordinate 32,534,408 downwards.
CATTTGCCTGGGCCAAGGACAGTGCTTTGTTTAGTTTCCTGCAGTCCCCAGTGCTCCTCCTCTGATTCAATCAGGGAGGTGTCATCTCCTTTTGGTGGGGGGCAGCAGAAAGCAGCCAGGCCTGGGAAGAGTGGCTGAGCAAGTTTCACTCCTGTCGGGGGTAGTTGCCGGGCGGAATTCACTCTCTTCAAGCCAGGCTTCAGCTAAATGTCACTTTAGTTCCCAGTTTTCTACATTCAAACCAAACTTGCAATTTTTACACATGCAGCTATAACGCTGATTCTAAGTTCAAAACTATGGCATTTAACAGTTGCAAACTATGTGCCACTCAACAGTATGTCACTCATGTATTTTAAACATTTAGATTTTAGTGTCTTTCAGTCCAATTTCACTTCAGCTTCTGACATCCACAGCTCAGCCAGTTTTGTTATAAACATTGTTTTGGGCTCTTTCTCTTTCCAGATTTTTTATGCACACAAGTCTACCTTCTGCCAAATGTCTGCTGGTGTTCATTGAGATTTTTGAATATCTTGCAATGTTTAAAATAGGCATTTTTAGCTTGCATTTCAGAGAAACAAAGGTGATTTCAAAGCGCTTTTTTTTTTTAGCCACAGGTACTGCTGTTTTTCCTTTGGCACACATTTCACTCATGGCACTCCTGGCCTATCACGCTCGCACTGGTGGCTGACAGGTCAGGCGACCATTTTGGTGTGCGCAAAACTGCGCGGTTCTCCTGGTTCTGGGATAGAATGGTGGGCGGCGACAGCTCATCCCCACATCTACCCAGTCTAATAATTCAACATGGGTCAAAACCCTTGACAAGGGAACCAGTCTGAGTGAAAGTGGTAAGATGTTCCACATGGTAGGAGCCCAGGAATCAAAACCGATTCCTCCAAACCTTTTAAAGAAATAGCTTTGCTGAATCAGAAAGTCATCCTTATTTGAACACAGAGTGAGCCTAATTGGTGCTCTCTTAATTCGTGAACTGAGATAAGGTGGAGCATTACCAGCCACACATTTACATACCATACTAGACGCTTTAAAGTAGATTCTTTGTTGAACGGGGAGCAAGAGCAGCTTGCGACAGACCCAAGAGAGATGCGCCCTCCGGTCCATACCACAAACTGCACAGACCACCCCATTCTGATTCACTTGAAGCTTTTTAATGTTGGTTTGAGCTGTTCCAACCAAAAGACTATTACAGTGCTCTAACTTTGTGTTTATCGTAGCGGCTGCGATTAGTGCTCCGATGAATAGGGGCGGATCTGCCAAAGTAAATGTGTTGTGTAAGCACAAGAGGAGCTCAAATACGAAACATGTTTTTTGAAGGTTAATTGGGGGTCGATGTAAATCCCAAAGTTTTTACATTTTCCGAAACCCAAATCATGTTTCCTTCAATGATGAATGCGCTGTATTGGGGGATCAGGTTTTTTCAATTTACCATCAGTACCTAACATCAGAATGTCTGTCGTATCATTTAGAGCGAGTGAGTTTCTAACCATCCATATTTTGATGGCCCTAAAAACCTCACTTAACCTTGCTAGATCTTCTCTGTATGACCCTGACAACTCCAGGAAGATCTGGGTGTGGTCCGCGTAATTTGCAAACTTAGCACCCAGGCCATCCAGGAGATCACACAGTGGTCTAGAGTATATATTGTACAGCAAAGGTGACAAACATGAGCCCTGCTGAAAACCCGAATTAAGTGGAACCTGCTGTGATTGGAAATCATCCTTAGCCACTCTTGCCATCCTTGGGCCAAGGAACAATTTGAACCAGTTTGCAACAAGGTTTGAACATTTGCCTATATCAATCAACCTGTCTGCCAGCATCTCATAGTTCACTAAGTCTCTGTACCATGCTTTGTCTGAAATTCTGATTGCCCTATAATCAAGATTCCTTGTTGCTCAACTAAACTCTGATACGGATTACAGACCACTTTATCAATAACCTTCAACAGGTAAGGGACATTCATTATGCATCTGTAACTAGCAGGGTCATTTGGATCAAGATTATCGTGTTTTAGCAAGGGGGGTATCCGTGCTTCCTTGGTACACTCTGGAACAAAGCAGTCCTTGAAGGAACGGTTTATAAAAACAATGACAAAGGGGGCGAAAGATGGTAAAAACTCTTGTGCTTGGGGCTAATTTATTTTCTGAGTAAATCCCTCATGCACTTTTTGACACCAAAGGTTATCAGTGACAACATGCGATTAATTTGCGGTGCCCTTCAAATCTTGTAAAATTGTAAATAGCTCTCTCGAGCTTGATTTGGCTCCCCTAATCCGTTCATCTAGTTTGATCTCTTTGCCTCAAATATAGTTCTATTATAACATTTAGCTGCTGCTTTATACATTTCAATAATGGAGTTTGAAGGATTTTTCCTCTAGCTCTGCTCAGCCATCCGCTTATTGATCCTAGCGGCCAAGACTTCAGTAGAAAACCACTGGTTAAAGTTTGTTTCCTTTTTTAACCTTAAATGTAGGGGTGCCAGAGTTTCAAAAGCATTATTGGTAATAGTACGAAACTGGCTTGTGAGGGACCCAAGAGAAATATTTTCTTCAAGGGAGGTTAACTAAGGGATGACGATATATTCAAAAGCATCAGATGTAACTTTCCGAGTACTTCTAGACAGGGTTTAGCATCCACTCGACTATTTTTCATAGATAAGTTTGGAAGATGAATGTCAAATAGCAATGCTTGGTAACTTTGCTCATCACCAATTTATAAAGAAGGGTCCGAGTAACCTGACACTTCTGTATTGCCAAAGTCAGTTTCAGGTGAAGTTTCTAAACTACTAGCCTCTTTCAAAGTCTCGACAAGATTATTCATTTTGGATTCCCCAGAAACTAGTTCCTCAGGTACATTAGGGGTACCATATTCATAGCCAAAGGGTCCATTCTTGGCCCTCATCTTCCTCAAAGATAGATCCCATAGACCTGAAAAGAATAAAGCCTTTGTAGAGGTTTAAGGGACTTCTGATGCCTCGACAGGAGGTTTCAAAACCTTCAATGGCAATGATGTTGCCGGAGGCATCGTAATAAGCGGCATTGAGGGTGCAAACGGCGTCGCAGATTTAGATGAACGTTTCAACAAGGGCCCAGGTGTCCGTCCTCTATCAATTGTCAGGGAGGAAGAACCTGACTTCTGCCTGTGTCTCGAGGAAGACCACTTCGACACATGTCGAGGAGACTTTATTCCCAGGCTCTATGGTGCGCGAGATGCAGAGGCTACAGGCGCCCTGCCGGTCCTATCAGATGCGGTGGGCTAAGGAGTCGTTTTCGGTTCTTTTGGAGGGGCACTCGGGGTACCACTCTGAGCCGCCTTTTGAAACATCTCCAACATTTTTAACTGAAACCTTTCCCAGTCAGTGGGGGTCGTGGACTTACTCTGGAAAGTGACCATTCCATCAGGATAGGAGGAAGAAGACGAAGGTGACCTGCAGAGTTGCTTCTTTGACTTTTTATGGGAAGCTGAGTGTCACAACCTCAAGTGCTTTTTTTCTTTTTTGAGCACTTTATCTGGGAGACATTCCTAGAGTCCTTTTAGAGGGGGTAATAGAAGGGGATTTTGAAGGGGGCCTACCTGCCACGAGTTTCCCCTTCTCTCTATGGGCTTTCACCGTCACTGACGGACATGAGCCGCAGTCATCCACTCAGGATGAATTTGCCCCACAATCAGAACACTGCTTGAACCCCGTCTTGGGTGTTGACATCATCTCGATTTCTATTAGTAATTGCTGAGGCAAAAAAAGTCGGAAGCTTGCTAGCACGCAGAAAAACAAAACTCAGGCAACGTCGCCGCGCATGCTTTTTATCCAGCATCAAAGTCACGGCCAATGACAGGACAGAGGCCGTCGAGGGCCTTGACTCGATGCCACACGGCGCCCGATACTAAGACTTTTTTTTCGAAGCAAGCTCCAAGCAGACTAGATTATGAAAGAAGAGTAATACGTGGGAGAAAACAATCCAATCTAAAGAGAACATTATGAGACAAACTTCAAGAGGTAGTAGTCAATTAAATCAAACAAAGAATCAAGTAGACCAGAACAAGTGGAACAATAAATTCCCAGGAGGGAGAGCCTGCCAGAGGAATAGCATTTCCCAAGGACACGCAGAAACCAGTAGCCCGGAAAAATTGATATTTTATCAGAACCCCAAAAAGGAAGTCTTCCAAGAGAAGGAAAAAGGCAAGAATCCACTTAAGAAGTTACAAGAATTAATACAAGGATCACAAACGACTATTTAAGGATTGTGTATTAATCCAGAACCCAATAGACTGACACTAAAAAGATCCCCATTCTCCTGGTTTAAGTTAGTTTTATAGTGGTAGGGTCAGTGAGGTTAGCTTTGGACAGTGGACTCATTTCTTTGCACATCCACGCATGACTGACTAGCACCGCCGTTCGTAATATAGGCAGGTCTTAGGGAGTTTTAATAAAGTCCACCGGCGGTGGTAGGACTGCAGAAGACTCACTTTTATGTGCACAGGGCTCCAATTCCTAGGTTTGGCCTTAACTACCCAAAAGGTTTGGTACAAATAGCTGAGCAGCCAGGCTTAGTCTAGGAGGGAGAAGGGCTGTAGTTAAGTACAAAGACCTCAGGGCAAACCTATAGTGAACACTCACACAGTAGATTTATACAAATTTGTTTACATATTATAAATACTAAGACAACTAACAACATTAGAATCACAGGTAGGTAAACTTATTATACAGTAAGACATTTAAGTATTACTCAAGGCAATAGTAGACAGATGAATACAGGTAAGTAGCCAGAGTAACACTGGTGTTTAGCAAAACAATTCTTGTAACCAACATCAAGTAACCCAACACAGATACTAGTAAGTACTTTTGGACCGCCTATACTTTAAGAAGTCCAACCCTATCTGGAGACAAGAGTCAGAGGAGGCACTGCAGAACCAGGGATCTTGGACGGAAAAACAAAGGAAGGCAGACGCTGACAAAGTTGTAAAAATAGCAGATTTCTTCTGTGTTGCAGGCAAGTAAAATGTTTAGTTCAAAGGTGGTACAGGGAGGTCAAGTAGACCCTCTGAAGGATTTTAGACCAAAGGACCAGTGTCCTTAGGCCTGGGAAAACACTGTTGGGTTGTTCAGCGCAATGTGTATCAGAAAGCTCAGGAGGAGTCTGATTCAACAAAGCAAGCACCCAGGTAAGTACCTAGGTGCGGTACAGTACCTTTTCATTAAGAAAGAAGATGGTGTCAGCCGCAGGGCCCCAAGTGAGGCAACAGCAGCTCTCATTTGGATTCTTGGTCTGAAGGCTGAAGAAGGAACTTTTGTCGGGAGCAGACGGTCAGCTTCTAGCAGAGGGACGACCAGCAGACTATCTTCACGATACTGGCTCACAGGGGCTCGGCACAGGCTCTGGTTGGCACACATGAGACTTCTCTCCAATTCCCGGTCTCCAACTTTGTTAAGAGGACGCCTCAGAGTGGGAAAGAATCACTGTAGATCCAGCAGAATGCCAACGAAGTTCCAGCCGAAAACATGCTTCAAAAGACTATGCTCAGCAGATTGGTCCAGGTTCCAGTGTATTGGGGAATTGCAGCCTAAGATGGTCGCAGCTCTTTGAGGGAAGGCGCCAAATGCAGGTTGTCTCGAGACTGGTTGGTCCCACAAGTTCAGGGGAGGAAGTCATCCGGTATGGAGCGTCCCCGTCAATCAGAAGAGGAGCTGGAGCTGTATCGGTCACTCAGCAGCCCTTGGCGGTCGCTGGTGGTGGCTGTGGACGTCGTTCTTCCTTAGATTCTTCGTTCCATGGGTCGACTCTCCCTTACTGCTCCAGGACCCCTCTCCTTTATGCAGGAAAAACAGCTGGAACATCCATTCATCATTCAACTGGACCCAAAAGGCTCAAGAAAAGACAAGTCATCAAGAGTTAGCGAATAAAAGATGACCGACACCGTTTTCGTACAATGGTGGCCCATGTGTCCCTTATCACAGCTGCAACAGCAGCAAGTGTGTAAGTTTCACTAGAAGTAGGTAGAAAATATCCACTGCCACCAGCCATCGGTTCAACTTATCAATAACTAGAAAGTTACAGGAGAAGTGGAAAAAGGGATACATTGTGTACTCTATATAAGGTGGCGTGTGCTGATTGCACAAAATAAAAGTAAAGTAGGATAAAAGTATCTGCTATCCTTGGAAACAGTAGTTATGTCAAGAAAAATATAAAGGGCAGCTCAAAGAGCTCCCACTAACACTGCACAGAAAGTGCTGTGTGCTGCAATAATAAATCGCAGATGCCTTAAAAAATGGAGTAAAGCATGACCCCAAAAAGATACAACCAAAAGCGCTGGAAAAGGTTCTGGGAGATAAAGTAAAAGACCGAGCGGGGGAAAAGGAGAAATTACTTACTATAATGTTCTTTCTATGGATTCTTTCCTGCAGATTCATCATCTGATCGAAATTCCATCCAGCTCTGCTGCTTTGGAACATTTTCGTCTGTGGCGTAGTGGACCTCTACTCGGCCATCAATCCGTCTTGCTCGGCATCTGATCTATGGCTCAGGACGTGACGCCAGGCGTTGTATATTTACTTTGTCACTACGGCCCACACCTCAGTTTCCCCTTTTTTTCCCTTAGCACATAAAGCTGCATAGCAAATTAGAGAGATAACAACGGGCTAATAAGCCCTGAAAAAATGAAATAACCACAAGCCTCCGAAGAAGGATGAATTTGCAATCGACACTAACAAACTAGCAGCAGAAAAAATATTTTTTTATTTTAACAACATGTGGCAGGATGGACAGAAAACGGTCACTGAGGAACATCAGCAATCAACGTTAAAGAGAAAATGCGCAGCAACCACTTTCCGAGTGGGGATGGATGGGAGGGGAGATGAGGAATTTGCGGGAGAAGAATCCATAGAATGATCATTACGGTAAGGTAATTTCTCCTTCAGTGGATTGCCTTTCTCCCGCAGATTCCTCATCTGATAAACTGCCAAAGCAGTGAGTCAAAGGAGGCGGCAGAAAATTAGAGTAAGAAATTTTGCGGCACTGCCCTGCAAAAAAATACATCAGCTGTATGAGCCACATCTAGACTTTAGTGCTTTGCAAAGGTATGAAGGGATGACCATTTTGCTGCCCGACAAATAGTCTTAACAGGGACTCCCCTCTGTAATGCGGTTGACGCCGAGACTCCCCTAGTCAAATGAGCCCTGATGCCTGCTGGTAATTCCTTTCCAGCCGACTGGTAGCATTCTGCTATACAGAAAATGATCCAGCGGGACAAAGTTTGCTTGGTTATGGCCAGGCCCTTATGGGATCTAGGTGATGAAATTGCTCCTCCTCCTTAGACGGATGTGAAGGAGGATAGAAGACCATGAGGTCGATGGATTGCGAAAGGTGGAACTCACAGACAACTTTGGGAAGGATGTCAGGCCTTACGCTGAGTAAGACCTTTTCCGCGAAATAAATAAATCGTAGGAAGGGCGGCTTACAGCATAAGGCCTGCAGCTCACTAACCCGCCTCGCGTATGTAATAGCCACCAAAAAGACAGTTTTTAAAGAGAGAAGTCTTAAAGGACATCAGAAATGTGGGTACCAGATTAAGGTCCCAATCCGGGACAACAAAGGGAGTTAGGCGAGAATTTATTTCAGGAATTGTGCCATTACTGGGATAGTAAAACATTAACCATGATCCAAAGATCTCCTAAGCACAGACAAGGCATCCACATATATTTTGACTCTGGTGACCTCGAGGCCTGCTGAGAGCAGTGACAGAAGCAACGCATCACTGTAGTGGTGGGGCAAGAGATGGGGTCAATCCTGCGTTCCCTGCACCACACCTCAAATCTTCTGCATCTCCACACATACAAAGATCTTGTAGATGTTCTGCCTGCAGCCAGCAACACCTCAAGCACTTCCTGAGAGAGGTCCCAGTCATAGCTCATCCTCTTAACAGCCATGCATGTAGGTTAAGGGGTTCTGGGGACGTGTGGAGTATCCGACCTTCCGACTGGGTTAGGAGATCTGGCTGCCGAGGCAACCGGTGAGGTGGATAGATGGACAGATCCAAGAGGTTGGAGTACCATGTTCTCCTCGCCCAGTCAGGGGCTATCAAGATCATGGTCGTTCGAAACCTCATGAGAACCCATGGAATGACGGGAATCGGAGGGAAAGCGTAATGAAGAGGGAAGGTCCAATCCACCAGAAAAGCATCCCCCAGTGCACCGTTCGCTGGGAATTCCATCAAGCAAAACTATCTGCACTTTCTGTTGGATTTTGTTGCAAACAGATCCACTGCTGGGGTACCCCAGAGAGAGAGAAGACCTCCTCTAGGACCTCCTGGTACACTTCACATCCATGTGAGACCGTGCTCTGCCTGCTCAAAGCATCTGCCACACTGTTCTCTGTGCCTGCCAGATGAACTGCAAAGACCAAGATCCGGTTCTCCAGTAACCAGAACCATAGCATCATTGCCTCTGTGCAGAGGGCGCAGCGGTGCATGCCATCTTGCTTGTTCAGATAGTGCATTGCCACTGTGTTGTCCGTCAGAATGAGGACATGCTTCCCCTGCAGAGAAGGAGCAAATGCCTTAAGGGCAAGCATGATGGCTCGCAACTCCAGCCGGTTGACGTGCCAACTGGCTTCCGTTGCTGACCAGAGACCTATCAACTGCAAATCCTCGCAGTAAGCGCCCCAACCCTTCAGAGATGCATCTGTGACCACTAGGGTCTGAGGCCAAGGAGGCCAGAAGGAATCCCCCACTAGGAGACTGCTGCAGTCCACCCACCAGGACAGGTCATTGACCACCGATGCGGACACCCCGAGGTGACCTGAAAGAGCTCTGAGGTGCTGGGACCACAGACTCCTCAGGAGCTGCTGCAGGGATCTCATGCACAGCCTGGCCCCTGGAACTAGAAAAATGCAAGCGGCCATGAGACCTAAGAGGTGGAGGAAGGAAAGCCGCTGGTAGAGTGGCATGGTTCCGGAACAAGTCGACCATTTGTGTAAGCTAACGACTCTCTTCGGGAGGAAAGGCTTTCCCAACCTGGGTGCCTAGGACTACTCCAATGAACTGGAGACTTTGGACTGGTGTCATTTAGGACTTCTTTAAATGCAGGGGAAGCCCAGCATGTGTAGCAGCAAGCAGGTCTCCTCTAAATGGGACAAGACTTCCCTCGGATCAGCCAGTTGTCCAGGTACGGAAATACATGGACTCCAAATCTCCTGAAGGGAGCCGCGACTACTTCCATAAGCTTGGTGAAGACCCTTGGGGCGGAGGTCAGACCAAAGGGAAGCACGTTGAACTGACGGTGCTTGTCCCCTATGGTGAACCTTAGGAACATACTGGGCTTTCGATGGACCGGCACATGGAAATAGGCGTCCTGTAGGTCTATTGATACCAGCCAGTCCTGCAGTTCAAGAGCGTAGACAATTTCTCTCAATTCTCACCATCCAGAATTTGTTTTTCTTCAGAGTGTTCAAGGCCCTGAGGTCCAGAATGGGACAGAGACCTCCTCCCTTCTTGAATACCAGGAAATACCGGGAATACCAACCCGGTCCTCTCTGCTCTGGAGGTACCTATTCCATGGAACCCTTCAACAGTATTTTTGGCAGTTCATCCTGGAGCTCCTGTCCCTGTTGGATTGGAGGTGGTGGGGGTCAGTCCAGAGGTTTTCCTAAAAATGGCAGACAATAACACCACTGAATGAGCTGAAGAGCCCAGGCTTCGGAAGTAATTCCATGCCACTGTACCAAATGCTCCGTCAACTCCACCTCTGACGGTGCTTGTTGGTTTTTAGAAGCCCCTCTGCCCTTTCCGAAGCGCGAGAAACACTTCTGCCCTGGCCTGGCCGGTGGGAGCTGCGCTCTCCTGCCATAAGCAGCATACCGCATGTAGCCCCATCCCCTAGAGGCGAAGCTGAAGGCTGGTTTGGTCGGCTGCGGAGCTAGGTCTAAAGATTTATCAGCGATTTTGGATTCTTTAAATTTCTCTAAATAATCATCGGCTTTCTGGCCGAACAGGATATCGCCCTCGGAGGGCATGTCTAGAAGTTTAACCTGGACATTAGGAGAAAAACCAGATGTTTTTAAGTAAGCCTGCCTCCTCAGCGTTACTGCTGACGCCATAGAACGGCTCACAAAGTCGGCGATGTCCAGGCCCATTCGCAGCAACTGTCTGGCCACCTCCTTCCCATTCTCCACCAGCTGTAGGAAGCACTTGCACATTTTCCCCTTCATGGATGTATTGCGCTGTAGGAAGCACTTGCACATTTCCCCTTCATGGATGTATTGCGCATAATTCTCCACTGCTGTCCAAAGACCAAAAGAGTACTTGGCAAAACAGATTGCCACGTTGGTAGCTTTAAGGGCTAGACTGCCCGAAGTGAATGCCTTTTTGGCCAAGGCATCAACTTTTTTTGCTCCCGTGTCGGACGGTGAAGTGGAAGAAGATGGTGTAGATGAGACTGTGGCAGCCTGCATAACAAACTCCTCCGGCGAAGGGTGAGAGGAGAGGAATGAAGGGTCTTCTCTAGCCGGCCTATACTTCCCGGAAATGGTGGAGCTGACTGGCGGAATAGAGCATGGATGCTGCCACAGAGCTGTTAGAGGATCGGCAATGGCAGGGTTTAAAGGCATATTGTGCTCTGTCGCCACACTTTCATCCAGGATATCGGTGAGGTTGTACCCCTGCACCGGCGCCACTAAGGACTGCAATAATAGGGTATCAATGACCCTCTCTACCAAAGCCCCGAACTTTGACAAGTTACGAGTACAAGGCTGGTGAAATTAAAGGTCTGGAGAGGTGTCCAGACCGCTGGCATCAAGGAGGCCTTGAGCTAGCTGTAAGAGCCGACGGTGGTTCACAAAACCTATCAACACCTCCTCTGCCCATATAAATGTGGTCAGCATCCTCTTGGTCCTCGGCGTCAATGGTGCCGAAAATCCCCGACATTGGATCGAAAAATTCGGACCAGGAATGCGGGTTAAAGATTTTATCCACAACCATTGACGTCTATGGTTTGTCTTTCAGCGCCAATAAGGAGGTGGTCCGTGTCAATCGGTGTGGAGACGCCGTAGCGTCGACATCTTTGGATGCATGGGGTTGATCCGGCTTCCATAGGTCCTCCTTCAATGTCGAAGGGTTTATCAGCGCTGATGGCATTGGTACCGGGGCACGAGAGGGGTTGGAAATGCAGAGCGCCGCTCTTGGCTCCAAGACCTGCTGCGTGGGGGGTTAACTGCACAGACTGCAGCATGTTTTTGAAGATATCGCGCATAGAGGTCTTAAAATCCTCCCATTCTTGGCGGGTGGCAGGCCGCACAGACGGCTTACCTCTTTACATAGAGGAATCGAAGTCCCTTCTTCTTTCGAGACGAGGAAGAATGGCTCCTCGAACGGGACAGTTTTTTCTTCTGCCGATGTTCTTTGAAAGGGGTGTACCCCTTGGTTTCGGCCTCTGAGGACCAAACCGTCGACCGCTCTATTGATTTAGAGTGCGGCCGACCAAGAGCAATTTTAGCTGCGCAATCGCAAATGGATTTCGGTTGCTTCTTGGTACATGACGGACACCCTTTCTTCCTGTGACCCTTGTAGAGGCACCAGAGAGACAATTTGTGTGCATCAGTGATGGACATTTTGGTGCAACAGTCAGCACACCGGTTGAAGCCCGAAACCCAAATGTCCAACATCTCGCAAGTTTTCAGACGAAAATGTCAAATGAGTCAAAGACTCACCTGCGATCCGAAGTAACGTGTTGGCGCACGGAAAAAACTGAGGTGTTGGACATAGTGACGAAGTATATATACGACACCTGACATCACATCCGGAGCAGACGATGGGTTGCCGCGCAAGACGGATCGACGGCCGGGTCGAGGTCCACTACACCCCCTGTCAAAAATGTTCAGAAGCAGCAGAGCTGGATGGAATATCTATCAGATTAGGACTCTGCAGGAGAAATTATAAATTACTCACAGTAGTGACTAACGTACTCTTAATCCATAGACCACTTTCCTCCATATTGTACGGGTGTCCCTTCCAAGGGACAGTAGACAGAACCCTTTTCACCAGAAATCCCCCCCACCCCCCTTAAAATTAGAGGCGCGTGGCCCAGGGAGTATGCGTTGCCCTGACTCCGCCCTCCGGCGCCACAACTTAGTCCCCACTGACGCATCAACGATAGATTTACCATTGCCTAATGACACCAGTATTATTAGGGGGGAGGTTGGTGGGACGTGTGGAGGAAAGGGGACCATGTACTAAGAGTATGTTAGTCACTACGATGAGTAACCTATAATTACTCTTACGTCCCGTCCCCTTTCCTCCATACTGTATGTGCAATTACAACTGATTGTAGCCCCAGGGTCGAGAGGGGACCCTCTTTAAGCAAATAGGTTTCTAAGAACCGCCTGTCCGAAAGCCGTATCAGATCTAGAGCCAGCATCCAAACAGTAATGCTTGCATGCTTGCAGAAAGCAGAGGGAGAGGCCCAAGTGACCGCCCTGCTTATGACTTGCCAAGGGACATGGCGCTGAAATGCGTTGGCCATTGCCTTGGCCCTGACCGCGTGGGCATGCATGTTGGCTGGGAGCGGCTTGTGCCCTCATAAGCTTCTTTGATGGCAGAGACCATCCAGCGGGATATGGGAGCCTTAGAGGCCTGATAACCTGGTCTTGAGCCTTCAAAAGTGACAAACAGGGCGTCCGAGTTGCGGAAGCCCTTTGTCCTGTCCAAGTAGAATTTCAGAGCACGCCTGACATCTAGGCAGTGCAGCACTCTTTGTGCTTCGTCCTTAGGATCGGGAAAGAACGCAGGAAGAACTATCTCCTCGTTCAGGTGGAAAGCAGACAGAATCTTGGGCAGAAATGCCAGGTGCGTCTGCATGACAACCTTGTCCTTGTGAAAGGTGGTATATGGCTCAGAGGCGACCAGCGTGTTAGGGAGAATTCTCCTTCTAGGGCTAATTTCCCTCACCTAGTGAGTCCCCCAGCAGCATTGCTGGATTTCTGGAGTTTATTTTTTCCACCTGGAGTGTACATCCTTTTTCCACTCTTAGATGTGTTTTGGCCAATGTGTTTTTACTCATTGTGTGATCGTGGGCACTGGAGCACACCACTCCAGGTGCCCCTCTTGGATGGGTTACACCGCACCCTCAGTGTAGTAACCCAGGGTTGTCTTTAAGACTTCCCTCTGACTCCATTTCGCTGGGGCTGACTACTGTCCCCCAGAGAAAGCTAAAGTTGCCATTTACTTTACATTGTCATTTTTACCACACACCCAGTATACCCCATCTTTCATGGAGTACTGGAAAGGGCTAATCTGTACCCCTTTTCTGTCTGTACCTCCCTGAGCATTGTTTCGCTCTTTTAACATTTAGACTTGGCTGGTGGCAGTGGTATCTACCCTAACTTTTCTACCGCGATTATATTAGATAAACGTGGTACTGTTCTTGGCTATTATATTAGCCTCGAACATAAACCCGCTTGACCAAGTCGTCTTTCTTTTGGCTCCGGTTGGGTTCATTCGCCATTTCTTTTTGTTAAAGTCCTTCTTGTGTTTTACTTTGCGTGGCAAACTAGGTTTGCCTTCTTTGTTCACCGTCTTTTGGCGGGCTTCTGCAGAGAAGCCCTCCTCAAGGCGCCTGGGTGTCTAGGTGGGCAGAATGTGAGGGAGGGGTGAAGTCACCCCCTGCAGAGGGTATCCTAGGAAACCCAAGTCGCACTTTGCCATGATTGGCTGAGGTGGTTGTCCCCACTGGACAACCCCCCTGCTGCGTGATTGACAGCCAGGCGGTGTGAATGGGGGTTTTGCGCATAAAAGGCAGGTCTCTTGGGCTAGAAGTCAGAGTCGCCTCTGGAACTACAAGGAACCGAAGAGAAGCGGAGAGAACGACGGCTGCTGCAACTACCCCGTCAGGGTGAAGCCCTGCTGCAGTCCTGAGCTATCTACCCTTCGACGACTAAGAGGAGATCCAGTCTGGAGTCTTCTTCCCTTGAGCCTGGTGGGGATAACCAGCTCATCTTCTTCAGCCAGAGATCTCCGCCGTGGTCGAAATCGCTGCACACTGCTGTAGTGGTCCGGATAGCCACCTGCCGAGTCTCTCCTGTTTTTAAGGAGCGCACCTTTTATTCGTTGTCGCTGCTGCCGGCTTCAACCGTGTGTGGTGCAGACCCCCTTCAGACGTCCTCATTCACAACGAAGCTCCAGGAATCGTTGGTCTGCTGGAAACCAACAGGAACAACTGCCAGGGCACCAGCTGCATCATTGGAATAAGGTACTGTGCTCTACTCGAAGAAACTGGGTGAACCCCCTTTTCTTCATCCTCAAGGCTCGTCCTGGTCTTCCCTCCTTCTTATAACTTTTGCTTCCGAACACTGACAATATCAAGGTACTTTTGGGCTACGCTGAATCGTGAACTGTCTAATGGTGTGATCTTCGGCAACAGGTCTCCGGTGTCACTTAACCCTGGCTCCGACCCTTTGACTTTTGAACTCCTGTTTCTGAGTGTTTTCCGATGCGGTCTGCCTAACCTAAATATTGCCTGTGATTTTTGCCTCCAACTCCCTCTGTGTATCTCAGGTGCTAAGTGTGTTTTTGCCCCGGTAGCATTTCATGCCACGGATACGCGTTTATTGAGTAGACCAAACTGTCAAAATGTGATCGCAACCGTATCCGCGGTATCGTGTTTTGTTCATAACACCGGTTCATTCAAACACAGGGTACTTACCTTGAAACATACTGTACAAAGTGAATTGGTTAGTCATAGTATATTTAACGTGTGGTTTTGTTTAAAGTTTAATAGAAGTGTTGTGTTTATAACTGATGGTTTAAAAATAAATGTACTTATATTTTTTACCTGAAACCTTGAGTCAGTGTTTGCTTAAGCAACAGTAATTGTGGTCCCTTTGTGTAATCTCTGCTACTGCTCATATACTCTTGAGATAAGCCTGGCTGCTCTGCTACTGCTACCAGTATAACTTAGTAGTACAGGCTTGTACCAAAGATGAAACTTGTATTGCAACCTGTAGTCTTAATTGTGTGTAGTGGTCCCTAAGGGCACTGCACAGGATTCTGCCTAACACAGCGCCTGGATCTTGCTGACTCTACGAGCCGAGGTAAAGGCCGACTAGTAAAGCTGTCTTGATGGTGACCAACCTGATGTCCAGGGATGCCATTGGCTCGAATGGTTTGTGTGCCAGTGCACCCAAGACTATGTTAAGGTCCCACACCGGGTCCTAAGGTCCATTTGCTTTTGTACTGGGCCATGGTGGCTTTGCCCCTGGCGCCTTATATGATCTCCAGATTGGCCTGTGAGAGGCCAAGGTGCCGAAGCATTACCTGCTCAGGTACCACACTGTGAGGGCTAGTTTCCCTGGCGCAGGGTGGATGACTCTGTCACTCTGATGCGCCGGAAGATGTGCTGGGCCCATCGGAAGGTGTATCGGGGCACCTCCGAGAGGCTGAGCAGCTCTGAAAACCACGGCCTGGCCGGCCACCACAGAGCTATCAGAATGATGAGGAGTTGGCAAGACCCCTTGATCTTGCAAATTACCCTGTGGATCAGAGGAGTGGGTAGAAAGGCGTAGGCTTTCATGTCGGTCCACTGGAGGTGAAATGTGTCGCCCCGAGAGCCGGGGCCCTGACCTTGCCAGGATGCTAACTGGGACACTTCGATCCACGTGTGGGTGACCCCACCTGTTGAAGATCTCCTGAATAACAAGGTTGTTCAGCTGCTCCCAGCTTCCAGGTAATTGTCTGCTCCCAGCCTGCTGAGCCTGTCCGCTTCCAGGTTGGATTCCCCCGGGAGGTGGACTGCCGAGAGGTGAATGTCGTTTTCCAGGGCCCATTCCCACATGCTGATCGCCAGTCTGCACAGAGGAGGGGATCTGGTGCCTCCCTGCTTGTTGATGTAGTAAGAGCTGGTCGAGTTGTCTGTCTGGATGAGGACATCCTTGCCCTTGAGAAGTGGAAGGAATGCTCTGAGCGCTAGCCCGATGGCGTTCAGCTCCAGCCAATTGATGTGGTATTCCTGCCCCCGTCAAGTCCAGGTGCTGTGGACCGAGAGATCGTCCAGGGTGGCTCCCCAGCCCTCGAGCGACAGTCTGTGGTGATGGTGGCCTGCGGAGAGGGCGGTCGAAAGGGCTTGCCCGTCCATAGCTTGCAGTCCATGGACCACCATGTTAGGTCCGGGTGGAGAGATGGAGGGCAGTTGATGATCTCAGATTGCAAGCCCCGCTCCGGATTCCATGAGGCCGCGAAGTGCAGCTGAATCCTTCTCATCCTTAGGCTTGTGTGCGGCACGGCTAATAGGACCACTGCCAGTAGACCCAGGATATGTTGATACCACCATGCCAAGGTCACCTCTCTGCTGAGGAAGTGGGCGGTGGCCATCTTGATGGCCGAGATTTTGTCCTCCGACAGGAAGACCTTCTTGGAGCATGTGTCCCAAATCGAGTCCCAGGAATGTCAGAGTCTGCACAGGCTGCAGCTGTGACTTTTTGAGGTTGAGCGAGAAGCCCAGATCGTGCAGTGTGTTCATAAGGGCATGAGAAGAGTGGAGAACTGCTTCCGGAGATGTAGCCCTGACGAGCCAGTCATCGAGGTATGGGTAGATGTGGAGGCCCTGCGCTCGGAGGAGGCCTGCCACGGCATTCATGAGTCTGATAAAGACCCTGGGGGTCGAGTTGAGGCCAAATGGAAGGACTTTTTATTTAAAATGGTAGCCCATGATCCTGAACCGTAGGAAAGAACGATGGGGCTGCCAAATCAGGTTGTGTAGGTACGTTTCCTTCAGGTCCAGGGAGCACATCCATTCTCACTTGTCCAATGTCTCCATAATAAAAGCTGGCGTATCCATCTTGAATGTCTGCAGGGGTAAGGAGAGGTTGAGGGTGGAAAGGTCCAGCACAACTCTCAGGCCCGCCTGGTTCTTCTTCTGAATGGCAGAAATCCTGGAGTAAAAGCCAAAGCCTCGCTGGGAGGCTGGAACTCCCTCTACTGCCTGGTTCTCTACGAGCGACCGGATCTCCGCCAAAAGAGTTGCTGTCCCAACCTGTGGGAGTGGAGGGGATGAGGGAGGAGATGCTGTGATAGGAAGTCGGTACCCCATGGATACTACTGAGGATCTAGGGTTCCGCAAAATTCTGGCGTCAGAAATGTGCATGGAGAGCAAGCCTGCCCCCCACCGGAGACACGTGGACCCGAAGGGGCGTGTCATGCCTTCTTTGCCTCGGAGGCTGACGCTGAGGAGGGGGACTGGAAAAAGCCCTTACTCCCCCACCCCTTTTGTTGTTTGCGCTGGTTCGAGCGATTCAGCTGCCTGGATCTGCGTTCTTGGAAGACGTGGAACCCTCCATATGTACGACCCTTTTCCGAGCGCTGTTGAGAATGAGTGTACGATGTGGGTGTGGTCTTTGTAAGAATGGATAAAGACTTTGCTGTTTGTGAGCTGTTTTTCTTTTTGTCCAGCACCTGGAGTTCAAGAGGTCCCCACCTCCCCCCTCGAACGGTAGATCTAGAATGCACTCCTGGACATCCGGGTTGAATTTCGTTGCCCAGAGCCAGGCTGTTCCTCTCATGTTCATGGCAATGCAGATGGCACGGCCTGAGGTATCGACATGAGCCACTGTGGATTCCATGAGGTCATGCGCCACCAACTTGGCTTCAGCTAGCCCCGCTCCAAAGCGTGATTGCCACTGGGTGGGGAGTTCCGGGAGGAAGTTTGCAACTTCCCGCCATAACCTTTGGTTGGTGGCAGCCAGAATGGCGTCTGCGTTGGCCTGACAAAGGTGCAAGGATGCGTTGGAGTAATTTTCTTGCCGTACGCCTGCAAGATCATCTCCTCCTTGGCTAGCAGCACAGCAGAGGAGGAGGCTGAGGACGACTGAGGCTTGGAGTATAGTGATGCCACAGCGTTCACCGAGGAGTGTGGCTGAGGATGGGTCGAGAGCAAGTGCATCCCCCTCCATCTGCCTGTACTTGGCGTCCAGGCGTCGATTGACCGGCTGGGCCGAGTGGGGCTTGAGCCAACCCTTCTTGGCCAGAGAGACTACATTGGTTTGCAGTAGAATCCCCGTGTTGGCAAAAGGGCATTGCATGAGGACTTCAGCCAGAACCCCCTCTGCCGGCTGCTCGACCTCTGGTTGGAGGGAGGCCCAGGTACTCTGCCAGGCCAGCAAGACGTTCGTGGAAGGCCCTGGCTGAGGAAGGTGTGTGCGGATCCTCCTCCTTGTCCGTATCCTGCAGATCTGGAGGATCATGTGAAGGAGGAGGGGTAGATGGCGCCGGAGGCTGGGGTACAGGGACTGCTTCCGAAGGCTGAGGAGGTGGCGGAGGTTGCAGAGTTGGCTGTGGAGCCGGAGGAGGCAGCTTCCCCGGAGCCAGGAGGCCCGATGGAGGCGTCTGTTGGACCGCTAGCATGGTGGGATGACTTCCCTGATGGCGTCTTTCATGATAAACCCCATCTGAGGCGACTTCATGAGGCCGAGGAACTCACCTCCTCACTGGCCAAAGAGGTAGCAGGGGCTGCCGACAGGAACGGGGGGCTGCTGGAGCCGCTGCATAGCCTGTCCATATGGACACAAAGGAAAGCTGTCCTGCGCAAATGAGGGGTAGACTGTAGGCCACATACCTGGTTGAGGCCAGTCCCACCGTGACACTCTTTCATCTCCGAATTCCTGGAATGGCATCGGATGGGTGCCTCTTTCTGGCACGGCGGCCATTTTGTAGAGCTGCCTGCAACGTGGTACTCAGCCCGCTGGGCCCGGCCTCGTCCAAGACTCTTGCGTGTGGTTCAGGAGGCCTACCCTGCTCCTCGCGCCTCGGCCGGTAGGTGCGACAACCTTGACCAGGGGGTCAGTAGGGCTGCGTTTAGGCACCGTCTCGGACATATTGCCGATATTAGGGCATAGCCCCTCAGAGATATTGCCAGTATTCGGGCGTAGCCCCTTGGCCATGGTGCCACTAAAAGGGCGGAGCCCCT
Source organism: Ambystoma mexicanum (assembly GCF_040938575.1). Lineage (NCBI taxonomy): Eukaryota > Metazoa > Chordata > Amphibia > Caudata > Ambystomatidae > Ambystoma > Ambystoma mexicanum. Next base: position 32,515,457 of record NC_090929.1, on the reverse strand, counting down.
CGGGTGTAGACCCGGTCAAAGAACCTTCCGGTCCCCCAACACTGCGCCCAGGAGGATCCGAGGACCCCTCGACCCGAAGGCCGGTAGCTGTAACAGCCTCAGTTCACGTGCCGGTAGAAGGACCTGGCCGGTCCCTCCCGTGCGGGAGAGTCCCTGGGAAGGAGTATCCCTTGCGGGGAGCACTGGAAAATATCGGTCCTACCTTGGGCCTGGTTCGATGCTTCACAAAGTTCTTGAGATCCTCTGGAGGCGACTTTTGGAAGAGCTCCCTCTACCTGGCTAGTCTGTTCTTCAGCGCCTTAGAGGACAGCGAGTCACACGCCAAACACGATCGCCAACCGTGGTCGGGGCCAAGGCAACGTATGCAGAGGGTGTGGGGGTCTGAAGCTGGGAAGAGCCCTTTGCAGGATGGACACCTGCTGAACCCTGTAGAAGTAGACATGCGCCGGGGAGGAGCGCGACGGCTGAGGACCGAGTACCTGAATGATAGATGAGAAAAAAAAGACAAAGAAGAAGTATCCGTGTGTGGAATTACATGGCCGAAGCCAAACCCAGGAGCGCTGGTGAATTCGGCCTGTTCCAGTCAACGCGGAAAAAGGGACTGAGGTGTGGCACCAGAGGGCGGAGTCTGGGCAGCGCATGCTCCCTGGGCCGCGCCTCTAAATTTAAAGGGGAGGAAGATTTTTTCTGGTGAAAAGGGTTCCGTCTCCCGTCCGTTGGAAGGGACGCCCGCACAGTATGGAGGAAAGGGGACGGGACGTTAGAGTACGGCAATCCATTGAAAGGTTCCCACTCAATCAGGAGGACTGATCAAAAATCCAGCAAAAAGTGATGGGGACACACAAATGGGGAGAATATTGCACAAAAATGAAACTCTACCTAACAGCAGGGACCACCTACAGTGATAGGGAAAGATGGGCCTTATAGTTTTACTTTAAATTATGTTGCAAAATGCTCTCAGAGAGTCCTTCTGAATCACTACAGGACATACTAGGCATAAATCAAGTGCCACCTAGATGGTAGGTGACCCAAGACCAGGCGGCTAAATACGTTAGCATTTTCATGGAAGGCTTGCGGATCCCTGGGGGACCCAAGACGACAGCAATCCCTTTCAGGGAAGTCAAGCATGACCACAAACTGGTGCCAACGAGGGCTCTTGGGCCTACGACCATGCTCCTTTTCTGAACCTTCTCTGGCACTTTCTTGCGATTTCCCTACACCTTCTGCACGGTTATTTTAAGTTTTAATTGTATTTGTAAACCGTAGCTCCACCCCAGTGTTGTGCATAATGAACATCATACTAGTCACAATTCCTTTCTTGGTCCTTCAGAGTCAAAACTGAGGGGAGCTGGGATTTGGCTCCTGCTTGTAGCCTAGAAGAGCCTGGTTAGCTTGACACCAATAGGTTTTCCAGCCAGCATCCGAAATTCACTTTCGCAGCAGTATTATTGTGAACACACCCCCCTTTTCAACCAGCACTACAAATTGGGAATGCACGCTCACCGAGCAAGTTCCGTCAAGTACCGCTAAGCCGCTATCGACTTGACCCGAGTGCTTGCTGTTGGACGTCTGTTACTTCTTATTTGGCCATTGCTGAGGTGATTATATATAAGGACTGCCATTAGTTCAACTGCGTTATACCTTCAACCTTGTATATTTATATACATTGTTTACTTGCAGAAACTCGTTTTCCCAGCAGTATTATTGTGGAAACACCCCCTTTTTCAACCAGCACTACAAATTGGGAACGCGCGCACACCGTCAAGTACTGCGTTGGAGTTCTGCAGGTTGTACTTGTTGGTACTCACGTAGTGTAGACCTCCTTTGGGGTGCCTGCTGGGAGAGCCTTTTTATGCTAGCTAAATTAGAAACAAGCATGCCTGATGTGCCAACTACGCCGATGAACAGGGCGTCTGCCGCTGAGCGTATAAGACCTCGCCGCTCATCTCATAAGGTAATCATGCTTACCCCTGTTACTCGATCTAAACAAACAGCGGTAAGGATATTCGGAATTTCTGCTCACCGCGTCCTGAAACTGATACTAGCATGTCCGTACCTGGTTCTATATTGCCACAGCGATTAGGGATACATGCTGCTGTGGGCAGTTTAACGACATCCCCAAGCACTTGTCCACGGCCGCCATCTATGCCGGTGGCCACCCCTTCATCGCAAATACTATCCGATCAAACTATTCTTAGAACAGCTCAATCTCCATCAACAACGCAGAGCGTTGTAGATTGTGTAATTGTTCCGGATGATGGGTACTGCAATATGAGCCAGGTGATTTCCGATATTTCCATTCATGCAAATATACATGAATCATCTTTTATTACACATAAATCTCTTTCCCCTGATTACCGTGCATGATGTCCTATGGACTCTTCTCCTCTCTATCTTATACACAGCCAACTCTGTGTAGACCTATAATTACACATGAGAGCCTTAGGCAGAATGCTATGATTGAAATTACTCTGACTGCAGTTAATTCGACTATTACTAGCCTATTTAAGCTTTTTTGAATCATTAGAAATGAAAATAATTTCACAATCAGCGCAGATACAGGAAAGTGCTGACTGGATTGAGCAAGAAATTAGGCTTAAAGCTAAACACAAAAGCTCTCCAATAATCATTGATTCAAATGCAGTGGACGCATATCCTGAACCCTGCTTACGCCAGTCAGAAGCATTGCCCATACCTTCCGTATTGCCTTTTTTTTTTTTTTTTTTTTTACAGGTCATACGCCAGGTTGAGGAAAAGTCTGACGAAGCATCGGTAGTAGATATCAATGATTCATTGATTAGTCTGTATCCCACTACCTCCAGGTATTCATGTAATTCTAGAATGATGTAACTCGATAACCTTACTGATCAAGCACTGTGTAAGGGTGTTACTTCTAAATTAAAAACAATAACTTTTCAGGCCACTAAACACAAATTTAAAACTGTTTCTCAGAAGAAGAAAGATAAAAATATGAGAGCAATTGCACCTGCAAGTATAAAGAGCTTTAAGCTCTTTATTCATTCAATCAATTTAGCTCAGAAAACTCCAAGAGATGCAACATTGTCTTTCAAAGTGATACCTAAGAAAACGAATGGACTAGCTGATGACAAGAGCGATATTGTTAATAATCGTTCTCTAACTCATGAACCATTGAATGACTTGGTTGCAGGCTTTAGAGCAAGATGCTGAACTTAAAACGGTAAACCCAAGCACTGATCATATAAGTACTGCAGATAACACGCCAGCTGATAGACAGATGTCCCAAAATGGCAATGTCATCAAGGACGATGAAAGATGTGGAGAGATTCAGATGGCAGTAGATGCTGGTCTTGAGTCATGCCCCAAAGAGAGAGAAAACCTCTAAACAGGAATGTCATCAATGAATTAGAAGCGATACAAAGAAGATGCTAAGGCAGACCAAGAGCCACAGACTGCACTTCCCCAAGACTATCAATGTCATACCACAAAGAGCTCTGTGTGGTTTAATTCTAGTCAATGTAGAACTGACAGAAGCATGAAAAAGCCTGTTGCCAATAGCAATTTTCAAGCAAAAAATGTACAAAATGCGAATAGTTGGAAACCGCCAACTCAAAATGGAAAGTCCTTGCCATTAAATGAAATGCTGTGATGCTCCATTTGTTAAATACGATCTAAGTAGAACAAGTATTATGAACATCTTTACTGATGTTCCAGCACTGGAGGATATCACCTCGATCGATGTAGAACATGTACAGAAATCTGGTTGGCATCACAGATGATAGTTTCTATAATGCCCTACCATTAATTTTAGATACCATCTTTATGTCCTAAGAGATCACTGGCACCATTATCACTGTGGACTTCAATTTAAATTGCTTAAATCAGAATTCCAAGGGCAAACATGCAGACATAGATAGATGGAATACTTTTATGTCTGACAGAAATTTTAGGATAGCAAATGGCTTGCTACCGGGGGATGTTCCACCAAAATGTACCTGGAGCAGAGGCCTATCAGAGAGCATTATTTACTATATCTATATGGATGAGTGTTTGTTTATGGCTGCTGATCGATTTGAAGTCATCACACAAACTCACAGTGATCATCATATGTTGCCACTATATTGGCCGTGGGCCTCTATAAACGTTACATGTAAGACGCAATGGTATAAGCAATCCTTATCAGTTAACAACGCAAGAACCTGCTTTCGATGGTCAGAAGTGAATTTAATTACCTTGAATAATCATGAGTTACAATCCCAAACCTGTTCTAGTGACTCTTCCTATTTAGGTGCTCTTGATTATTTCAAGTATTCATTGATGGCCTCTAAGCCCATGACATTTAGTCATAAGCATTGTTATGATCCTGTAATTAAGCTAAGGAAAATTACATTTCGTCACGAAAATAAAGCAATACTAGGTCTAACCATCAACGAACATGGCACCCTCAAAGCAGCTAAATGTTGATATGCCAATTGGATAAGGGCACGAAAAGCTATTTTATATCAACGTGACAGCAAAGCCTTTTTAGTCTCGCTTCAAAATAAGAACTCAGCTCAAACTTGGAGTTTATTGAATAACAGCGAGCAGTAAAAACAAGCGGATAGTCAAATTAACGGTTTTCAAAAACAGCAACGTTTGAAACATTTCTCTAATCTTTACACTGACCCAAGTTGTCAGATACTCTACATTCATCAAAACAATGGAGGTTGAAGTTCGTGATAGGCACCATTGAAGATCTTATAAGACTATCCAGTGCCTCAAGAGCAATGGGCCCTGATAGTTTGACTAATCACATGTTCAAATTACACCCCCATCAATGGGCGATTGTATTGAATAACATTTTTTCAAAATATAATCGTAAAACGTGTGATTCCAAACTGATGGTGCAAATCCCTGCCTGTACCCATCTTTAAGAAGGGTGACCGCTCTTCTCCCAATAATTACAGACCGATAGCGCTGCTTGATGAGCCGGGGAAGGTTTTTGCTAGGTTGGTCCTTCCATATTTTAATACGTGGACCCAGGAACAAGGTTCGAGAGACCCCAATCAAACGAGTTATGTTGTTGGTATGGGGACAGCGAGCAATTTACTCTGTCTAAATGCGATTAAGGAACAGGCTCATGCTCCAAGTCAACCAGTTTATTTTTCTTTCACTGATTTGCACACCACATTTGATTCGGTTTCAAGAGTGATTTTGAGAGCTAAACTTATACAAGCAGGTTGTCCATCTACTTTGAGGGACATTATACATGCCCTACACTTTAACACCTCAGTTCAAGTCAGACTATCGACAGAGGGCCTCCTTTCATCCTCCATTAACACATCACAGGGTTTGAAACAGGGGTGCATACTAGCATCCGCCATTTGCAATTTTTTTATACATGATATGAAGGATGCTTTTGCAAAAGTGATCTCAGACTCTCTCAAATTGAATGACACGATTCAAGCATTATTATCTGCTGATGATTTAGTACTCCTCTCTAATACTCTGATGGGTCTTCAGAAATGATTATACTCCTTGTCAAAGTACAGTGACAAGAACCAACTGACAGTAAATCCGTAAAAAAAAAAAAAAGAAAAAACGAAAAATCATAGCATACACCCCTAAACCATCTGCTCATAGCAAAATGCAATGGTCATTGAAAAATGCTCAGATCGAAGTGGTTCAGCATTATACATATTTGGGGATGATAATTGATGGAGAAAAACATAATAGATCTCACCTCTTGAATCTTGAGAGAAAATTAGCCACTGCCATATATATCAGACAAAGCAAATTTTAAAGAAATATGGCAAGCGCTCGCTAATACCGGCCTTAATGTACTATAATCAAAAAATTTGCTCTAGTTTATTATATGGCATGGAAACTAGAGAAATGTTGCCAACAACCGTTAACAAAATAGAGGGAACATTGAGACAAATCTTTAATCTCCCACAGTGTATCCCTGTTGCTCGTCTGAGATATGAACTGGGACTTATTTCTCTCAATGCTTTATATCACTGGCGACTCTGCTCTGTTTCGAAAATGTCTTATTTCAAATGATTCAAACATTGTTCTTAAAGTATTGTCAAAATATGTTCGCCTGTCAAATCACTCCTTTATTGACAAGTGGAGCTTGTGCGTTTACCGGACTTTGGTTCATGCAGATATCACTATTGAAGCATTGACCAGAGATCGGGATAGAGCCAAACGTAAAGTATATCTGGCAGATTGGATTGAGACACAGGACATGTGTCCAACTTACATGCACTTTGCATGTAAACCATTTGGCATAAAAAAGACATCGTGTCACGGAACCCTATCTCGGTAAGGCACCAAATCCATCTGTCAGATGCTCTATTTTGCACCTTAGGCTAAATTTATAGCTGACTCGTGACCTATTAGCTGAACGGAAAATGATTAAATCAGAAAAAAAATGTCTGGCAATTTTGTATTGATATAACATGTAAAGAAACATTACAGCATTTGATCATTGACTACCCGGCTCTGATAACAGCAAGACAAAAGTTCTTTAGTAAGCACTATGAATATTTTGTGGAAATGAACCCGGATCATAGATGGCCAGTGATTTTGTCAACTTCTTTCATCAGTATTAGAATCTCAACTGTCCATTTTTTGATGGCAGTGGCCCTGGGAAAAACCACTGAGGTTGACCTAGACTAAACTTTAACTAGAATGCTAAAAGAGAAATGTATAAAATCTGTTATGATGCTACTGAGATGTAATGTGCATTGCACAAATTATTTAGATGATTATTTGTTTATTATTTTGGTGATTCAAATGTAATTAGTTGGTTTTAAGAATTTTATTTTATAATTATTGTTAAATCTTAAGATCTGAATTTGTAACTGACGGTATAAATTTTAATGTTGTTACTTTTTCTTATTTTCATATTATAAAATGTAATTTGTGAAGAGTTCAATGAACTAAAACACACAAAAAAAATAGCTACCAGGATCTATGTTTGGCTCCCCATGCCAACTGATGCAGAACAAACATACCTATTTGAATTTAACTCTGTGTGTTTGGCACAACCTAAAAATAAACTTTAGTATATAGCTATATGACACAAAGCATAAGAGGTCACAAATAATGGGCAAAATTATATGTTTGCAACTTATGTGAAAATTAGATTTGTGGAATGCTATGTACTAGCTTCCTAGTCACTGATTAAGGCCGGATACCCCGGAGCTGGCATTTGCTCCTGCTTATCCAATCCTAATTTCGACCCCTGTACCTTAGGCTTCCGATAGTGGACATTCACTTATTCTGTGCTTTTTTATGCTACTTTGTACCTTCTTTTCCTCCCCCTGCCCTGTTGAAAGAATAGATCTGTCTGCTCATCTACAGCTAGCGCTTGGGGAGTCTGGCAGTATATAGAGTGCTTTGCAAATAAGGTGGGGATTGTTCTGCCTGAATCCTAAACATAAGGGTGTAGGAAATGCCTAATGAACATTGTCCAGGGGTCATATTACTGTGGACACCCAAATTAAAGCTTAGTAAATGAAGTGCAATACTTCAGGCTAACCACTGGATGGAAAACTATACACAGCATGCAAATCAACAGATTCATAAACTGTAAATATGAGCTATACAATGCAAGGCAACACCTTTTTGTCTTACCCCATCCCTCTGATCCTTGTGCTTTAGGCGGGGCCCGTCATCTGTCTCCATAGAATCCTTGTCCTCCATTACCTCGTCAGTGGCAAGTCCATGGCGCGTCTGGTCCAGCAGTGCGACAGCTTCATCCTGGATTGTCTCACACAGGCTCAGCACCAGCTGGGGGTATTGCGGTATCTGGCTTGCTGAGTACAAGAGGTGTCGACTGTCACACATATGTGGAAAGGCACACATCCCCACAAGGGCTCACCAATCTGAGTGACCTCTGCACTAAATGTTTATACGACTGGTGTCATTGCATGTGCAAAGCTAACCCCAATTGCCTCCTACATAATTTACTCACTTTTCAGCTGTCGCATCTGAAGCACAGTGAGAATGGCTGCCAGGACCTTCGCTTTAGTCTTCTCCATGAGCTGAGGGTCAGCTTGCAGTGCCCCCTCCAGGATCTGAATCAGCGAGGGGAGGATGTCTTCAGCGGAACCCAAATCACTGTAAAGGAATGGGGCAGAGAGGATAGTTACAGCATCAATCTATAGGAACTACTAATACACTTACATCCTCGGTCGATTTCATCAAATAGCAGAGAAGTGCAACTTTACCCATGGTCATAGAGTATATATTAGTGCAAGTGTGCTTGTAGAACAGTTTATACAAGAAGTCTGACTCAAACACGGCTTGTCCATTACCTTCAAACACTTTACACAGACAAAAGCACAAATGGAAAACAGCTGCTTTGAGCACACCTACCGCGTCCACTGCTTGAGCAGGATCAAGAGCAATGTACAAAGCATGGATCCCAGGCGCAGGCAGGGCACTGATGTGGGCACCAGGAGCTGTGGAGAGATACAAGTCCGGTCCTGAAGTCATTTGCAGTAACAGATCTTGATCACAAGTATATTCATGCCATTAAGCAAGACGATATCTTTGCGATTGTGCAGTAAGCCTTTTTTAAAGAGCCTGGAGCCTCCCTGAACATTCTTTAGGCCCCCTAAGGGGCCGTTCCCAAGGTAAGGGGCCCCAGAAACAATATTTGTACTCAGCGGGGGTCAGGGAGATTCAGTATGAAAAACTATAAATACCACTGCCCTATACCAAATGTAAAGACTGGAGGGGGTATCTGTACTTCCGCCCCCTAATTGGTAGGGCAAAGGCACAGAACACCCAAGCAAGGATCCCAATTTGGTAAAATGTGGTGAGCAGACAGGCGCAAGCTTTCAGGAGGTGGATGCAGGCTGGTTTTTAAGTACAGTGAATTCCCAAAGCCCCCACAAAGGAATGTCCACATACTATGTTATGTGATAACACAGCTTCTTTACATAAAAGAAGGTTGCTACCTCTACCATATATATACACACATAAATAATAACACTTTGTACTTGGAATACTTATTCAAAGAAAGGCAAATACATACACTTAAATCCAGTGGTGCACTAACTGCAGACAGTTTTAAATAGGCATGTGGATCCTTCAGTGAGGAGTAACAGCATATAATATAGTTTTATAGACTTCGCCCGAAGGCCATATCGGGCGTTATGGGTCCTGAAGACTGAGTTAAAGGCCCGACCGCAGCGAGGGCCTTTAACAAGGTATGAGGACCCATAACAACGGTAGGGATGATGGCAAAGATGTCCTTTGAAATGTTCTTAGGCAGCTTGGAACTTTCGCAGCTCTGGGTGTCCATCAGCACTATGCCAGGGTACCCCCTCTTCTGGGTGGTAGACCGCAACGCCTTCCAGCGGTCATGAAATGCACCTCCGGACCCCAGACGACACCAATGGACTTCTTCGACTCGAGATGTCGGGAACTCCTCTTCAGGATTCACAAAGACCCCTTCTCCAGACTGCAGGCACAGACGACTGGCTTCCAGGGCACTTTGCATGAAGAGTAGCAGGTTGCACGATGTTTGCTTGTAGCTCGGGAGAGGTCTCCTTCGCAGGTCCTCTCTGGATCAGTCCTTGGGAGACACAACAGCTTTCGGATTACTTAAAGAAAATGCAGCAGCAGACTTCTCCTCCAGCGGGGCTTCAAGGAATAGCATCTTCTTGCTAAGCTTCGACTTCAGCTTCTGAACAAATTAGTGAGAGGTCCCCAGATATACACATCCGTCCCTCATTCACTCTGGCTGAACCAGGCTCAGTCAGCCAATCATGCGGAGGGGCATTCATGCAGGTAGGCAGTCAGCCAGCCAATCAGGCTCACAGGCATTCGGGCCATTCACTCCACCCAGACACCCATAACAAAGAATGTGGATAGGAGCTAGTACCCAGCCTTTCAGCACACTACACTGCATTCATGTCAGTTTCAGTCACAGCTCTCATTCATTGTGTCACACACACAGAAACCAGACACCCACAACAGAGAATGTGAGTATACTCCCAAATCGATTCACACAGGTCCCACCCCTAGTGTGTACCCACAACACCTGGGAAGGCTCCAGTCAGTGAGAGAGGCGGCAGCCCCAGAGCCATATATGGTATTTACCCCCAACAGCCAGTTAGGAGGAAGGGAACAGAGTCGGGACTTCCCAGGACTTTGTGCAAAAAGGTAAAAGGCAAGAAACCAAGAGGCCACAGGGGATAACTGCTATCAGGAATCCATTCATTCCTATGGCAGGGCCTGGGTGTCCCAAAATGGAGGACACTTAGAGCCACTGCCACCATACCATACAGTGCTCGATGGGCAACACACAAGTGCTCAAAAACACACATAATGGGTACAAGGGTGTACCCTCACCCACGGGTGCCATAAGGGTACCCCACGGGTGGTGTTCAGCAAAAGAATATGAAGAGCTGCAGTGCCAGAGGTCCAGGCTGGACCTCAGTGGCAGAAAACATAAGGAAAACACACACAGAGAAGTGGTAGGACAAGGAGGCCCTGTCCCTGGATAAGGCAGTTCCAGCATCACACCCAAGATCAGTTCTCTGCAGTGTTGGTGGGTAAGCTGCATTTTGTGGATTTGATCTGGCCATGCTGGTTGCATGCTGAGTCTTTGGCTGATCTCCAGTTTGTGTTTTTGGCTTCTGATTGTTCATGCTGGGCCATCTGACCCTAATTGCGTGCTAGGTCAGGCCTTCACTGCAGGGACTGTCTGCACAGAATGTTAATGTTTCTTCCTGCTGTTTACTCCAGAGGCACCTACTTTGTTGCTGATCTCTGCAGTCTCCTGAACACCCCACTTAATGTTTTTGTTTTGTTGGAAGCAACCTGCCAACTGTACCTAGGAAAGGTGTGTACTAAGCAGGTTGTTAAGCCTTCCTCGAGCAGACTTCTCAGAAGCATTCACTAGGATTACTTCCCTCTGGTTTCTGGGGTGTTGCATTATTCAAGATACTCTCCCTCTGGGATCCCCGTGATAAAGGCTCTAAGCAACTCACAGGCAGGTCGCAACCTCATTTTCCCATTGCTTTCTATTAGGGCTTCTCTTGCTGTGCTGCATCTTCTGGGGATCCTGGTTCTTGAAACACCTTCTGGAACTCTTTATTTGGGTCTACACTCTGGTCCTCTCTGGGGTGGTTTGCTGCCAAATCCCTACTGTATGGTGTAGAACTAGGACCGGTCTGCCTTTCCTATCTCACTTGATAAGGTTTTTAGGGACTGTTTGGTGCCTTACTAGAGGAATTCATCTATGATTTACAGTTCATTTCTGCCCGCATTCTGATTCTGGACTGCTCCTAGAGGGCACTGTGTTTAGGGCCCAAGTCCTTTGTTAGTTTCTTCTTTATTCCTTTCCCCACACACACTCCATTTCTTAAGCATTGCTCCTAGGGCAGCCTGTCCATAGTACCACCACTGTATGGTCAGAGTAAACTCATAAAAGTAAAGTGAATCTACGCTTAAAGTTTCCCCTGCATTCTTAGCACATAACTTGTCTGAATCTACTGACTGTGTGCATCTGTACCAGTAACTGTTTGGATCCGAATATATATGGAACAATTTACTTACCTGTAACTCCAGCACAGGTCTTGTATGGATTCACGTGCCCATGAATATTCCTCGTCGTCAGGCTGGGAATCTTTGGTAAAATTAAAGCAGTTTAGCTTTAAGCTAAAAACTGCTTGTCGCTTCTATAGCCTATCAGTGTCACTTCGGATCATACTGCCACAGGCAAGGACACTCGTCCTACTAAGCTCCAGCCCTGGTGGCCATCTTCAGATTTGGTAGCGCACGTAAGGTGGCAGTATTAACCAAGAAGAGCCAGAGAGGGGAATGAGGGAGGGTTTGCAAGTGAATACGTGCAAGACCCTTGCTGGAGAACAAAAGTTACAGGTAAGTTACCTGTTCCTGCTCCAGCATTGTATCTTGCATGGATTCACATGCTTATGAATACAATTATACAGCAGTATACACAACCAAGGGTGGTGGCAAGGCTCTTAGAAACAATACCTTAACCTTGGAACACACTCACCTCAAACAAATAATTGCGCCGCACTGCTTGGCTGACCCAGGACTCCTCCCTGGAATCCCTGTCGACACAGTAGAATCTCGTGAAGGTGTGCATAGACCTCCACGTAACAGCCCTGCAGATGTCAAGCAGGTGTCACCATAGAGCAACACTGTTGTTGCTGCGATGGCTCTGGTGGAGTGGGCTCTTGGCCGGCTGGAAGTGGTCTTTTGGTCAGATGATGACAGTGCATGATGCAGCTGGAGAGCCATCTGCATATGGAAACCTTAGACAGGGCCTTCCTGTGTCCCAGAGGTTCAAAATTGACAAAATGCAAAGACGTTATCCGTAAGTCTTTAGTGCCTGCCCCGGAGAACTTGAGGGCACAAGCAACGTCCAGCGGACGTAAAGCCCTTTCAGCAGGCATAGAAGGGTTCGGAAAAGAAACTGGCTGTAAGCCGGGTCAGTGGACTAATGCATCCTCTACAGCAGCATGGGTTTGATCTCATGGCCACATGTTTGAATCCCGGCAGGTCCACTCAGCCCTTCACCCTTCCGAGTACGATAAAATGAATACTATTGAGTTGGGTAACAAACATCTGTTATCTGTCAATAGCGGCAAGATACCCCTCTGGGTGTGACCGTGCGCTCGACAAATACTCCTGTTATGTTATGTTAGGACCAAAGGCTTGTTGAGATGAAAGTCTGAAGGAACCTTTGGCATGAGGGTGGGATGAGTCCATAACACCTCTTTAGTAGCGTGAAAGGACAAGTATGGCTGCAAGCAGGAGAGGGCCTGGATCCACCTGACCCGCCCGGCCGAAGTGATCACCACCAAGTCTTCCACGATAGACACTTCAAAGGGGCATGATGCATTGGTTCAAAAGGAGGCCGCATGAGCATAGTTAATACCACGTTTAGTTCCCAAGCTGGTGCAGGAGCTTTCAACGGCAGATAATTCCCGGAGAGGCACTTTAACTCCTTGACGAGCCTGTGCGATCACAGGTAGAGCTTGCCTGGCACCCGTGTATACCGGGATATGGCAGCCGGATGAACCATGATGGAGGTGTGAGCCAGCCCCGCCTTAGCCAGCGAGAGCTGATCAGGAAGAATCTGCAGAGCAGTTATCCGCAGAGGCGTAATCTTCTGCACCCTGCACCACACTGTAAAGTGCTTCCATTTGTGCCTGTAGCAAGACAATACATCAGGAGTTCTGGCCTTGGCCAGGATATTCTCGCACTCCAGCGGCAAGGAATCGTGGCCAAACTCTAGGGCTGTAGGAGGCTCAACAATGCTGGGTCGTGGTGCAGTATTGTTCTGTTTTCTCTGGAGAGAAGGTCAGGAACCAGAGGCAGTAGGATGGACGGCACCACTGACAGCTGGAGAAGATCCGGATACCAGATCTGCTGCGGCCACGGCGGTGCAATAAGGATCATCCTGCAACGGCACCATCTGAGTGTGATGATCACGCATAGTAGCAGTTGAATTGGAGGGAAGGCATACAGGAAGAGCCCATCCCATGGGAATGAGAAGGCATTTGCTAGACTACTCGGCTGGGAATATCTGCTGGAAAACATTCAGCACTTGGAGTTGGCAGCTGTCGTGAAGTGGTCAATCTGGAGAGGACCCCACCTGCTGAAGAGATGTGGCATTTGTGCCTGTGGAAGCTCCCTCGTGACAGGACTACAGATCCCTGCTGAGCGAGTCTGCAATGGTGTTCTTGACACCTGCCAGGTGAAGAAGAACAAGGAACATGTCCTGAAGAATGGGTCAGTACCACAGGCACTGGGCTTCAAGGGAGAGAGCGGGGGAGCATGAACCGCCCTGTTTCAGGATGTAAAACATGGTGGTGGTGTTGTTTGTGAAGATCTGCAGCACCTTCCCCTGTAGCTGGGGCTGGAACGACTGGAGGGCCCAGGAGACTGCCCGGAGCTCAAGGACTTTTATGAGCAAGTCCTTCTCCTCCGTGAGCCGGAGGCCTCGGGTGCAAGACTGTCCTGTGTGAGCCCTCAACCCTCCAGAGAGGCATTGGCCATGACTGTAGCCTGGTATGGAGGGACCTGGAAAGGAGCTCCTTCCATCAGATGTGGACTAACAGACCACCAATGAAGAGCTTGACGGAATGCCTGATTGAGGGCAATCTTGTCTGGGCACGTGCCTGTGACCTGCTGGCACCTAGGAATTCCTGGAGTGGCCGCATCTGGAGCCTGCAAAAGGGTACCAGATGGATGCAGGAGGACATCATGCCCAACCGGGATTTGATTGACCGGACTGGGGCGATGGATGCAGTCGACATCTGCTGAACCTTCCCTAGGATGGTCTTCACCCTCTCCTTCGAGGGGGTTGCTAAACCAGAGATTGTGTTGAACCGGGTGCCCGGGAACAGAGCATTCTGTGATGACACAATGCAGGCCTTTGGATACCTGATGGAGAAACTGAGCAAAGTCAGGTGGTGTATGGTCTCCCTTGTGTGCTGGGTGCCGGTCCGTGGGAGCAGGTCCAGATGAGCCAGTCTTTCAGATAAGGGTAGACGTGTATCCCTTTGTGGCGTAGGTGCGCTGCGACCGGGGCAAAGCATTTTGTGAATACCCTGGGAGCAGATTTATGTCCAAGGGCAAGGCTTTGAATTGGTAGTGCCGCCTGTGATGAATGTAGTGATGTCTCCAGTGTCTCCCCTGGGAAGGTCTCCCCCTTTTGGCCAGGGAAGGGCGGCACAGATCCTCGAGCAGGGGGCGAGACTAGTTGGCCCCACTAGTACAAGGGGCGAAGCACTGACAAGGGTCTTCGGGGATCAGATAGAGGAGAATGGCTTCAATAACGTTAGACGCTAAAAGAAATACACAGGTACTCTTCATAATTCAGTGTTTGTCAAGACTTCAAGCCCTCTCCGAACTGCCTTTAGCCAGGGATGTGTTTTTGGATTTTAAAGGCTTGCCAGGTGAAAAACTGTCTCTAGAGCCTTGAACTCATGTTGCACTAACCACTTTTTTTCCTCCCTTTAAGTGTTTTTTTCATTAGCAATCCAATTGACGTGGAATTGAATATGCCTAGCATTCACCTGCTCCACTGCTTCTCGAGTGGAGATCAAGGCTCTCTGTAGTTATTAAATGTGGGTCAGACCTGATTCTTCTTATTATCTGATAACAGGGTGCTGCATTCCACCTAATGGAGAGCTGAGGTCTGTCCACTTCAATTAGGGTAAGAGAGAGTCTGGTTTTGTAACACCAATTGGGAAGCTTCAATGACAGCCGGAGTGCCAGATGGTCACCATAGCCTACATCACAAATGCAAACCGCCTCCACTTCTCTATAAAGTGCAGAAAACACAAAAGAATAATCAATAAATTATCTGAGATTACCTCGTGCCCACGAGTAGTGATGTGTGTGCACATCCGGGAGCACCATTTGGATATCCCAAGTCATAGAATAATCAATCCACTTCTGCCCATTTCGCATTGTGATGGAGGTTGGGTACCCCTGGTTCATTCCGTTACTAGGCGTTACACCGTAACAGGTTGAATTGAAATCACCAGCAACAACAATTTTAACCTGTGGATTGCAAATCATTGCTCCTTCAAAAATCATATCCAAGTGATCGCTCATATCCCCAAACAGTACTATTGTTTGGTTCCAGCATATATATATATATAACTAAGACGCAAGCCATGGGCGCACCTTAAAGAGAAAGTTCGACAGCTAGAATAGATTCATCCTGATTAATCAGACTAGATGATAGTTTACAGGAATTATTAATCAGCACCGCAAGACCACCAGACGGTCTCCCCAATAACCCTCTCGTAGCGACTCGAGTATATGATTCATAACCTTCAACGTCAAAACGGGTCATATGCATTGTTTCCTCTAGCATTATAACTTCTGGTCTTCTGCATTGGTCAGTCTGTTTAAACCATAAAAAGAAGTTTCTTAGCCCACAAGAATTCCAGGACACAAAACTTAAAGGTATTTTCATTAAGCTAGAGGTTGCATTTTTGCCGTAACTGGCGGATTGCCAATGGGTGTGTGAGATCCCGTAATGTCACCTATTGCTGCTGCAAAGGCAAGCAATTGTCTCATCATGTCCTCATTAATCTGCAGGGGTAGGCCATGCGGTAACAATCCTGGGGCAGACTCAACAATCTGCAACAGAGTTTCCACAAAAATTGGAGTGAGACCAATATGTACAAAGTTATCTCTTTGGTCCCATATTAATTTCATGATTATATGGGAATGAGAGAGTCAAATACGATTATTGTGGTTGGTAGCTAGTCTTATCCAGTCGATATCGTCCGATCTTAATTTTCTTTTAGACGGTATGGCCTGGAACGCTCTAAGCATGTATGACCTATTTAGACTAGCTTTCCCATTACTGGTAGTATCACTTTCCCAACCCATTATAGACGGCATATCAAGCGTCAATACCCGATCAGGTGGAAATGACTACCACTCTCTCACGCCCATCGCTTGCCTCGCCAGAAGTCGGGGCAGCTGGCAAGTAGGGAGATTTACTTTCTTGATTCATAAAGTTACTATCAATCGCTAGTAGCCCCCCTCCATTGGACCTAGCAGCGCCCACAATTAACATTTCAGAATCCTTTCCATCCGAATCAGTGGATTTACCTTTTTGGATAGCTGGATCCTCAATTGCCCTATCCACCTCCTTTAATGCCTTCATAGTCAGGCTAGAGGTGGGTTCCCCAGCACCACTGGCCCTTCCTATTTTAGTGTTCTTTCTAGGGCCTTGGCCAGCATCAGGACCGTTTAACATTTAGTTGCTTTTTTATTGTTAATTATGGGATAGAATTTCGAGAACACAGTCTGTGTTTGAGTGGCTGCACAAAGGAGGGGTCCGGGACACCATGGTCGCCAACATTCACTAGACAACAGTTTTTTTTATATGGAGTCTGAGATAGTTATGGTTATTTTCTGTCTTTACTTTTTTTCAGCTTAAGATTTTTAAGTAGTTTTCCTGATGCTTCGGATTCCTCATTATTGATGTTCAATAATGCTTTTGATTCCTCATCAAGTTGTTGGAGGTCAATGATAACCTTGTTTTCAGAGATATTACCCAATTCTTTTATATAGGAGCCATGATTGTCAGTTTTTTTAACGGTACATTTTTCGTTTTTTTTTAATTTGGCCTTTTCGTTTTTGAGCTCTAAGGGACAGTCTTTTCTCCCTATGTGTAAGCACAACAATAGGCCATTCCGCACTCTACAGATTCGGGTGATCAATGATAATTAGGTCCGGCGACACCTGACCCTCCGCTGTTAAGATCAATCAGGTCTTTCAACTCTGATGGACTGTCCAAACCTTCTCTAACGTTTTGGATGGAGTAAGAGGTCGAGTGGCCCTCAACCTGAGGAATATGCAGTTCCTGTAGCTTTGCCTCTTTCATCTCCCTTATATCATTCATAATTTCCTGTACGGCATAAACATTGTTGGCAACCACCTGAGCCAATTCCGGATCTACCTTCTCCACCATACTCTCATTCTTATGGACCCTGGATGCAGCCATCTCCGCAAAGGACTTAATATCATTGCCTACCATCCTGGACTCACCTGGAGTTTCTGTGGCTTTAGTCCCCCTGGCTGCCAATTTCATATCACCAAGGGCAAGGGCAGAGACTGCATCACATGTGAAAAGAAGACCTTCAATTCGATTAATTTTACACAAGATCTCTGTTAATGATGCCGTCATGACACCAATTTCCCAATGAGTCTGCTCGTGCCCTTTGTCTAACAAGTTCAAGATCCGAGACATCACTGGGCGCTAAGAGAGGCAGCATCTCGCGTAAGAAGTTCAAAAGGAGAACCCAGTTCAGGCTCACTCAACCCAACCATATGTATCGATGTGCCTGAATCATGATCCAACAGCATCATTTGCTCATAAGGATCCATGTTCAGGATCTCTGAGGTTGGCAAACTAGACTTCTGGTTATAGGTAGCCCCTACGATTATTTGATCATTATGTAGATCCCTGAGGGCTCTGCTGCAAACCAAACACACCTCAGTCCGCAGGGGGATTTTGCAATTGAGATGAGATTGATTGCTAAACATAATAACATTTTCAACCCCGGTCCTCTTTTGCGTGACCGGGGTTGAGGGACCAAGAAAGAAAGAGCCTCATACGTTTCCCAAGCTCGGCCTAAGTTACAGGTGTTAATATTGAACAATCAGAGATTCTATTTCGAAATGGTTCCACCCCCATCTTTCTCATTATCTCTGTTCTCATAATAGATTCCACTGCTCATCAAATAGCCCCTCATGTTCGATATCATTAACCCCATGGAGCCTAAAGGTTGTTGGCAAACCCTGGGCTTCTGCGTGGACTTGCACCAAAGCAGTAGTGGATAGTTGTCCGGTTGCCAAACCAGCCCCCATGCTCACAGCTGATTTCATGGAGCTATCAGGTGAGGGAAGTGTTTCTGTGCACACAGGAGTGCCTACTTCATCCCTATCCTCAGAGCAGCTCAATAGAACTGACTCCTCTCTTTCAGAGTTCTCAGACCCCATGACCGTTGGGTTAGATGCAGCAGACTGAGACTCGTGTAATTTGCTGCCGCTTCCAAGACCATTAACCATGATTCATGCCCAATAGTCACCCACTCGTTGGTAACTTCACAACCGGGTACAAATTGCCTTTGTTATGTAGGCTTAGCCCCAGGCGGGAAAAACCTTGCGGTAAAGCAGCTCCTTTCAATGCGAAAACAATTACTACATGAAATGCCCAAAACAGAGTAATTTCATCTTTGCATATACCGTATAATAAACAAACAAGACCATTCTCCTTGGACAGTTCCCCTCACCTTATCCTATCAATGGGAACTGGAGAGACTGGGACAAGCCCATAGGCAAATTACGGGCTGTGGCACAAGTATATTTACACAGACAAGCACATAAAAGTGTGCAATAGCTCCCCTCACACCCTAACAGCCCAACAGCCACTTGCGTGCCACTTCCGGGTGTGCGTACCCGTGCTGTTTTATAGGCGGGCAGTCAGACAGCCGAGGGGGGTGGGGTCACAGCGTAAGAAACGCTACGAAGAAAAGAAAGAGGAGAAAATTACTTATAGAAGCGATGAGTGATTGTCACAGCACAAGTCTCAGCATGTGGAAAAACATGTGGAAAAGGCAAGAAGATAATGATTTGTCCAATAGATCATCCGTGTTCCGTGTGCTCGTGTTATAACCGATGTGTTAACCTTGTGTTTTCCCCTTTTAACATTGCTGCAAATGTAACCGCAAATAAACACAAAAGTGAAAGTGCCCATTGAAGTGTATTTAGTATTCCTAAGTGTTCTATCGTAAATATCTGAAGTATTTAAAGTGATTCTGATGTAAATATAATATATACCATTTATATAAATATATGTGCAAGTGGTTCTTTGTTGTGCCTGTCTGGCTAAGATTCAATGTACTTACATACAGCTCACATCTTCCTCTTAAGATAAGCATGACTGCTCTGTGGGAGAAACCTGAAGGTGTCTCACTCGATAGTCCCCACTGATCTGTCATACAGGTGGCCAGGACACGGCCATCACTATTGGATCCTGTTCCTGGGGTTGGACCACTGAGGGAGGATCACCTGATGAGGGGTGGGACACTGAAGGGTGAGATGCGGTATCCCCTTCCTACTGACACCTTTACCCCATCCTGCCAAGTAGGATATGTAGAAACTCTGCCCACCCCGCCTTTCCTACACAAACAATTTCTCACACTGTGAGCGATAACGGACTAAGACCAGAGCCGTTTACCTGACATGTCCCAAAACAAGGGTGAGGCAGAGCCAGGGAATTGCTGACAACTGCACACACCTGACTTCCCTTTCCCTTCCCCATAGGGATAAAAGGCGGAGCACAAGAGCACACTTTGAGCAAGGCCGAAACGCACCAGGAAGCAGCTATTCCAGGACGGCAGTTGAAACGGAGAAGAAAATCAGCAAGACCCAAAAAGACGTCAAGAAGGGAGTTGCCCTTGCCCTCTTCAATTCAAACCCGCAAAGCCTTTGATGAAAGAAACAGAAGACCGGGAATCGCAGCTGGCAAATGGTGTGACGGATGTCAGCGGTACATGGAACTCTCCTGCACTAATAGCCAGGGCAGAGATACGTGGTTGCGATTGTGGTACCGCCCTTGACTCCAGTGGCAGAAGAAACGCCAACGACTTCAGCACAGCAGTGAGTCGAAGAACCCGACAGGGAACAAGACTGTGTTGGGCTCAAGGTTGCAGTGGCAACATTAGGAAGATAGAGGGACAAAGGTATTTTTTGTGAACAAACTTGTTACCAGAGAGAGTGGTCCGGCATTCAAACGTCTGCTACTCCTCTCCTGAATAAGAGAATGTGAAAACTACAAAGATATCAGAAATACGAATACCAAGAGGCCATAGGGAAGCCAGCGTGAAGTGGCAAGGTGGTCATACAAGGGTCAAGCTAAAATCCTTTGTACAATCCTAAATCTTTGATACGTTACGATTCTAAGACTGTGAGCCAGGGGTCCTCCATGAGTCCATACCATATGTTTACACCTTGCCCTGACTTAAAGGGAAGTGAAGCCTTCAGCTTCCCTTCATTGGCCTTTTGCTCATTTGTCACCGGGAAACTAGTCCTTCAGACTTGTCTTGTTATCTGTATGGGTAACCTTTTCATATTGCACAAAGCATCTTTCAATGCAGAAGTCCAATTGGGATACTTTTGTATCACCCTAGACTTACACCAAAGGGATTTCTAGCAGTTACATTTAGTGTGCCCATTCACGTTTACCGCGTTTGGCTACTAACAGTGGCTAGTGTCCTAAAATGGCTGTGCCATGAGCTTTTTAACTTTGTCTTTGTCCATTTCGCCCTTTGGCCTTCTTAGGTCAGGAATATCCCTTTTATGGTGATGCATTTGCCCGGGAAAGCTGCTGCTTTCACAGCCTAGTGCATGCCATGTGTGTATTGACCCAGGATCTGGGCTGGTCCAAATCCACATATTGGTTCCAGTGTGTTTGGTATGCATGCATAAGTCGGCCACACAGTGGTCCTGGATTGGACAAGTGCTGGTGTGAATGAGTGGTGCAGATCCTGTAATGTCTAATATCAAAACTTGTACTATTCATTGAACTCAAGCGTCAACATACAAGATATTACCCACCTCGAGACTTGATTGTTCCCCGGAGCTTGAAATTGTTCTATTGAAGGCTATGAGGTTCCTCCTAGGGATCCCTTCACCTCCCGCTCCAAGAGCCAGGACGCAAAGGTGCCCCCAGGGAAAACCCCCAAGGGGGGGGGGGGGGGGAGAAACCCTGTGTTGGGCTGCTAGGGCCCGTAGAATCCTGAGGACAGCTGGGATGATGTTCCTCAGCCACAGAGTAGTTGGTGATCGTCAGTGGAACAGGAAACTGGGTGTAATAATACAAAAGGTAACAGGCTAGTAAATACTTGAGAGTAGAGAGGATAAGGAAATGAGAATAGAGTGAAAACAAGTATTACCTGGGTGTTAATCGGTCAATCCTAAAAGTAAGAAAAAAGGCGGGAAGAGGCTCACTCCTAATCTAAATGAGCTAAAGAAGGATAAGGTTATTAATCTTCAAGTTTTGTGCTAGTGACTTTGTCTTGAAACACAAAATGCTTCCCTTACCGCCTGGGCCAATAAACCGAAGGAAAATCCCTTTCCTGTACTTCCGGGTAGGATCTCCTACTTCTTCTGGTGCAGTGGCTAGAATCAGAAGTGCTACGGGGAAAATAGGATTAGAACAATAATCTCCAGAGAATGATTGCCAAAAGTAAAGGGCCGTAAGAATAAGTACGTAGTAATGCACCTGATAGAGTCGCTGAAGAGACTAGCAGAACCCGTAAGGGTGGAAAGACCATTGGCTGGAAGCCCGGTGGGTTTCAGGAGCGTACAGCTACTCATAAAGAGAGAAGCAACGCGCCTTGCCACAGGTTGAGTGTCCGGATATACTGTGCGGAAGTCTGGGGGCGTGGCCAACCTTCGGTTGAGATCCGGTAAAAACGCTAGAGCGTTACAGCTCGTTCCGGGTGTTTGCGGAACAGCTCGCACAGCGTACGAGAGTCGGGATATAGAACCGACAACCATACTAGGTGTAACAAAATCCTTGCTATTGGAGGGTTGAGTTTGATCACTCACATGAATTTAGACTAAGAAGAGGAGTCCTGTAGCCATTCCAGGAGATCAGAAGAGGAGCCAAGTATCCTGTACAGCTGTGCAGATGACAGAAGGCCCGAGGACAAATCCCAAAGAGGCCTTGCGACCATTCTTGCTGCTGTCCCGGTGAAGCCCTGCTGGACAACCAGATCTCAGACCCTTGCTGGTGCTGCAACCCTTTGGACTGGTGGGATCATTCAGTCTCGACGTCTTCTCAAAACCCTGCAGCCGGGAGACTTTGGAAGTGGCCCTGGAGCACCTGACTAGCTCAGTTTTGGCCTATCATGCCAGTAGTGTCACTGTTCCGCGTTTTTACTCCGAACTTCAGGAATCTCAGACTAGTCCTAAAAGCTGCCTTCCTGCCAAGTTTCAGCATCCCAGCAGTGACGGGTCTTGTTCTGGAAAGCATCCTTTCTTCGCGACTGGTGAGACGCCTGCTGTCGCCTATGTGTGGTGAATGTCGCTGGAACTGGCCTTTCCCGTCTGGTAGAGTGTGCTGAAGAGTCCTGCATCAGTGCCTGCTGCATTTCTTCGCTGTAAAGGGTTGCACTCAGCTCCTGGAACCGACTGGAAACTTCCTTGCACCCGCAGCTCCTGGACATCTTCTACTGGATGCAACAACGGGAAAACCTATGTCCAGCGACCCCCATTTGACCTGCCAAGTTCATAGGGAAAATTTGGATTAACTGCGGTGAGTAGTCGCAATACTTAACAGTGCCCCTATCTCCTCCATTATAAAGTCTGTGAAGAACTTTGATTTACATTCCATTCCTCTGCTTTTTAAAGTTTGTTGAAAAAGCTGTTTTAGAAGCTAGGGAAAGTATTTTACTCAACTGTCAATCTCTCCAGATTTCTGGAACAACCTTCACACCCAGAATCACATTTACGAACAGGGTCCCTTCTTTTATGGACATTTAGACTGCTTCTAAAGGTACTTTGTGACCTTTTGGGCACAAGGCCCCATTTAACTTGGGGATGGACTCAAAGTTAGGGCTTCTATTCCTGTGGACTGGTTATACAATTGATTGACTTACCTTCCAGGTTTAATGGTGAATTGTATTAACCAACTGTGACTGTATATATGTTTTATATTTAGAATGTTGCGTGATAATACTACCCGCTTAATTCATTTTGATAGTGTGTTTTGGCCTATAATATTGTACTTACTGTCTAAGTAGAATCATTGTGTATTTCGCTGTGTGGCCTCATTGTGGACCCATGACCCAACTCACCTCTGCAGAGACTTACAGCATCATTACAAGTTTGGTGGCATCTCGGCGGTAACCACCAAACGGTATTGCTGTTACCACCGCTTGGTCCAGCGGTATTACCACCAGATTACAAGTGGTGGTAGGCTGTGTTAGTCCCTTTAATTGGCGCCCATAGGACTCCATGGGGATTCCGGCGGTATTTCTGCAGGTTTGGCAGTTTTTGGACAGTAAAGTGGAGGAGTTACCACTGCATTACCACCATTTTATTTTCCCCACTGCCAAACTCGTAATGAGGCCCTTAGCCTTAACCCCTCTCCATGCTTACCTTGATTAGTTTGGATAAACTCCCAGAGTTCCACAGTTCACTATTACTAGAAATATATCTTAACACTCCCATCCCAGGACATGGCACAAACAGCAAATGTTATAAGTAAATGAGCTAGGGAAAGCCCCACCCACTTCTACCGTGTGGGCCTGGAACTGTACTGCAATGGTGGCCTGGGAGGGTGAATGTTCATGTTAGGGGGCTTTGTTCCTGCGGTCGCACATTTATGTCCTGATGTGAGGAGGGGCTGGGTCCCTCGAGGAGTTAGGTGTTTGCTGCCGTGCTCTTGCAGCACCATCTGGCCTCCCTGATCACTGTATTTGGGTCTCACTTCTCTGCCAGCAGCATGTTGCTGGAGCCTGGGGAGCTGCTTGGTGGTGGTCGGGGTGCAGCTTTTCCATGGCTGGTGTAGTGCATTTGACAGAGGCTCTTGCTATGCTGGCCATTGCTTCTTTGTTTGGAAGAGTTGTCACTAGGTGCAATCAGAAAAAACTGGCAAGCATTTAAGTTGGAGGTTACAGGAGGACCTACATTTTTGCATTTCCTCTACAAGGCCCAGATCGAGCTGTTCATCGTTGAGGTCTTCCAGCTGAAACTCATTGCTCGATACCTTCAAGGCTTTTTGGGGACACTGGAAATCCGCTGTCCTGCCCTCCCCCAGGAGATGAGCGCAGAGCTGTCAACTGACCCGCAAGAAACAAACCCTCTGGGCAGCAAATGTGCCAGGAAACCTGTGTGCAGGGCAGGCTGAGAAAAAAGGATATTGCTTACTAAAGTGATGAAGATTTTGCATGCAAAGCGAGCCTTTCAACTACATACAATAGCCTTACTGAAGTCTGCTTCTGCCAGTGACAGTGTCCTCCCGCAACCTCCTATAGCAAACATGTATCTGAAGAAATGAAAAAACAACAGTTGTTGCTACAGCGATTGTCCGATTGCTTAATTAGTGACCAGACTGCTTTGGTATTTTGTTGACAAATAAATCTGATCATGTTCAGATTCACAAGATTATAATTCTCTATGCGTACTCCTTTAAGTTTCTCTTTATAGGCTTGCAAGATTAACATTTTCTGCATGTGAAAGCTTTGGACGCTGTGGATTTTAGTCCTCAATGATCTTAGATCCCTATTTTTAGATCTGTTCAATAACTTGATTTTATAATCAAATATATGCCTATTAAAGGATTGCCTTCTATTTTTGTTTGTTTACTGATCAAGTAATTTAGTGCTTTGAAGACTAGGTCAGAAACTATTTCCTCACCTCGAAGTAGGGAGATTGTACTTAGGAAACCGTACTCTTGGTGTTTGAGTTCTTGATATACCAGTGCAGTAATCTGACAACATAGTTCAGGATTCCATCTTAGAGATATCGAGGACTGGTCAGGTTCTAGAAGTTCCAATTGCGAGTGAACGACATGCAATGGAACTTTGAAATTCATTGTAAGTTGTATCGGAGTATGGTCGCTAAGAGCTATGTCATAGACAACTATCGGGCTCGTCATACATTTTACAGATTCAGATACGCAAAAAAGTCTATTATGGAACGTTCATTACCCCTTCTCCAAGAAAACTTAGGGCCATTAATGGCTGCTAGAACAAACTCCATATCCCAGTCAGCAAAGAAAGAAACCCATTTATTTCCTCTAGTCCTTGCCTGAATGGTACCAGAGTTCCAAGTATCAGCAGATTGTATTTGTTTATCTGCTATACAATATGAATTAAAGTCACCCATAATTATTATGTCACATGTACCCTTTTGAGCATAGATAGATTCTAAGATCAAAAAGGGATTCCTGAGACACCTTGAGGGGATTCCAATACAAGGTAATCAAGATGTATGTCCTGGATGGTTTCCCCAACAAAGTAAATTCCACAACAAACACGTTTTCAGATGAGAAAATCAACGCAGACGTGCAATTATCAGAATTGTTAACACCAATAGCAAGGCCTCCTACAGGGTGACCCTCGGTGGCCTTAAGGGCTCGAGAGCAGTACATCGTAAAACCTTGCAATACTAGGAGATCCATTTTCATTGTTCACTGGAGAAAGATCATATTTGGAAAGTCAGCGGAAGGAAGAGAGCCAAACCAAGACATATTATTATGGAAGCCACAAGAGTTCCAGGAGCAGAGTCTAGGTTTGGCACAGAGGAGAGGCTATGTGGGTTTGTTATCCGATTTGGCAAAAATAGATTTCATCAGGGGTTGTACTCATGACCAATCTTTACTATTACTAGCTGTGGATAGGAGTTGGGAAATGTTCGCGCTATCCTCAGTTTTACCTCAATACATTGTATTGGAATGGCTCTCCACGCTGGCCTCTTTCAGCTCCTGAAACCACAAGAACTCCTGCACCTCTTCTTCAGTCTTAAATGAGTACAGCTGAAACCCCAGATCCATAAATTCTGATTTATGAGGACTTATGAGTTTGTAGATCGCAGAAGAGAGATAGCTAATCATCCAATGATTATTATGTCGCGGGAGAGAGATCCTGTCAAAGTCTCTCGATATCAGATTTCTCAGTGCAGGAATTTGAAATATTGTGTCAAGCAAGAAAGGGCGGATCATTCGTGTGTCTCCCAAAGATACTGGATTTCCCGCCCAGCCTATAATGTTAACAGGTGGAGAGACATGATCACTAGTAGTCAGTGCTCCCTCAGGAGCAGCATCTGTAGGAGGGGGAGGGATAAGTAATCTCCATAGGGATTACTCCTCCTTGACCCACATCCTTCATTTTTTGCTATTTATTCCTAGCTCTACTGCCATCTAAGTTAACTTCAGAGGGAGCGACAGGACAATGGGTTCACAAGTACTAGTGGTGATGCCTCCACGTCTGTAACCATATTCACACAGTTATTACCATCAATCTGCACCACAGAGTCTGACGGGACAATGTTGGGTATTGGGAGATGGGATATGGGGCCAGTGATCAGATAAGTTAGAGTTTTCTTAGAAAGTGAGCCATCATAGAGAGCGGAGTGGCGGAGAGTAGCAGTCCTGCAGTCATGACTGTGGAGGCTGCGAGGACTGCTCTGCCAACAACTTCACCCCCTGAAGATGAGAGGCACTGGCTGCGCTGTGCGCGCCTCCATCCAGACCCCGACAGGTCTGCGACAATAGAGTCATTGAATCTATCTGAAAATGGCCCAAAACGTGACAAATTAAAACTGGTGAAACGAGATGCGCTACAAGACAACAGGAGTAAAGGTACAGACCTTCCCCACAATCAGCGTGACTCCAGAGGTGCCTGCACGGTGACCCAGTCAGCCTCCATAGTGAAGGCACGGACCGATCCGCAAGCATGCGGCAAAGCACCCCAGAAACAGCAACATAAACTGAACTCTGTGAACCTCCCCCACATGGACCGCTTACCTACTACTCCCGGAGGGGGGACGGAGGTGGTGGTGCCGCTTGGGGGTGGCTCACCAGTCTTGCCCCGTGTGGCAGAGGTGCCGCCTCCACCAGTGCGATATATGAGGAGAAATTACAGAAATTACAGAAGGGAGCCAAAAGAAATTGTGAAACCTGATGCTCGTCACAGGGGCTCACTAAAACAAAAACATTTAAACAACAAAAGAAATTTAAATGGAGAAGGAGCTCCACTGACAGAGGAAACGAAGAAAAGCGTGCCACAAAACCTCTTGACAAACTTCTTCAACAGTTATCCTAATCCACGGATAGTCCGTAGACTAGAGCTAACGGATGCAGAAATTCTGGAAGCAGTATTAGACTGCCAGCCAATTTCTAAATTAAGAACGCTTGAGGACATAGTAGTAACAAGCTTAAAATCTACTGAATCCCCGCCCAAAGAAATGATTTTGTCTCCTCAAATAGCGTGGCCTTTTGGAACTTCAAAGACACCCCGAGTCTTTGAAGCACCCCCCACCCCAAGAGTTGTTAGTGAAGGATCCTTTATTGTCGACAGCAAAAACTGGAGCCATCGAATTGCAAGAATACCTTGAATTCAGACAGACTTGTTTAAAAGAGCACGTGAACAGTAAAGATCTACACGCCAGTGGGGTGCCTCTAACAAAAACCTCAGTGATTCTACCGCCAAACGAACATCCTATTAGTTCAGGCGGACTAACACCACAAACGACAAGCCTGATGTCTTCACCTATCATTCCACCAGACCTAAATAAGCCAAAAGCTCACGATAAACTGGGTGTTGCAACCTCACAGGATTTCCTGGAAAGAAATACTTACCTGATGACAAACGCTGACGGAAGCTTCCCATCTGCTGCGACTCCTATGGGCAGCAGGAAATGCATGGGAAGGCACAGAGAACCACCTGCTACAACTCCTCACCGTGGTTCGCACATAAGATATTCCCTGGACCTTCCTGCAACCAAGAGTCACCGGGGATCCTCTTTTATGCCTACGCTCCCTTTAATGTCACCTAGTAAACACAACGTCCAAGATCCACCATTACCTAGAGACTCCTTCTAAAAAACCTGACATTTTTTCGATCATGTCGGCCATCACCATAGCGCTGGCGCCCTTTACAAAACTTTATGAATCTTTTGATACGTTAAAGGATCATACCACAATTCAGGCCATGATCCACACCAAACTGATATCTGGAAGGATACGTAACAGCGCAAGAAGAAAGATCAAAAATAGCTCAAGGTTCACAGCCAGTACAAAACTCAATCTCAGACCTTGGAAACGGAAAACAGTCCAAGCATAGTTGGGCTTAGCTCAAGTAGATCCATTAGGGAAGTGGTTGAAATAACTTCACCAGTCATTGATCTGACAACATCAAACTACCCTCCTAACACTCAAAGACGAATGGAATCTCAAGCAGTAAAAACAACGGCTCCAACTTCCAGTGACGTTAGACAAGAAAAAGATGTGCTACTCATTGTGGAAGACTCTGCCCAGACACAAGCTGTAAACTCCACTACATCAAAAAGTTCAGACCAACCTTTTTTGATCTTCAAAAATTTAGGGCAGAAAAGTGTTGGAAACAACGATATGGTACAAGTGAAAAATACAAAGACAGCGACTCTGGTTGCTCCCCCTAATGACATCTTAGAGGAAGCATTGCCTAAGAGAATCTGGGCGAACAATCGATCTCCGGAGAACTTTGAAATTGTAACAAAAAGCGACAAATTTCTCTGCACCCTCGATCTCTTCCTTCACCAAGAACAGTCTATTATTTCATGGCAAGTGAGACCCTAATGAATACTAGGCAACATCTTGAGGACGACTCCTTGCCGAGCCCAGCAGGCGATACATCACTTGTATTAGGGAGGAAAGCCAATCTCACCTCCTCACCACCAAGCTCACCTTCTAATACAAATGAGGAAAGCCAAGAGCAAAACTCGCCCTTTTACACGTTGGAAGAACACCTCAAAAAAATATTACGGGCCGAAAATCGGAAAAAAATGGGTTCCCCACAATCGACTACAGAAAGAAGATCACAGCGATCAGTGGACGTGGTATATACCTCATCTGTACCAGATAAGGTCTGTCGGAGAGACCAAGCGAACACCCAAATGAATAACGGTGAACCAGCAACTCATTATTCAATACCGCCACGTAATAAGGAGGCTACGAAGTCGTCAACAGACACCGATACACAGAAAAAGGGGCCCATAGAAATCCGTTATCGATCCAAGACGGAAAAATATCGAAGGGCGCCAACTCCAAAATACAAGCCGAGGTGGCTCTTCAAACTAGAGCAAATACAGGGAAACCATGATGACGTTGTTCTTAACAGAAGATCAGTGCTGACTCAGTTTCACCATGTACCGAAACTGAGGGGGATAAAAACAGAGGACCTAAAAATGGCGGACCCAAGCCACAGACACGGTAGAGCTTTAAGTTATCTGCACATATCATCAGCGACGGCCAAAGATCTCTTAAGGCGTGAGGCTAAAGACCTAAGAGTAGGGTATGACATCACTGAACCGAGTGACAAGGGACAGAGTTCACAGAGTCAGGTTCAAACTTCTACAGACCACAGAAGAGAGGCAAATTACGCAGAATATAGTGAAGACAAATGCCAAGAAAAGAAGCACAACGGGCAAAAGGTGACTTCCCACAACGAAGAAGCTTACCAATCGGCCTCTAAACGCTTAGCCGGCAAACGCGACCAAGATCTTCATGATTCATGCCAGACGCTTAAGTTTCCAAGTAAGAAAAAGCAGTCTGTCATGTCCGCTAAAGAGGGTAACACTCAAATCAGCAACAAAGGGAAAAAAAAACATACCCAGAAATGAAAGAAATAATCAAGCAAGAAGCACAAACATCAACGACCTTGACGGCAACCAGTTTAACTAAGCTGGCCGCCTTTGGCCTATGGGCATGGCTTCCCAAAGCCTTAACAGCCAAGCGTAACAAATAGCAATTCAAACCGAAATAAAACGCTCCGTCGGAGTCGTGTACAAAAGACAGCGGTAACTACGACTTAAGACTATGCTCATGCAACACAAGGGGTTTCCTCCACTTGACTGCTATTGGCGATGTGAACCTAGGACACTATGACATCTTGTGTTTTCAAGAAACGTGGCTCAAGAAAGAGCCTATCCTTGATGTATATGAAGTTACCTTGGCGCCCGCAAAAAAGAGTTCTATGGGCCAACCCTCTTCTAGTCTCTTTACGGCTTGTTGCATTGGCCAAGGGCTCACTATGGACAAAGTATTGGTGTTAAACTAACAACTGCTAGCAGTCCTCTTAACATGGAATCATAAAGGAGAACTGGATAATGCCTTGCAGTCTACTCCAATAGCCTTCTTGAACACATATTGGAACCCAGTTAACTTCGAAGCTTCAATTTTCTGGACAGAAATTGAAACAGCAATTGACGAGATCTTGGCCGTCCATCAGGTTCTGCACATTCTAGTATGTGGAGAACTAAATGCCACCTGCAAATCTCACAAATCTACAACAAAACCCACTCCAACGGAATATAGGAGGTACCCTCTGGCTGAAGTTGATGAACTCCAGAAATCTTCAAAGTCTAGACACAGTTTTCCCCAATCATGGTCGTCTTGCAACTTGGACAAACGAAAAATCACAATCTACCATCAACCATATCTTCGTTTCGAGACCGTTCTTAGAACTGATTACGTCTTTTGAAGTGGTTCAAACGAAGGCTAGTGATCATAATCTGGTAACAACAACTTGGAAGAGTATTAATGATCCAGCAGAAAGAATGAATCACCAGCTTAAAGTAAACTATCAAGGAAATATACTTTAACTCGTGGCTAAAAACATCAGAGAGCTGACTAACAAATGTAGTGAGATTGAAGTTAACAACTTTCACAAATCAGCTGACTATTGCCCTCTTTTAACAGCGTTTAAGAAACCCTAGCTCAAACAAACGCCTAATAACCTCTCAAAAGAAGCATAAATATGAATCTGTTGGTTCAAAAGCGACAGGAAGACCGAAAAGGAGGGCGATTAAGTTGGACACGGAGCAAGCAAAAACTGACAGCCAGGTGGTCAAAAAAAACCTACCTCGCCTGGTTGAGATCTTGTCAAGCGAAATTTTATCAACACGATTCTGAAGTAATGCCCAGGTCCATACGCATGAAGAACGCGAGAGAATTCTGGTAACTTTTAAACTCGATTACACCGAGCAGGAGCGATGCAATTCAAAATGGCATCGGATAAGTAACCTGGACTAACCATTTTAAGACCTTATTCAAGTTACATCCGGATCAGATATCCTATAGCCCCACTAAAAACGTAACAACTTGGGAAAGATTAGATGACCAAGAGGAAATCTGTAATCTAATTAAAAAAAATTGAAAAACTCAAGAGCCCCTAGCCCTGGGGGCATTACGAACCTAGAATTAAAAGCCCACCCAGAAGCCTGGGCTAAATTCATCAGCCAGGTTTTGCTAGATGCGCAGAGACGAAATCTATACCGCCTCATGGACATCAGTCATCATAGTCCCTATTTAAAAGAAGGCCGACAGCAGCGATCCTTCAAACCATTGCCCGATCGTGCTGTTAGACCCAATCGGGAAAGATTTTGGCTCTCTCCTCTTGAGAAAATTCCAAGCCTGTGCAAAGGAGACGCCATGTAACGACCAGCTTCAGTCAGGGTTAAAAAAAAATATGGGGACTATGGCCAACATATTACTAATAAGCACCCGGAAAAACAAAGTGATGGAAGGTGGCCCTAGATTATACATGGCATTCATAGACATCACCCAGGCCTTTGACAGGGTTGACATGTCCCGCCTAAGGGAAAAACTGGAAGGCTGGGCCTGTCCTAACACCCTATAAAGGCCCTGTACAAGAACACCACCATGAGAGTCTGGCTGAATCTACAAGGATCCTTATCGGCAACTATTCCTACCCAAAGGGGAGTCAAGCAAGGCTGCCCATTGGCCCCTGCTCTCTTTTTGGCTTATCTCGGCGACTATCAAATATCATAAGATTCCGTCAAAGCCTTTCCACCCAAATTAGGGCAGCCAAAAATCAACAGATTATTATATGCTGGAAACTTAATTTTAATCGACCAAACGCCTATTGATTTACAGCACCAATTAGACAACCTAATGCAGTATACAACAACTAATAACTTGGAAATCAATAAAGAAAAAACAAAAATAATGAGTCTAAAAAAAACAGCCAAGAAGCTGGAAAAAACAAAATGGCGCTTTTAAACATCTGAAATCGACAAAGTGAAGAACTTTAAGTATCTTGGCATAATTTGGGACAGTACAAAAAGAGAATCAGCAATGCAAGACGGCTTGCGAGTAAAAATCAAGATGAAAGTATTACCCTCCATCACTTATACTGCAGAAGCCATGCCATCTATAATGAGAAAAATATGGCCGAAACTTGAGGCGTACTACTGGAGGACTGTCCTTGGACTGCCCAACTCAACACCAGTTGCGTCAATCCGAAGATAATTGAGTCTGCTTTCTCTACAAAGGTCATTTAACTGAAACTCCCTAATGCTATTTAGGAAATGTTTGATCCCGAATAGTGCATTGCCCTACAGATTGATCAATTTGGAGATGGAGAACTCAACCAACAAAATGCTTCAAACTTGGAGGGACGACAACACAGCTCTTCTAAATTTGATTTGGAGTGGAGAGGAAGAACAGGTGAACAATTCTGTCAAAGTACTAAAAAAGAAAATCAAAGAACTAGTATGGATTGAGACCCTGGCTAAAGCCTCAGAAAATAAATTAACATCACATCTGCCTCCAAATGTATAAAAACTGACAGAACTAACGGGATTTATCAAACAATTTCCTAGTAGGCCAGCTTGTTACTTTCTTTTAAGAGCCAGACTCAATCTGTTGGCCACTAATTAAATCAAAGCAATTAGATGTCTTTGGAGCACCAACCATTGCAGCCTCTGCCAAAATCCCAATGAAAAAGAGACCATTCGCTATATGCTTCTAACCTGTACCAAAACGGCAAAAGTCGGGTTGAAATACAGGTTGAAATACATGAAACATTTTTGGTCAAACCTTTCGATTGTGGAGGAAAACTGTTGGTGGTCCAGGATGATGAGTGGGGACAAACCGACAACGTTTAAAATCCTTCAATATACAATGCCAGCTTTAGAAAACCTACCAGAACCTTTGGAAAATCCTCCGGATACTATGACTTAACTCCTCCTACCTTAAAGTTTATGAAGAAGCAACAAGCGGTTTTATCTTTACCTACCTTTTCTATCTTCATCGACACCGAAAACTTCTATAAAGAGCTAGTTTATGTTGAAGGTGGTCTGCAACAGAAGCCCGAGTGATCGTTGAAGATCATGTTGTAAAAATCAATTTCTTGGATTCATACAAATAAAAAATAAATGTATTTAGAGCGCTGGTCACAGGGTTTTCAGGAGCAGCCAATGGGTTTCTGCACCCGAGGATGAATCATTAGGAATGGGTCCATGATCTACGGTTGGAGGAATCACGCTTTGTCCTATCCTAATAACCGCCTTAGTGCTGGAATTAAGCAGCTCCGTGGCGGGATCACCGCCTAATGAGGTGGTAATAGCATTCGTTATTTTCACAGGGCGGCACACATCTGCGTAAAATAATAGATTCGCTTTTGAAGCTCTCGAGACTCCAAGAATATTACAGAGTCCTTCATGAACTGAAACAGCAGAGCAAGCGCCATTATTTACTGATTTTGTAGTAAAAGTCTGCTTCCTACCTTCGGTGGGAAAATAATTAGATAGCATAGTTTGCGATGTCTCCAGGTTTGAGATGTGGTCCGCAGAAGGGGCCGTTACGATACTAATTCCCTGAGCAGAGTTTAGTCAATCAGTGCACTGTGATTCAATTTTTGATGGGTCATTACCATTTTTCTTTTTGGCCGTTCTTGGAGCGTTTTGCTCAGAACCCTTTATTTGGTAAATTAAGTCCTTTAACTGTAGTTGAGCTTTACTTTCTGCACTCAACTGAGTCAAATCAATGACCTCATCATCATTACCAATTGCAGCGAGTTGCTTCATATTGGTATTATGCGGTTTCACTTTAGGCTGGGGTAAATTCTTTTCTATTCTCCCTTTGTTCTGCTGCTCTCATTTGCAGTTTTTGTTGCGTCGAGATAAGAATAGGGTATCACTGTTCGGTGTAACTTCCTTCATATCAACAATCGATTCCTGGTCAATAATATCAGTTAGTGCCATAGGACTGTCCATTAAACCACCAACTTCCTGATGCATTGGATTTAAGTCTTCAACTACTGTATGGCCATCCCCAAAACCCACCATCTCGTCTCTGCTCGACCTATTGCGTAGTTGTACTTTTACATCCTTCAATTCCTGAATCATATTTTGCATTTCTTGAGCAATTGAAGAGGCAGATATCAGGAATTGACTGAGGTCGGCAGGGACTAGGGGATTAGTAGATGTCAGAGCCTTAATTGGGTCGAGTAGTCGCCTGCAAGATTCCCTCACCGTAATCAATCCCTCTAATCGATTGATTTTGGCAAAAATATCGTGGTTTGTATGTTTAATGTCTAATTTCTAGGTGGGTCACCTCGTGCCCCTTATCTAGGAGATCGAGGATTCGTATAATTACAGGAAAGAAAAAAAAGAGTCATTTGAGCCCAGAGGTGGGGAAAGATCAAGCAAATGGCGCTCTGCTGAGCTTTTCTCCTCTTTTGGTGAGGAGTTCTGAACTACAGCAACTCCCTTATGTGAGCTGTTGTCAGCAAATTCAATAGGTTGCAACTCTGGACAGTTTAAAACGGGCAAAGCCGTCCCTTGAACGTTACTTCTTAATACAGCTGAAGCAGATGAGATCCTAGGAGAATTCACAATAGGGTTTGCTCTTGAGAATAGACTGACATCCTCAACACTCCGAGGGCGATGCCTAATAGGGGTGTTAGGACGGCGGGAGAGCCTGACCCGTTTATCTAATTCAGCAACAACTGCACGACCCAATATAGACCAAATTCATATCAATTGAATTCAGTGAACGGGATCTACGGATTTGAAATGGGACATTTTTCTCCTGGACAGCCAGGGGAGCCTTTTCCTTATCATTAATTTCCCTCATTGAGTATGAGGTATCAAACTTTTGAGGTATCTGTTACCACTTTTTGTATTTGCGCAACCGCACAGGATCGAATGGGCACAGGGTCGAATACCTGTGCATTGAGATTAGGCAATGTGGAGTCATTAAAGGCCAAATAATTGGCGACCTTGTCGAAAGGGACCTGAGGGGTAGTGAAGGCTTGCATTTCTTCGTCGGTTAGTTGAGCAGTCACAGGAAGCCTTGTATGTTGGTTTGCAGTTACTAAAGCACCCTTAAACTTGTTGCAAGTGGATGGAGGTTCAATGCATCTCCCACTACGGAGACCGCCCACCATGTTAGGTTTAATATTAGTAGGCATCACACAATTACTTAACCAGAACTCAAAGATGTTAAATGTACTGTATTAAACAGAATTTAAAGTAAAACTGTATGCAGTAGATCCATTTGTAAGAACCAGGAAAAGGTGGATCAGCACAGTAATATTAACACACATTTATAATAATACGCTAAACATTGGAGACACCACTATTCCTCACCGGATGATCACAACTTGAAGCCTGCACAGCAATGAGTCGAATGACAATGTTATCTCACGTTATTAAAAGTCCAAGGGTGCTCCGACCTCCCACCTTAACACCTCAACAGCACTTGCAGTGCACTTCTGGTTGCGTGTAAACTGTGCTATTTAGGAGCTTGCTAGGAGTCTGGGTGCGGGGTCACAACCTTTGCAGTGAATCTAGCAATAAATGCAAAACGTAACTTAAGTCAAGGATACAAACAACAGGTTCCCCGCTTGCAACGAGTCTCAATATCATATTTACTTTGGGATAAGTAGTCCTCTGTACGTTTCGCTGCAGTCGCTGACGGCAAGGCTTTCTTTTGGGAATACACGTCCCACGAAGCTTCTTTACCACGAGTCAGAGAGGCTTTCAGTAGCAAACAACCCGGCACACAGCCCAGTTCAACAGCACTTGCAGGGCACTTCCGGGTGCGGGTTTCAACTCCCTACTGCGTTCAAGGACATCTGCTATTGAAAGCTTCGAAGGATGTGATGTCCCCTTTTAAGATGAGCATGCAGGACATAGTATGGGCGATTGGTCAGTTGAACCCCTCTAAAGCTGCTGGTCCTGATGGGATTCCGACATGTACAAAGCAGATCCTCTCTTTTAAAGCCAAAATTTGATCTACTTCTTGCTACCCTTTCTCTCCCGGAATCATGGGTAACATCTATTATTGTTCCAATATTTAAAAAAGGGTGATCCATGTGCCCAAATAATTACCGTCTAATTGCTCTCACGGATGCGGCAGCCAAAGTTTTTTCTATCATCATGAACTAGAAAAATACATCACATTGCATGACATATATTCGAAATTTCAAATTGGCTTTCGCAAAGGGATGAGCACCATGTTAAATGCCACTTTAATGTCACATTTCTTAGCAGGTTCAAAGACCAACGACTCAAATCCTGTATATATGGCTTTCATTGATATGTCTGCTGCTTTCGATACGGTCATTAGGAATATTTTATGGACCAAAATGTATGCACTGGGGATCCCCCAATGCTGATATTTTGGTTTCTTATGCTCCACACGAACACTTCCTACAAAGTCAGACTTACTGAAGAGGGTAGGACCACACAACCTATTTCCACTCATATGGGCTTAAAGCAAGGGTGTAGTTTGGCAGCCACATTATTTAATTCATATTTGTGTGACCTAGACAAAATCTGGGAGAACACTGATACATTTGCAGTTAAATTAGGCACCATTCGTCTATACTGGACCGCTTTCGAGGATGATATTTTATTTGATACCACCTTTTTCAGTCTATAAAGAAAATTACAACTTTTTGAAAAGTTTGCACGTGTACACAATCTTAGTCCCAATCCTGCAAAAACAAAGATGATATTTACGACAGGAAAGAAAATCAGACCATACAGATGGGTGATCAATGGTGTGCCAATCGAGCAATGCTCAAGGATTCTGTATCTAGGATATATGCCGAGTAATAATTCCTCCATAAAGCACTGGACAGACATTTTGAATGAAAAATTCTAGGTCCCTTCTTTCCCAAATGAAGGTTATTTCTGCAAAATACTGCAAGTACTCGACTATACCTTTAATTGAATTACTTACTATGAAAGTGAAAGCCGTTCTGCTATAATGCACAGATGTATGTCTTCTAAATATTAATGACCTTTTGAAAACCATTCAAGGTCGTCTAGGGAAATCTGCCTTACATCTTGCCTTATCTATTCCAAATGCTGTAATTCAGCACGAGTTTGGCTTAATTTCCCTTTTGAGTAGATTAGAATGGTGACTCCTCTGTAATTTCGCTAAAATAAGAGCCCAGGAGAAACTATTTATGTTGACTTACATAAAATGTTTAAGTTAAACTGTCCAAGATCAGTCTTTATTTTCGCTAAGCGTATGGAAACACTACTGACTAAGCTTGGTGTTTTGCAATTTGACTTATGTTCCCGTCCAGCTTTTTTTGCAAAAAAAAAAAAACCTTGTGTTGGACTGGATTACGACGATAGAAGAGCTGAATACATATAAAACCTACAAGCAATATGCAAAATATACTAGGAAGAGAGAACCGCGATGCTCCCATTTGATTTCCTTTCCATGCTCGTCTACGTGAGTATTGTATATGGGATTTAAATTAAATCAGCTCCACACTCGTGAAAGGGTTAGCAAATGGATAGGTGTAAAGGGAACTCTCTCTCTTAACCACTGCAGGTTTCCCAACTGCGATGAAACTAAGGAAGTTCTAAAACACTTGACACTGTTGTGTCTGCATATTAGAATACAAAGAACCAACCTGTTGGCTGGATTCGTCAATACTGAATTTGTAGACACTTTCGATCTGTTATGGTCTAGAATGATGGCAGGGGAACATAGACTGCTCATATTTGCCTTGGTTCGCCTTTTGCGGATCATAGAAACTGAAATGTCCACCATAAATTGATTTGAGGTATTAAATTGAACAATGTCTGATGATGTGACCGTTAAAGTTTTATGTTGTTTCAATAGTAATTTCATGTCCTTTTAAAGGTTTTTAAACAATTGTGAGCTGCTATATTATGGTTATTTGTGCGATAATTCTACTCTTCAAATTTGCACTTTGCAAGATTTGCACAAATTCTGTGTCTAGTGTAATTCGATATGTGACAAATAACTAGCCAATCATGTGTCTTGTGAAATACCTGATTTGGAGGCATCTTTGTTTGATTAATATTTAAATAATGTTGAGTGTGTTTTGATACCTCAAATATGTCTCTGGGGAGGCGAGCATTACTGTCCTAGTTGCACAAAAACTTAGGAAAATCGATATCAAATAAGTCTTTTCACTAGTACAGGGAACAGTATTATTGATTATTTATGTTGTGGTACTTTCTTATAAAAAAAGTATTCGTAGCTGTTTTATGTAACGTATTTAGTTAATATTGTAATATGCACATTTGATGTTATTTTTTTATCTCTATCTGGAAGGTATGTTTTGTAAAGTTTTTCGTGTTTTAAAACTATAAACCCATTTTTTAAAAAAATCTCACAGCACAGACTTGCTTCTACATCTACAAAAAAACAAACAAGCAAGAGCTTTGGAGTCAGGCACATGTTATTGATGGGGCTGGGTTGAAAATGTTTTTTCATTTCTGAAAATAAATCATGCACTGATATACAGGTGTTCACAATTGGGGGTCAAGTGTAAGTCCAGATAATTGTGTTTGACCCATCACGACATTTATCAATTACTGATGTTTCAATTTGTCAAGAAAGGAATGGATATTGAAGACATGCTCTCAGAACAGTTTTACCTAAGATCGCAAAGCACCCCAGTGCAATCACATTACTTTTATTTACCTAATAAAGGGTAACTCTAAAGTACAATTCAGTGTACACATTAGTTGTAATGAAATTGTCATTTGTTTAGTGCCTTTTCTCATTGGTATGGTCGCAAAGCGCTGTAGGGGAACACCCTTGAGGGACCGAAGTTCATGTTTTGAAAATATGTCAGGAGTTTAGAATGCGTGTGTGCATTTTAGCAAATACAAAGGTAGGTAGGGGTGGCCAGGTCCCAGCTAGCTTCCCATGTCGAGCTTGCATGTGGATGGGTGCTGTGAGGCAGTCGGAGAGCATGCAAGAGCAGGAGGCTCATTATGTATGCAGCTAGACCGAATTTGTCTTGCTGGGGATAGCTGCAATCTTATGGCAGATGTGTTGTGTGATATGTCTTCGAGCAGTGTATGATAGCATATGCATATGGGTGGGTGGTGCAATAGTGAAAGACTCAGACAGGTACCTTAGCAATACCACCCATTTCTTGAACTGTTTAGAAAACATAGACCTTGTTCCGCCAGAAAGTATCCTATTTGCCATGGGTGTTCAAAGCTCATATATATCTACCCCCCATGGTGATGGAATGGAAGCAATGGAATGGATCTTGCTACAAACCGACTATGTCCAAGCTAACAACAATTTATTCTGCAACTGACAAACATTATTTTATGCAAGAGCTACTTTCGGTTGGAGTCCACCTACCACCTCCAAGCTACAGGAACTGCTCTGAGTTCATCAGTGGCACCAGCATATGCTAATATCTTTATGGTCTACTTAGAGAAAAATCACATATTGAATAACTGCATTTGGAGCAGCAAACTATTATGCTGAAAAAAAAAATACATTTGGGATCTGGACAGGAACCAGTGAAGAATTGAGGGCATTTTTAGAATTGATCAATTAAGTACATGATCGCATCAACTTTACATTAGACATTTGGAGTCCATCGATACACTTTCTGGGTCTATAAATCAGCCTAACAGAACAAGGGTTTGACACAACTGTGTTTAGGAAAAATACTGATGTGAATAGAATTTTTGCATCACACCAGCTTTCACCCGAGACCAATGATTGACAGCCTACCATTTATCCAGTTTCTCAGGATTAAACTAATATCTAAACCATGAAACTTATAAAGTAATTTCTATGAACAGAGATGCAAACAAGGGGCTACCCTGACGAGGTCATATCTAAAGCTAGGATAAAGGCATCATTAACGGACAGAAAAGATCTATTGAAGAGCAAGAAAAACAAGTCAAACACCCATATTATTTGTATCCATATACGCCAAACTAAGTACTCGGAGCACAAGACTCATGAGAATAAACTGGAAAATATTACATGACCTTGTGCTCGCAAGACTTTTCTCCATTGATGGCCTTTAAAAGAGGGAGCAGCTTCAGAGATACATTGGTCAAAGCGGAATGGCAGACAAAGAAGCAAATGTTCGCAAGCAAACAAAACCAGGGTACATTACTCGGTTTGAATTGTGGCAGTTTAACAAATACATTCTACACCCACACTCTGGTAAAAGATTAGGTTACGGGAATATGCAACTTGTATTACACTGAATGTCATCTATCAATGAAATGCCCATGTAGACTGCTATACTTTGGCCCAACTACTAGAAAAGCAAGAGAAAGATGGATTGAACACAAGTAAAATGTAATGTAAAAACACAATCTGAAATCCTCAGTAGCAAAACATTTTACAAAGTTAAGACACAATGTGGCTCAGATGCGATTCATAATATTGGAAGTAGTACATACCTCCATGAGAGGTGGGGACATGTTGAAAAGTATGCTCCAAAGGGAAGAATATTGGATCGATAAACTCAATACTATAACCACGTTGGGGGATGAATGAGGATTTCGGTCTCCTATGAAAATAAATACTATGATTCACAATTGGGATATTTAGATACCTTACCGGTCTGGATGTATACAATTGTTTAACGGACACCAGTATAGATGTACCATTTTGATTAAGTAAATGAGCAATTAATTAGTATTTTACTAAATGAAGTAGATATTGTGTGATGTAACTACACTACCACAACACATCTTTAGTCTGGAGATTCTACTAACATTTGCCTCTTGTATAATACTAATTTCGCAGTATGCTATTTAACACGTTTTTCAGTAACAAACACATAATTAAATTTAGGTATGACTACTAATGAAGATTCATATGATTCAAAGTATGAAAATAAACAAAAGATTCTACTTACAAGATAATATAATGTCCTTGTTATTCTTAAAATTAGATTGCGACATACTGGGTGGAGCAATATCTCTATCATCGCTTCTGACTTTTTATCTTTAATTTTACACTTTGTACGGTTCCGTCTCTCAATCTCTACAACACCCATTTTTTACACATTCAATGTATTCGAATGATGGGTTACCTTTTCAACAGTACCCTTACTCTAATCACTTGATGAATCAGTTCAGTTTCGGCTTCCATTAGGCTACATTTAATGGACAAGATAATGCAATAATAGTTAGATATTCCTAGTATCTGTAATAAAATTTGTAGACCCCAGCACGGGATATATACACGGTTATCCCTTTTTGTTGACAATAGTTTTACTCTAACTGGTTAAGCCTGTTTGGTTCAGCTTTAAATTAGCAATATTAACATGCATGTTTAACA
Source organism: Ambystoma mexicanum (assembly GCF_040938575.1). Classification (NCBI taxonomy): domain Eukaryota; kingdom Metazoa; phylum Chordata; class Amphibia; order Caudata; family Ambystomatidae; genus Ambystoma; species Ambystoma mexicanum. The sequence goes on along the minus strand of NC_090929.1, from coordinate 32,473,834 downwards.
TTTGAGTATGCTTTGCATTCCAAATATACCGTTTTCTTTTAATATATCTTGTTCTGCACTACTACAATTATCCGTTCCAATGTGGCCAAAGACATATACCTCTTGGAAAGTATGGGTCCCAAGCTTACCCTTAATTTATATTACTAATCATACAAGGATCAGCTGACCATGTGACGTTACATGCATTACGGTGTTGCACGAATACTGGAAGCAGTTTGCTTATAACAGTGGCAACTACCGCGGGTAAAACTCACGAGCATTAGTCTCTGTTCATTTATCAGAAGGACACGGCAGTCGTTAGAACAGTGCCATATACTGAGTGAGTAGACAGATTTGGTTCAGAAATCAAATTTAGTTTGATATCCATGGAATATTAGGGAGCGTTTCTCTTCATTGTTTCCATGCCACCTCTTAACTTCAGAGTGTTGACAGTAATTTCTGTATCAGGTATCCTCCTTTCTTTTCTAACTCGCACAAACTGTGGAGTTTGAGCCATAGACTAAAACAATACACTTTTCTTTGCATTTTTGTCTCGGTCATTGCTAGTGCTGCCAAATAGTGGAGTGTTCAATTCTGGAATACTACTCTGGTACCTTTTTGCAAGGCATGGACATTGCATGGTTTACAATAGGCATCTAAATCTCGTTTTGCTGAATACATCAATGTTAGAAGGATTGGGGATCTGTCCAATTGCTAGATATTAAGTTTGCATGTTGGCGAATAATGATGTTAAGCAATATCACAAGGGTGTATTGAAGTATAATATTGCTTGACCTAATCTTGGAGGTTTGGTGTTGAGACCACAGTATGAGTGGTGAATTGTAATATTTCCTTTTTAATATCACATTGATGACAATGTCTCAAATATAATCGATATGAGAACAATACTGATTGTTATATTCCTGACCTTTTAACTCTCTCTTGATGAGAAACTAAAGTTATATTGTTTTTGTATCATTTGTAGATAAACCCTGAAGAAGGGAGTTCGCTGGCGAAACGCGTTGGATTTGGTGTAGCCTGTGGAATTGAAATAGAGAGAAGATGATGGAAGAATGAAAAGTCATGTAATGTGTTATTATGAAGAAACTTTGATTCAGTTAAATGAATTACTTGAATTGAACTATGAAATATTGCCTGATTTTTCAGGAGTAATGTGTGCACGGGACGGGAGTCTCCATGCCACTGGAGACTTAGTGTATTACCTAGTTTATTCCTGCCCACGTGTCAGGACAGGGGTTACCCCCTTGCACCTAAAGATCTGTACATTATTAAAAAGACTTTGAAGAATTTACTTTGGGAGTGCACAGTTTTGGGTTTTCTCCTGGTATACTCTCCTGTCAAAGCTTTTTATGTGACTTGCTTTACACATTTGCGCACTGGTATAGTTCTCGCATTTATTCTATTAGTCTTTTTCTGATAATATCGGGTCTCATATGCCCTCTCATTTGTTCCAGTTTTCTTAATCCTTCTTTGGCAGCATTGTCGAAGCGCCACGGTTCCCCACTGCAGGACTCACCGGCTTCTCATGGCATTCTTTGTTCCCTCTGGAGTAAACGGGAAGTGGCGTGGTGCCTGTCTCCACGCCTCACAGGCTCGCCGGCTTCGTCTGACAGCTTCCACATCCTTTGCAGTACTCACTTGCCTCTTGAGCCTTTATCTGTCGTTAGGTGGCATTGAGGCTGCTCCCAGATTACTGTGGCCGCAAGGAAGTCTCTTCTCTCCCTCCTCCCGTAGTCTCCAAATGGCGAACTGGCTCCCGCAAACCTCAGTCTTCTGCCTTCTCCCTGAGCCAGCTGGCTCCACGGACTTGAAGGCGAAACTTCCCCAAGCAGCTCCTGTCAGATGGTCAGCTGTTATGCTCACCTGGCTCCCACAGAGGCGTCGATCGGAACTGGACAGCTGCGGTCTCCACCAATGTGACGCGTAGGGCCGAGATGATGGACTAGACTGGCCCACCTAGCTTCGTTTGGTTGGCCGGTAGGAATATTCTTCTGCAAATGGAGAAAGGGAATTAAGCACCCGTGGAGTTGAGCGGAAATCCCCCCACAAAGGAATCCAAATCTTGGAAAACTGCGTCCCCTGCACACTGTCAATGAGGCAATAAGACTAAAGAGATGTAATAACAGGTCTGGATAATTTAGAAAAGGCTTTTTCTTTTATATATTTATCCACATATACCGTGTAAACAAATGTAGAGTGACAGTGTTAATAAATTTCAAAAAATGACATTCAACAATTCTGTTGGTTTAGAGTAAGAGAAATCTTCTCCTTTTTTATTATTTTCAGGTTGGCCCAACGCGTTTCGAGATTCATTTCTCTTCATCAGGGGCATAAGTATTTCAACAATTCTTTCACTTCAATCTACAAAAAATTAGTCCAACATTTAGTAATGTTATTTTAAAGAAAGTAAAGAGAAATCAATAGCAAACCAAATTACATCACTTTGTTTAGCAAGCAGTCAGAAAAATAATTTATAAAGAGGCGCATTATTGTCACATATGACACAATACCTATGTACTAAAATGCACAAGATGAATCAAACTATTGCACTGTGAAAAAATTACACCGCAGTCAAGACAGGTCCATTGAGTTACTTGCAAAGGGAAGCGCCACTTTTTAAATTATTTTTCTGACTGCTTGCTAAACAAAGTGATGTAATTTGGTTTGCTATTGATTTCTCTTTACTTTCTTTAAAATAACATTACTAAATGTTGGACTAATTTTTTGTAGATTGAAGTGAAAGAATTGTTGAAATACTTATGCCCCTGATGAAGAGAAAATGAATCTCGAAACGCGTTGGGCCAACCTGAAAATAATAAAAAAGGAGAAGATTTCTCTTACTCTAAACCAACAGAATTGTTGAATGTCATAATATTGAATTTATTAACACTGTCACTCTACATTTGTTTACACGGTATATGTGGATAAATATATATATAAAAAAAGCCTTTTCTAAATTATCCAGACCTGTTATTACATCTCATTAGGCTTATTGCCTCATTGACAGTGTGCAGGGGACGCAGTTTTCCAAGATTTGGATTCCTTTGTGTTCGCTACTATACTCCAGCTTAGATACCAAGGCTGAGTCTTTCTCCCCTGCACCTCAAAATTTTGACTAAATTATCTTTTTGAACATTATAACGTATTTCTCTTTGAATGTCATTAATAACTTGGTGTGCAAGTGCATCTCAGCATTTTGGTTCGTAAATCCCCCCCACCCCCGCTGTTCTCCCCACAGATCACCTTTGATGTCCCCTCTTATAGTCTCACCTGATGGTTTGAAAAGATGAGCTCTCCATCCTGCATTGAGCCCAGGGGCAAGTTTATAACCAGTTGCTTCACTGGCTCAAAGGAATTGGTGAGTTCCAGAACAATATTGACTCCGAGATTCACGGCAAGACGCCGTAAGTATAAAGTTCGTAAGAGTTCAAATGCCTGACTTTCACTCTTGTCCGATTCCTTGCAGGTTGCAGTTTGACCCTAATGAAGAGTTCCTAGTGGCAACCGGTAGCATTCTGGTAAGGATTTGTATTTTCCAACACAGTTCGATAAAATAATGTCAATATGTAACCTGTTGCTTTCTCCCTTATTTAGGCGCTGAGAGAAAGTATGAAGTCTCGGGGAAGAATACCTCCGGCGGTAAAATCAGGTAAGTCTATTGTGGTGAGGCGGGTTCCCCTTGTTAGTCCCTTTGTTTCACCTTGCTGTCCTTTTGTTTCCCCTTAGGGGCCGGGGTTCGACGAAGATGCAGTGGAAGCTGCGCCGACCCGTGAAGAGGAATGGTAACCCCGGTGGTAAAATCAGGTAAGTCTATGGGGGGGGAGTAACTAATATTCCTCTGTGTATTCCCTTGGCTCACCTTGCTGTTCTCGTCTTCTCCTTAGGTGCTGGAGTGCGGCGGGAACATGCAGGAGGATGCGGTGGAATGTGAAGATGCTGCGAAGGCCGGTGAGTTCAGCGCGGCGCTGCAGCAGGCGAGGCGACGCGCATAAAATAACTTTTCTTCCAGCTCGAAGGCGCGATGGATCGGGAATTCAGGTAAGGATCAAAGGTATCGCTCTTGTTCTAACCTTTTCTCCTTCTTTCTCCCTTTATCTAGGAGCTCTGGGTGCAGAATAACGCGAAGCATGTGCTGCTCTTCGGGCGTGGTTTAAATATCCTCCAAAGTAGTCCCAGGTAAGTATTCCTCCCAAGCCCCGCCCGAGTAAAAAATAGTCCCTAAGTAAAGTAGTCCCTTCGAAGCCTCTTTTGGCTTGGAGCTCTTGCAGCATGGTCTGCATCAGGTAAGTTTGCAGCATGGTCTGCATCAGGTAAGTTTTAATCTATGAGCCTAGCGCCTATGGCGCCGGGACTGACTCTCCATATTAGCCTGGCGCCATAGGCGCCAGGACTGGACCCAAATAGCCCCTAGCAGGGGTTGTTGGGCTTGCTTAGGATAACTTGATGCCTGCTTCCGGGGTTGCTGGACTTGGTCTGGGTCCCCGGGGGTAGGCATCATGACATCAGCGTTTTTAAAATGTATGGGCACCTATTATGCGCTCGCAACTACTAGAGCGTATCTTGTGCTTTTCGCCTTTGCTGATCCTCATTACTCCATTCAGCTTTCTCATCACAGTACTTTCACATACATGGAAATGGTAGTCAGTTCTTGGTAACTTATGTATAGAACACAGGAAGGTATTCTCAGTAGTTTGCATGGGTGGTTTAAGGGAGCCATGACAATATGCCATTAAGCCATGGGGAATGGACGGGGTATCTCTAAAAGGAAAAGGGGGATACCATGTCTCATCTGACGTATCACCTCCTGCCACATGGTCCTTCCTCATTTAGCCACCCCCAGGGTCAGGATCAGGTAGCGGGTGCCGTCCCCTGGCCAAATGGGGAGAGGATACCACTGGGAATGGAGTGATGACATCATCAGATTTATCAGAATTTTTTTTTGCACACATGCTCAAATAATTCTTTAAAAAAAAAAGAATAAGAGAAAAGAAAAAACACCTTGCTATTCCTATCGCTATGAGGGAAGTTCCCTACCTAATAAACTAAAGTGAAGGGTGCATGGTAAAATGCAAAGCAAAAAGTCTGAATCCTACCCAAATAAATGTCACTACCACTTTAGAAACCCAAACAGAAAGAAGGAGACCAGGACAGGGCCTCTGCCTCGGACTTCTGCCTGGCCCAACACTTTGATTCCTTCTCCAAGCATGTCTTCAGAAAGTTCACCAATCCCAGAGTCTTTTTTCCCAGGAAACAGGATTCATAACAGTTTCACAAAGTTCCAAACAAGCTCTTGGGAAGGTTTAACACAATTTCCGTGAAGTTCAATATTTCCCTACACTACAGTTCTCAAGCCTCTTCATCCATCTATCTATCTATCTATCTATCTATCTATCTATCTATCTATCTATCTATCTATCTATCTATCTATCTATCTATGGGATACATTACTCACCGTAATCGTTATTCTGATGCTTGTATATGCTTAGATTCACATGCTGTGCATAGGCCGACATCTAGTGGAAGCTGCAGAGTATTAAGTTGCTTTCGAAACTAGAAAAGGGATGCCGACAGGGCGTGCCAGTGATACTATCCCAAGTGTGACGTCCACTGTACCCATGATCCCGCACGCGTCTAGGTCCCTCAGATTGTTATTTTTCTGACATGGTGTAGCTTTAGTACAGTTGTATCCAAGCAGATCCGATCCGACAAGCTCATAAGCATCCATGCGCCATCTCTGTGGTGAGGAAGGGTGGGTCGCATGTGAATCTAAGCAGATACAAGCATCATAAATACGATTACGGTGAGTAATGTATCCCTTCTGGGGCTTGTGGAATCTGCTTAGATCACATGCTGTGCATAGATTAGCAAGCAGTGTTAGAAGAAGGAGATGGGATGTGAGAAGGTTTATGAGCAAATAAATGTCTTAGAACTGCTTGTCCCACTTGTGTATCTGTCTTGGAAAGAGTTTCAATGCAGTAGTGCCGAGTGAAAGTATGTACAGAGATCCATGTAGCTGCCTTGCAAATACGGTCTAAGGGAACACTTGGAATGAAAGCCAGGGTGGCTTCTGTGCTTCTTGTGGAGTGAGCCCTGGGCGTAAAATGCAGTGTCTTATTTGATAGGGAATAGCACAGTTGGAAACATCTGACTATCCACCTAGAGATGGCATTTTTTAAAATATGGGTGCCTTCTCTGCCTGGCGATATGGAGACAAACAATTGATATGTTTTTCTTAGCGGTATGGTCTTGTAGTAGAGGACCGCTCGGCTCACATCTAGTGTGTGGAGTTTTACCTCAGTTGAGCTGTTGGGTTCCTGGAAGAAAGCCGGTAGCTCAATTAACTGGTTTACATGAAATTTGGAGATGAAGTTAGGGGAGAACCTGGGGTGAGAGCGTAAAACCAGATTGTCTGTGTACAACAAAGAAAGGATCCCGCACTGACAATGCTTGAATTTCGCTAACTCTTCTTATGGAAGTGATAGCCACTAAGAAGGCAATTTTATAAGTTAGGTGCTTGAGCCTAGACTTGTGCACAGGCTCGAAAGGGGGTCCCATGAGCTTAGCAAGTATCACATTGAGATCCCCATTCTGGTGGTGGGTTAGAAATTGGAGGGTGGAGTCTCTCTACTCCTTCCATGAATGCTTTGATGACCGGTTCTTTCCACCATGAGACCTTGTTATGGGAAGTCGTGTAGGCTGATACAGCCGCCAGGTGGACCTTTCGGGAGTTGAATACTAACCCTGCTTCTAGCAAATGGAGCATATAAGTTAGACTGTAGAATGGAGTACATTCTATAGGGTTGATTTGTTTAGACTGGCACCAAATTACGAATCTCCTCCATTTGTCGAAGTAACCGTGCCTAGTGTTTGGTTTTCTTGATTCTTTCAAGATATCCATGCATCTTTGAAGCAGGTTAAGATGTCCTAACTCTATGACTTCAGGATCCATGCTGCCAAGTTCATTGAGAGTGAGGCTGTGGGTGCACTGTTAGTCCCTCGTGCTGAGTGAGTAGGTTGTACTGGCACAGGAGTTGGATGGGATCGCACATCTCCAGTTTACGCAGATGTGGATAGCATGGTCTTCTTGCCTACATAGGAGCGACTAGGATAAGCGTCACCGGTTCCTTGTGTATCTTGTTGACCACCTTCCTCATGAGAGGAGTTGGGGGGGGGGGAAAGCGTAAGCAAATTTCCCTGACCAGTTCATCCATAGGGTATTCCCCTTGGAGCCTGGCTGGGGGAACCTGGACAGGAAGTCTGGTCATTGACTGTTTTCGCTTGTGGCGAATAAGTCTATTGTGGGGAAGCCTTACGTGTTCTACGACTACTTCGTGTAGACGCCACTCGTGATCCTCTGGTAGGGGATCTCTGCTTAATGAGTCTGCCAGAGAGTTGAGTTCCCCTGGAACATGTGACGATAGGAACAGCTTCCTTTTGAGTGCTCATTTCCAAATTTTCTGTGCAAGTCTGGACAGATTTGGAGAAAGTGTACCCCCCGTTTGTTGATATAAAACATTGCCATAGTGCTGTCTGTTAGGATCTGCACAGATTGGTTCGTTAAATGGGATTCGAGTGCCCGAAGGGCATTGAATACTGCCAGAAGCTCTAGCAGATTGATGTGGTTCTGAGCTACAGTGCGAGACCACAGACCCTGAAGCTGTGTGGTGAAGGTAGTGAGCCCCGCACCCCGCTAGAGAGGCGTCCGTCGTGACAATCGCCTGTATCTCTGAATCGTAGAAGGGCTTGCCTTTCATTAGATTTTCCCTTGTCCACCAGCGAAGATTTTGTACAAGTGTTGGCGAAACGACCACTAGAACGTCCCAATGACCACTTGCCTGAGACCACAGCAGGTGATCTAAGATTCCACAAGCCTCAGAAGGGATACATTACTCACCGTAATCGTATTTCTGATGCTTGTATCTGCTTAGATTCACATGTGACCCACCCTTCCTCCTCTCGGAGAGAAGGCGCATGGATGCTTATGAGCTTGTCTGATCGTATCTGCTTGGAAACAACTGTACTCAAGCTACACCTCATGCTACCTCATGTCATACAATTCCACACAGTTCTAACAATCTGCACCAACGTTTGTATAGTTACCTGTTAGGACCCTATGGACGTCACTGGCTACATTACATGTGGACACCCCACCCCACCCTGTTCCTCAGATTTCAGTCCCTGCACAGAAGAGATGGTTGCCTGGAAGCAGTGAAATATCAAGGTGGTCGTAGAAGGACCAGACAGAGCTCATTTGAAGCGCCTGGATGCGAGGAACAAAACTATCAGACCTTGAAAATGACATTTCGATGTCCTAGGATGCACCGTTGCCGAGATATTTGCACCGCAACACATTGCAATGAGACAAGGTGAGGCAACAGGTAGGGAGAGCGCGCAGAAGTTCCCATTATGCGGCAGCAGGTCAACTAACATCTCCTCCGAGTCTGCTCCGGGATAGGTAAACCAGCCACACGCGACCATTCTCAATGCCGAATGCAAAGCACATCAAATGATAAGCGACTCGGAACAGTGACCTACAGGATCATTGATTTTCAACACTTGATGAGTGTCATCATGTCGGTCTACAGAACACGTGCAGAGTATTGGTATATGTGCACCACAACGCACACAATGGGTGGAGCATCAATGTGGTCGTACAAGGACCGGATGAAGATCAGTTTTAAGCGTCCCAATGCCAAGAACAAAACTCGAAGGACTCGACAACCATGTTTCAATTCCCTAGGATGCACCCTGCCTCTCTGGTAAACCTATCACAGTTCAGCTTTCTCACCACTGGATATCAAAGTTTCTCAATTTCTTAGAGCTCTCTCAAGCCTTATGGCCCTCTGATAGGCTCACTTTCTCTCTGCTCAGGTTTATTAGGCTCTCGTAACCTTGTCTGCTCCTCCATTGACAACCAATGCTCGTACCTCTCACTTGCGTTCTCTCCTCAGTAGCATTCGCTTTCCTTCTGTTGCTCGTCTCAGCAGCAAATGCACATCTCATGCGGAACCCGGGGATCCAGGCTCCCCACTGCAGTCTGGTCTTGTTGTTGGGCATGGCTTTCTTGTGGTCACATCACCACATATGACGGTTGCTTCTCCGTCTTTCTCCCAACCTTGGCTTCTCGATCGGTCAGTAGGCCAGCCATCTGGCATCTTAAGAGCATTTCTATCGCTCTCCACACTACCGCAGGCTCTGAAGTCTAGCGTGGCTCTGCCCCCTCCAGGAGGTCTTCCTTTCAGAGGATCGCCACTGGGTAGGATTCTCTCCTCACATGGTGTAGGAGTTTCTCTTTGATTCAATGTGTCTCTTGGTTTCATATATGTCATCACAAACAAAAAGGGTGTGACCTTCTTTGACTGTGGTGTTCAGGCGAGATCCAGCATTACCTAAAGCCAAAGAGATTGCACTCTCTTTGGCCAGTCTTGGAAGAATAGCTCAGGGGCAACAGGCTCACCTTGGAAGCAAGACGACGCAGAGCAACACAGGTTCGATACCCAGATTCGTGCTTAGAATCCTCTGGGTATTAAGTGCCTTATAAATAACCAATTACATTACATGTCAGAACTCAGTGGATTCAAAACAGCAGTAACAGACTTTCCGATTCTCATCTAGGAGGCTAATGTACGCTGGACTGGGAGTTCCTTATCGGAATGAGAGTCCTTGTCCCACAGAGGCCAGCCACTCCTAGTGAGGTCTGTAAAGGCCGGAGGGGGGGGGGGTCTTTACTTCCGCTCTCTATTTGGTAGAGGAGAGGCACAGAGGACCCCAGCCAAGATTCACCATTACGGTAGCAAAGGACGAGCAATCAAGGCCTAGCTTCTCAGGAGGAGATGCAAGCTGGTTCCTAAGTAAAGTGTAGTCCCCAAGCACCCACAAAGGAATGTCCACACACTGTATTGATCAAAACACAGTCTTTATATAATTAATATTCGAAGTGATGTACACTATGACGATAACTCACTTTGTACTCAGAAATCAACAATGGCAAATATGTACAGTTCTAAAGTGGTACCATTAACGCTATCAGATCTCATTAAAGTGCATATGGTCAGAATGACACACAGATCAAAATAAAGAGGAAACCAGCAGTAGAGAGAGGAAGGAAAGCAAGATGGTTGAGCAATAGGCAGAATACTGGTAACTACCGTTAAACACAGTTCTGTGTGGAGATCTCCCTCCCTCCCCCCACCTGGGCAACTTGTAGAAGAAAGATACAAGCCCAGTCCATATATTGTTCACACTAGACTTTCCAATAGTTCTGCAACCCCAAAGTACCTTGGTGTTGTAGCGTTCCGCGTCTGGGAATCAATGGCCCTTCTTGAGTGTCCTCCCTTTCAGGCAGGAGTCACGGGTCGTCGAACGTCCGACGGAGAACAGGGCGAGCAATGACAGTGAAGTGGCATCTTCATTCCTAGCGGTGCTTGTTGACGGGGAAGCGTAAACGTCCTGCAAGGAAGAGGTGTGTGGGGCACCTCGAGGCCAATAGTTCTGGACCGCAAAGAGTTGAAGAACTGTGGGCCAGCAAGGGTGTCGAGTCATCGGCGTCTCTGTGGTCTTTGGGTGGTGGGAAACCCACTGGTGGATGCTCCTCGGCGCGTCGACGGTCAGGCCTTCTCCAGCAGGATACAGCGGCGACGATGCGGACGAGAGTGTCCTTGGATCAATGAAGTTCTTAGGCAACGGGAGCACAGCGGCTCCAGTCGGCGACAGCGGTCGTCGACAGTGGCGGACAACAGTCCGGGCGCTTCTCCTTGGAGTTCCGCAGCAATCCCCGTATCGGGTCGGCAGCCTGTCGAAGGTCTGTCTACCAGTGAGCTTAGGTAATGATCAGCTGTGCACGATGGTCCCTCGTAGCTCGGGAAGAGGGTGCCTTACCAGGTCCTCTCTGGGTCAGTCCTTGAGGCACATCAGCTTTCAGATTGCGAAGGAGAGCAACAGCAATTCTTCTCGTCCAGCAGGGCTTCAAGGTCAAGCTTCAGTTACTCCAGTTACTCGTCGTAGAGGACTTCAGCTTCCAAACATGATTCCTAGCAGTGAGAGGTCCCCAGATATACTGTTGATCTCCCATTCATTCAGCTGGGTCATACTCAAGCATCCAATCACGACTACGGGCATTCATGCAGGCAGGCAGCCAATCAGGTACACAGTGCATTTAGGCCATTCACTTCTCTCCAGACACTCACAACAAGTTGTGTATTGGGACAAGTACCGAGCCATTCAACACTCCAAGCTGCATTCATACCGGTTTCGGGCAGGGCTGTCTCAACCATTGTGTCAACCACCAGATACTAGACAATGCATATTCGTCACACACTCCATTCACCCAGGTCCCACCCACAGGCGTACCTAAAACATGCAGTTGTTGAGAAGGCTCCAGCCAGTCTGGTCGGCACTTCCCCACACTACCATATACGGAACTTCCACCCAACAGCCTGTCAGGGGGAAGGGACAGAGGCAGGGCTTCCCAGGACTTCGGGAAGATCAAGGTAACAGGTGATGGAAGGCAAGAGGCCATGTGTGCCATTTTGTCTTCATCAGGAATCTACCGATTCCAACGACTGGGCCTGGGCATCCCAAAATGGAGGACGCTCAGGGCACCAGTCATTTCAGCACGGAGCTGCCACCAGCCCGTACCCTGCTCTGTGGGTCACACACAGGTGCCCAAAAACATACACTAGGGGCACAGGGTTGTACCCTTACCCATGGGTGCCATAAGCGTATCCCACGGGTCTGTTCACCAAACCAAAAGAGAGAGCTGCATCACCAGGAGTCCCACATGAACTCATGCGCAGAAAACACAACAGAACACACAATAAAAAGCAGTAAAGGACAAGGATACAGAGGCCCTGTCCCTCTGAAGCATTTCCAGCATTACTAGGTCACACTTGCCCAGAGCCCTAGGGAGGGTCCTGCTGAACAGGCTCACCGCCCTATCCTCAAAGAGGGTGGCTCCCCGCTTACGAGAAGGGGCGAATGTCCAGATTCGTCACAAAGGCCATATGTTCTGTAGAGTGCACAATATTGTTATTAGATAAATTGTCATTCACAATGCTCAGAACTTGATCTTCTAGCACTATATAGTCCTGGACCCCATCAGTAGTTTCTTTTTTTCTTAGCTTTTGTTATAACCTTCACTGACGAATCCGCATCAATGGCTGGATGAATCACAGAGTCAGCTAGGTTTCGAAGGAACTTACAAGAGCCAAAGGAATACATATTATTACTGCCCTTTACACGTTTCAATCCCCCCTTTTCCCCTGAGATTTAGATTTCAAAGGCGCTTGTCTCTTTCTCCTTTGGCAACAAATTAAGTATTCTGCACCCTCCGAGTTTGTAACAGGGGATGTCATATGTTCAGGGATACAGGTTAGATCAACCTCTATTACCTACTGATTACTTAGAGCCGAGCTGGAGTAATGCATAATTGCAGGCACAAAGGAGGTGGAGTATTGCCTTCGATAATTAGTTTCCAAGGTGCCATCCACTACTGGTCGCTGGGTACTTTCAGAAAAGCCCATATCCTGCATGGTTACTGGGAGGGGCAATACTAGCTGTTCCTGGGTTTGTCCCTTGGGGTCGCCCTGAATGTATCTCCTGTGGTCATTTTAAGGGTGTGAATGAGGCAGCTTCCTGTTATGGTTGCCTCCACTCCCCATCGCAACAGCTATATCCTGGACCAGCTTCCTACCAACATGGCCGGGTGGCCTTGCCGCAGTAGCGGTCTAGCTTTTTGTTCTATGGTGCTTCCAGTGGTAGCCATGCCCCTACCTTCCACAGCATATCCAGGTAGGCTTCAGAAGGCTCCTCGCGTTGCTACTCTCCTACGAGTGCAGTCATGCTACGTAGGTTCGCATAGGATCTTGCTTTCCTTTCTCTGACAAGTGCTAACTTTCCTTCCCTCTAACCTTACCTTTGCCTTCCCCTCAGACCCTATACGACTCAAAACGGGGAGCGGCTCATCAGCCGTGACGAGTCACGCCTCCCAACCTCGCGGTAGGTTACGAGTGTTAGCAAACCTTCCCTCTTCTTACCCTCGTGCCTCAAATATATTCCTTTCCGAGTCTCAGCTCTCAGGCGTACGCTCGGTCGGACTGCGGGAGCCATTGTTACTACGATTCCCAGAAGACAGCATTTCCCAGGGGCCGCGCCAACGCCAGCTATCGGTAGGAAATCCATTCGCTTCTGGCCTGGTTACCTACTGGCTTCTTCCTTCCGTTTACCTCCTTATCTTCCATATTTAGTTCTGTCATCGGCTATCCTGCTCAGATCCCCGCTCGACTCCCAGTTCGAGTCATTCTCACAGAACGGAGTCTGGCTTGCTTATCAGGGGTAAGATACAGACCACCTCAGAGGAAGTATTAGCTGGGGATTAGCCACCGGAGTCCTTGCTCTAAATACCCTCTTCCCATATTTTATAGCTAAAGCCCAGAAGAACCCAGAGCCAGCCATCACCACAATAAGAGATTCAGGACCTTGCCACTGCCCGTCCTGAGACACTGGAGTCAGCGCAACTAAGCAGCACTCCACAGGGTTTTCTCCCCCATGAGGGTTTCCCTGGGGACCTCTCAGTGTTCAAGCCTTTGAGCAGGCCACGGACGGGTTTTCAGGAGAATTCCTACTGTCAGCTTGATCCAGCAGTGGTCCCTATCACCACAGGTAGGTGGTCTTCTGAATCTTATCTGAGCTCTTCTGTGTAAAGGTATTTTGAAGCATAACACTTCCAGAATTTTAGCAAGAATTTCTGTTGACTGGCAGCCCTTTATATTTTCATATAGCTGGACTAGGGAGTTACGAACAAAGTTTCAGGCTACCAGTGGGGATGGCCCGAAGGAGGCTTCATGAATCGAGCCATCAATTAAGGGCGGGGAGAAAAAAGGGGTTGAAGGTGGTTAAGAAAAAGACGGCTCACTTTGTAGGTCCCCTAAAACTGAGGTGGCCACCAGTAGTATGGTAGTGTTTGGAGCGTTGTGGTTGGTATTGGCAGATATCTTAGCAGTCAGACTTTGAAGATCCTCGGCCCACTCTGCTGATGTATTATCAAGGGCACGGAGCAAAACATTGTACAGAATATCGGTTATAGTGGTTGATTCAGTTACCGCGTTTGATTTAGTACTTGTTCACAAGAGGGATAACAAGCGGTTTAGGTTTAGCCCTCTTGTTGCCGCCTCCTTAGTGCCACTTTGATACTATCCAACCTGGGGGATCGGGGAGCAAGAAGAAATGTGTTGCAATGTTTTGTCTTTTTGAGAAAAGAAAATAGTGATACCTGAATACCCTCTAGGTATCACCAAACCCTTACAGGCAAATCCATGAACGGGCGTGACTTGATCGATCGGAGTCCAAACCTGATGATTAGTTATCGACCTCAACATGGGAGTCTCGCCAACCTTTGTTGCGCGAGCTGTGGTCGAGCTCCTAGGAGTATCAAAGGTAGCCATTTGTTAGGGAGAATTCTCAGAAATGTGCCAATTCCCTCTACCTTAGAAACCCCCAGCAACTTTGCTGGATTTTGAGGACTTGATATTTATTAACCTGACGAGAGTGAGACTCTTTTCCCCCACTCTCTCATGTATTTTAATGTGATTTCTGAACTCTGCGTTTCCTTTGGTTGTGGAGCCTGACAAACTCCATTGGCATCATCTTTCACATAGCGGCACACAGCTCCTTCAGTGCAGTGACACAGGGAAGTCTCTTAGATTTCCCCAAGGTTTAAGTGCCTTCTCTGGGATAAACTACTGTTTCCCGAGCAATAAAGTGAAATTGACTTTACTTACAATTGTAACTTTCTAGACCCAGCACACACTATTTTACAATAGGGTGCTGGAGGTGTAACTTAGTATCCCCTTTGCCTAACTTCTCATGTAACAATTTTATGTTACCCTTTCTTCACTGAATGGCTGGTGGCAGTGGTTTTGTTTTAACTACTGTGGTGTGCATTTACCGCGGGATGCATTTGCAGCTGCAGTAAAGCACCCATGGGTGCCATTTTTGTCAAAATGGCCCTGGTCGTCTTTTTTCGCCATTTCTTTGTGGAAAGGTCCTTCTTGAGATTTACTCTGCGTGCCAAACCAGTTTGGTCCCTTTGTTCATTTTGCTTTTGGGGGGGATTCACGAGTGAAGCCCGCCTCTGGCTCCAGGGTGTCTGGGGTAGGCAGGAAGTGAGGGAGGTTCCCGAAACTCCCCGTGCTTAGTCTCCTAGGAGACCGAAATGCACTCTGTGATGATTGGCTGGCTGACTGGCAAGGACAGCCACCCAGCCGGGTGACTGACAGCTAGGCTGGAATGAATGGGAGAGAACTGTATAAAAGGTAAGTCTTTTGGCTTGGAAGGCAGAGTCGACCACTGGAGGAAGGAACCGAAGAAGAACGCCTGTTGCAACTCCTGGACCATTGGTTTGCCCGGTGAAGCTCTGCTGCAGTGCCGAAAACGCCAAGTTTGCATCGACAGAGAAGCACCTGCAAGGACGACTTCTCCCCTTGAGTTGGTGGGACCAATCAACTCCAAAGTAAGCCACCTGGACATCCATCTCGGAGCTGGTTGAATTTCCACAGAGTTCCTGCTGGAAACCATAGAGCCAGGGAGAGGAACACCAGTTTGTGTGTGTTGCTTTTAAGTTGGCCAAGAGCTCCAGGAAGATCCTCCGGACCGCCAGGAAACAGGACTGACCGATCCTGAGCCCCCTCAACAGAGTGCAGGACCACAGAAGCAAGGCAAGTCTATCTCGACAGCCAGGAACTGCGGTGTTGCTATTTGTGGTAGACGTGAGGAGCTGAAATACTGAACAGCCACTGAAAGTGAAGTTTGCCGGTTGCAAGTTTTGACCGTCCCAGTGCAGTGCAGTCCCTCAACGTCCTCTCTTGTCCCCACGACTGAGGCTCAGGAACAGTGAGTTCTGCAGAGCTGCACAGGAACTGGAGTCGTCTGCTGCATCGTTTCTTCATTTTAAAGGTACTGTACAAAGTCTAAGAGAACTTACCTCTTGCTGTAGAGTTGCTTGCATCTGCTACTACTCACAAGTCTAACAGCTTAAAGCCCTACATTGATTCATCTTTTTCTTCAAAGACTTTTGAAACACTGTGCAAATACTTTTCTAGTCCCCTTCAAAGGAGTGCTTCAGTCCATATAGACTCTTGCCTATTTACTTTGGCTTAGCCTGTTTTAGCTGAATGACTCTTATTGGGAGCTCTGAAAGTATTTGTCTGCTTAAGAAATATTTGTGGTAGCTGGTTTGCTCTAATAATCTTTTCCTTGTTGCTTGCTCTTAACTAAATTCTGAATGCCAACAGTAATACATTCATGTCAACAGCACCCAAGCAATTGAAGTCACCTGTGGATGTAGGTCTCTGCTATATGCCATCCCAAATGAGTATTTACTGATTCTGAACTAAGAGATTGTATCATTTTGAAGTATATTTGTGTGGCGTTTGATAGTGCTCCCTTCTGCACAAGGCTTTTATTAACTGACTGGTAAATAAATTAATAATTGTTTGATCAAGAATCCCTGTGTGTGTCTACTTGAATACTTGTCACTGTGAACCTCTGTGTAACTCTCCTACAGCTCACATTGACCCCTCTTGAGATAAGCCTGGCTACTCGTCCACACTACCAACGAGTGTAGTACAGACGTGTACCAAAGGTTGGGTTACTGCTGCCAGGAGGTCAGGGTTGTTGTAGTGCACCCTAAGGGTACTGCATACAATCTTACCTAACACCATTTATTCCAGGGTGCTCAGAACCTCCGGAATAGAGGCAGTGTTCACACACTTCTTAAGGCATAGACATTTGGTGCCAAAATTACCTGGTTTCCTTATTGATTGCTCTGATACTCAGCCGTGGAACTACTGTTAAGGTAATTGGCAAGGTGCAACAAATGCCTATAAATACAGCCTTGTATGTCCATTGACGGCAGAGCAATCCCTTTGGCTGTCACTACCACAATGGTAGTTCAGAGGAAGGAAAGGACAGAGCCGACAAGCGATCATCCACATATGTCCTCAGGACCTGCCCCAGACTGCACTACTTCTGCAGCGCTTGTTTGGACCACTTAAGCTCCTCCTCAGGCGCTGTCTCCCAGGTACAGCAATGAGATAAGACTGCTTTCTCTGCACTTCCGCCTTAAGTAACCAATAGTGGTGGTAACTAAAACTGGTAATAGGCGGGGGCAGAAGACTCACCAAAGGGCTTGCAAAAAAGGCAGGAGTATTTGCTGCCTCCGGTGCGCTCCTAGCAGAATAAGCTCCTGGGGGCGGCTGCTAGGAAACTACAGGGGGCTACTGAAAGCAGTGGTAACCAGTGCCTGCGGTGCAATAGGGAGAAGAAAAGGGGGAAGATAAAGTCAAAGGTAGCTGCAATTACTATGTGGTAAGTGAACTTACCAATGCCATCTCAAGCCGCTTTGTGTCACCTCAACCAACCCTGTCACGGGGGACGCCTGTGGAGGTAAGTTCTGTTCAATAAACCGTTGACCCCCCTCCATGACCGCAGCTTCATGGTTCAAGAGCTATCCTCATCCGAAGCTGGAAGATTAGGAGGCTAGAGGACAGCACCAGTGGCGTGGAGGAACGGAAGGAAAAAACTGTCAAGCCGCACTGAGCAGTCCACTCAGCTGCTTCCGGCAGAACCTTCTGGTGATTGTATATATTTGTAATTCGGAATACAGTGTATTGTGTGATAATACTACCCTCTTAGATTCATTTTTCAGTGCGTTCATTAAGGCCTAAAATAAATTGAGGGCCCATGATCCCACTCACACACTCCTGAGACTAAGCCTTGACTGCTCATCCACAGGCCTTGATTGGGTTTTGGCTAACCTCGCAGAGCTCCCTGTTCATCATAACTAGTGTGACCTCCTAAAATCTGTCCATCAGGCCAGATTCTACAAATTCATCATAAGACAAGGCTGGTCAGGAGGGCCCCACACAAGGGGCAACAGCAAGGATGGCTTTGGAGTGGCACTGTTAGAGAGATTTCCCAATACCCTTAGTATTTGGCCTGGAAGGGGGTCTAAACGGGTAGCACCTGCAGTGTTAAATCAGCACAACAAAAGGAGGGTGCCTGGAGGAGGACTTGTTTGCCCAGTAGCTCGGAATGTTGCCAGGGCAGAAGACCAGTCTACAACAGGAGGCAGTCAGGACGTAGGCTCCAGGCGATCATGCCTCCAGAAAGAACGGCAGCAACTGATGGTCATCAGCTTCCAAGGACGTCTCGCTTACAAGGATGGAGGATCTACAGCGCCAGTGGTGCAGACCCATTGTCTTCTCCCAGCACCCCGCCCAGGGATGTCTGCAGCCACAGCATTGGGCCAAAGGGATGCCTTGAAGTGAAGAGGGTGAGGTGCCTGGGATGCCCTTGTCAGCGAGGAAGGGAACACCTTTGCAGATTCCCTGTGGTTGAAGAAGAAGGAGTCTGGAACAGGGCATGCCTTCAGAATGCAGAAATTCCTGGGATGCCTCTTCTCAGAAACAGCAGTACGAGATCCATATTGTCGACAAGGTAATGACGTGGGGTCTGCATTTGTATATACATTCAGACCCACAAAGGAGCAGACAGGGCTCTTCCTGTCCTCCAATCACACACTATGCCGTTTTACAACCAGTAGAAAGCATACCACATTCAAACATTCCTGGAAAAGCCACCGACCAGACAGCCAGGACGTGTTTCCATGTCCGAATACACACACTCGCTATAAACCAGTACACACTGGTCATGCATGGGCTATGGTGATCTCCCAAGCTGGGGATTCAAATAGCCCATGCCCAAATATATCCACATCACCTCCCCAGCGCAAGGACTGCAATGGGGGAGGTGGAAGTTCTCAGGACTTCGAGGAGTACCAGGAAGGGAACACCATTTTGTTCCTTTCAGGGTGTTCGCAAACACCCATGTGGTAAGATGGCTGTGTAGCCATTTTGCACATAAGGGGTTAGAGAAACCCATCTGCCATCAGCTCTTTTCATTTCCACCCATCTGGGTAGGACAGTCGCCCCACGATATGGGGCACCGTGCTGGGGGAGTGCTGTAGCCTCCGCCCTTGGGTACACACTGGAAAAAATGCACACATTAAAAAATCTGCGCAGGCGTTGTGGTCTGTGGTCCCCAGTGAGACTGTGGATTAAGTCTTACTGGGGATGAAAATAAATAGGAAAACACCAGCAGTGGCCAATTGAGCTCCAGCGTTACCCCCACTTTGTGAAAAGTCAGGTAAAGCGGATAAGCGTTCCCAAACCTTGTTTAAGAAATAGGGAAGAATAACTTGAGGCCACTCAGGGGACAGAAAATGAAGGTTCTGCTTAACAACTGCTTGTGATTCTAAAGTAGTGTTCAACACATAATGGAGCACCTGTGAGCTGTTTATATATGACACACATTACTTACCGTAATAGCATTTCTGAAGATTGTATCTGCTTAGATTCACATGCTGTGCATATAGTCCGACATCTAGTGGTTAACCGCGGAGTATTGCACCTGGTCTTTCGAGGATCAAAAGGGGGCGTTGACATGGGCGTGCCTGTAACACTATCCCTAACGTGACGTGTAGTGTACCCAAAATCCCTCATTTGTCGAGGTCCCTCTGATTGTATCTTTCTGCCATGAGGGAGCCTTATGTCTACCGTGAGAGAACAGAAAGAGAGAAGAAGTAGTAAGATGTCGATGTTCCTGCTATCTGAGCGGGGAGGAAGGGTCGGCGCATGTGAATCTAAGCAGATACAATCATCAGAAATGCTATTACGGTAAGGTATGCAGGTCTTCTGATGCTTTTTAATCTGCTTAGAGTCACGTGCTGTGCATAGACTAGCAAGCAGTACCCGGAGTTGGAGGTGGGTTGTGAGAAGGAACAATAGTGAAAAGATGTCTTAGTACTGCTTGTCCCACCTGAGAATCAGCCCTAGAATGAGTGTCTAGGCAATAGTGTTTTGTAAAGGTGTGTACAGAACTCCAGGTTGCCGCTTTGCAAATAGATTCGAGGGGAACATTTGCAATGAATGCTATGGAAACCCCAGTGTCTCGAGTAGAGTGTGCTCTAGGCTTGAAGGGCAGTTCTCTCTTAGCAAGAGTGTAACATAGTGTGATACAATTGAAAATCCACCTTGAGATGGCCGATTTAGAGACAGGGTACCCTTCTCTACCAGCCGCCACCGACACGAAAAATTGGTTTGTCTTTCTTAGTGGTTTAGTGTTTTCCCGGTTGTACATGACTGCCCTACGCACATCTAGTGTGTGTGTAGGCTTTGTGTCACCACGTTAGTGGGGTTCTGGAAGAAAGTTGGCAGTTCTATCGACTGGTTCACCGGGACCTTGGAAATAAATTTGGGCGCAAATCGAGGGCGAGTGTGCAGAACCACTTTCTCTCTGTGAACTGTAACAAAAGGGTCTAGAACTGAGAGGGCCTGTAGTTCACCACCTCTTCTTATTGAAGTGATTGCCACTAATAAGGCGGTCTTGTAGGTAAGAGCTTCAAGACTTGCTTTATGCATAGGCTGAAAAGGAGACCCCATAAATGTAGTAAATACCACATTTAGGTACCATCCAGGAGCCAGGTTAGAAATGGCAGGATGAATCCTTTCAACCCCTTCCATGAAAGCCTTAATAACTGGTATTTTCCACCACAACACCTTTTGTTGTGATGTAGTGTAGGCTGAGAGAGCAGCTAAGTGCACCTTAAGGGAATTAAATACCAGGCCGGAGTCAGGGAAATGGGTCAGAGACAACACAATATGTGTAGGTGAGCAGTCAATGGGATTGATGCTCTTGGAATTACACCAGATAGCAAACCACTTCCATTTACTGGAGTAGCAATACCGGGTATTAGGTTTCCTCCCTAAGTATGTCCATGCATCTCTGAGGAAGTTGGAGGTGCCCGAACTCTAGGACTTCAGGAGCTAGGCCGCTAAATTCAGAGTTTGTGGGCATGGATGAAGTGTTTCCCTCTTGTCCTGGGATAACATGTTGTAAGGGCAAGGCACTTTCATTGGAGGAAATAGAGCCATTTCCATCAGATGCGAGACCCAGGGTTGGCGGGCCCACATCAGGACCACCAAGACCATAGTGACTGGTTCCTGGACGATCTTGTTGAGTAGGGGAGCCAGGGGGGAAAAGCGTAAACAAATCTCCCTGACCATGTTATCCAGAGACTGTTCCCCTTGGATTGGTTCTGTGTGTACCTGGAGGCGTAATCCTGGCATTGTGTGTTCTCCAGAGTTGCAAACTGGTCAATCTCTGGGAAGCCTCATTCTGCGAAAACGTTCAAGACGAGGTCTTCATGTAGTCACCATTTGTACTCTAAGGGCAGCAGGAAGTCTCTGCAGAGTTTGCCCGCCAGAAGATTGAGTTCCACGGGAACGTGTTGGGACAACAGGAACATCTTGTGTCAGAGCCCATTTCCAAATGTTCTGGTACAGTTTGAATAGCCCTGGAGAGGGATTACCCCCTTGCTTGTTCAGGTATTACATGGCTGCGGTGCTGTCTGTGAGGATCAGGACCGTCTTCCCCTGCAACTGTGCTTGAAAGGCTTTCAGTGCTTTGAATATGGCCAAGAGCTCCAACAGATTTATATGGTTGGATGCTGCCTCTGGTGACCAAATCCTGTGCGCTGTCTGCTGAAGCAGGTGAGCCCCGGCCACCCCGTGAGAGATGCATCTGTCATGAGAGTGGCTTCTACAGCGGGGGTGGTGAAGGCTTTCCCCTTTAGAGGTTCTCCCTCGACCAACACTGCAGAGAGAGAACGAGGGCTGCCGGGACAACCACTACATCGCCCCATTGTCCGCTGGACTGGCACCACTGGCTGCTGAGCCACTCTTTCATGGGACGGATACGCAGACGCGCGTGAGGCACCAAGTAAATGCAGGACGCCATCATACCCAGCAGTCGCCTTGACTGGCTACATACTGAGGGATCTGAAACAGCATGTTTTGAACCCTCTCGGAGGGGAAGACGAGGCCGTCTTCTGTCTGAATTAAAGCTCCCAGAAACTGCTCGACTTGACTGGGGTCTAGGCTGGATTTCTTCTCGTTTATGGAGAATCCTAGACTGAATAAGAGGTCTATTGTCTTTTGAGTATTTGACAGGCATGTTTCGTAGGAGTCCCCTGTTTTGAGCCAGTCGTCGAGGAAGGGATAAACTGGAATGGCTTGCCTGCGCAGATGTGCTGCTGCAACTGCCAGTACCTTTGTAAATACCCTTGGGGCTGAGGCAATGCCGAAGGGAAGTACTTTGAACTGATAGTGTTTGTCCTCTATCACGAACCTTAGGTATTTTCTGTGTGCCGGCAACATTGAAATATGACAGTATGCATCTTTCATGTCCAATGTTGCCATGTAATCCCCCTGTGTCAGCAGAGTAATTACTTCTTGCAATGTGCCCATATGAAACTTCTGAGGTTTGACAAATTTGTTTGCTGGGCGGAAGTCTAGCACATGGTGCATGGTGAGATCCTTTTTGGGTACATGGAAGTACACTGAATAAATACCCTTGATTACCTGTATAAGAGGGACGGCTTCGATAGCGCCCTTTTCCTGCAGGATCTCGACCTCTTGCAGCAGGATACTGAGGTGTTCTGATGTTCGGCGTCGTGATCTCAGAGGTCTGAATTGAGGCGGTCGGCTCAACTCGATGCAGTACCCGTGGGCGATGGTCTTGAGCACGCACTAGTCTGATGTAATCCCCTCCCATGCTTGCAGGAATGATGTTAAACATCCCCTGACCGGGAAGGCATCGGAGGGGACCTGGATTTTGACTGGAGGCCGGGGATCCTCTGGAGGTGGAATTATGCCCCCTTCCCTTTCCACAGCGTTGTCCCTAAGGTGGGTACGTGGTGGTGGAGGTGGATCCCTGACCTTAGGACCAGTTGTTTCTAGAATTGTACTGGTTGTGGGGTGAGCGAGAATAGGACTGGCCACGAAAGGAGCGACGAGAACCTCCACATCTCTGCTGAAAAGGCCTCTGAGTAATTTTGTTAAAACGTCTCAGTCTCTCGTGTTCCTTTTTTGCTGTCTCCAGTGCCTTGTAAACAGCCTTGCCGAACAAGTTGGCCTCCTCCACTGGCTTGTTGATCAAGGTTGCCTGGGCTACTGGTTTGAACCCGGAGTTCTTCAACCAGGCGTGCCGTTTTGGTAGGGTGCCCTGGGCTAAAGTCCTACCGCTGTTTCAGCAGCATCCAAAGCATTCTTTAGAATGTTGCGATTCGCCTGCTTGCCTTCAGATACAATCGCAAGCAAGCGAGTACGCACGGGTTCAGGGACCTCTTGAAGGCCCTACTGCAGTATACATTACTACATTGAACATCCGAGTAGCTAGCCAACAGTGTAGTATTGTTGGCTATGTGTGTGGAGTATGCTGCAGCAGTAGTAACCCTTTTCCACCAGTGTGTACAGCTTTTTACAATCTTTATCAGGCGGTGTCTCACCTGTGGACAAAGGGACACCTGC
Organism: Ambystoma mexicanum; assembly: GCF_040938575.1. Lineage (NCBI taxonomy): Eukaryota > Metazoa > Chordata > Amphibia > Caudata > Ambystomatidae > Ambystoma > Ambystoma mexicanum. The sequence continues at coordinate 32,450,408 of NC_090929.1, read as the reverse complement.
CCTCTTCCTCATTGTCGTAACCACTAACGAATCCGAAATGGCATGCCCACTAATGTAAAGGGGTCAGTAGGGGAGGGTCGAAACAGCTTTTACACTCATGGATTAACAGCCCTGGTCTGAGCGGGCTGTAACAACGAAGGAGCAAGGCGGCTTTTTATAGAATGTAAAAATGGGATAGCCTGGCTGGCAGGAGGCTTTTCTTTGAGAATGTCCTCCACAAAGTCCAAATCTGGCACTGCCTCCTGTGTGGCAATTTGGAAGTGTTCCGCTGCCTTCTTTTAGTGTTAAACACCATCTGGTCGTCAACAGGTGAAGCCTGATGGACTGGTGGGGAGAGAGGGGAGTCCATACACAAGGCGCCGGGTTCCGGAGTAGGGGACGCCCAAGGTTGATCATCAACTGGATGTTCGTCATCCCATCCCTGATTGGGATCAGTAGGATCATCAAAGGGGGCATCATCCTGTACATATGTATCAACATGGAATTCATCATCAGTGATGTCCAAAATGTCTTCTTCATGATGTGGATCAAAAGTCCTTTGAAATTTGGCCACAGGCGTATAAGGGCTCTCCTCAAGAGGCCTCTTTGGAGCAAACATTGCAGAAAATTCAACAAACTTTTCTAGTCTGTTCATGCACCTCTCAAATTTCGCTCTGGTCCATGATGAGGAACCAGAGGGGCCTAGGAGGAGGAAAGGCTCTTCTGGATGATGATTTTCCCTAGAACGTTGAGATTTCTCACCTAGAGCCTTAGATAAGGATACAGGGTTCTCAGAGTAATCTTATCGTCCCTCCTGGCCTTTCGACGTGTCCTTTGTTTCGTCTTTCGCCGCCGAAACGATCTTCTCGATACTATTGCTCGGCGTCACAGGGAGGTGTACGGACTGTGTAGATGGTTGCGTGGTGGATTTCGGCACAACCGGACTGTGCGCTGCGTCAACGCACTCCTCTAAGGTGTTTCGATGGCCGCATGGCTTTTGGTGCTGGCGCCCTTACTCTTGGACTGCCCAGACGCATGCCGCTGACGTGGTTGGGGGAGGGCTGCCGATCACGGGAACCAGAGGGGGGGGGGGGGGGGTTGGGGGTACAGCCGGACTGCCCGACGTACCCGTTGGCGCCTTGGAGCGCTTTGACTGAACTGTCTAAGCCGAACCGGGGGTTGTGTTCTTTGTGTGGGGATCGTGTGCTTTCTTGTCGCCAGGATGCATATTCCCCATAGCGGGACACTCGTCATCCATATCGGGGCCGGGGACGGACGACGGCGAGCGAGAACGCTACTGCGTAAGGTCAATGGCGTCCAAAGTGGAGTCTTGGTCTTCACTTGTATCCTCGTCACACTCGGCGGCTGTGGCAGCAGGGGAGTTACTCTCGGCATGCGACTTCGCGTAGACTGCCCACTAATTTAATCGACACTCCTTCAAAGTCTTATACGTAGGAGCTTACAGGCCTCACAGGATGCTTCGTTGTGATCGAGGGGAAGACACTTATTGCACCGGCGGTGCTGGTCTTTCCACAGGAATAATGCCTTACAGGAAGGACAAAATTTAAATGGTGTCCTGTCCATAGTTCAGGATCGCAAAAGTGATGACAAAACCAAAGGATCAGAGAGAAGGGGAAAGGAAAGACATTCTCGAAAGAATATAATACCCCCAGGCCCCACTCGCTCTACTGTCTATGCTGGGCAGAAGGCCCGGCCACGTGGTCGTCAGCACCGACCGGAGTCCCAGATGTCGAAGTTCAGTCCTCAGCGGTCTTCGACAGCGGTACTGGAATCAGCCGTCGAAAAGGGTGAGGATGATGGAAAGAAACAACCGGAGGTCCGGAAATATAACCATATTGCAATTTTTTGGACAAGCTCCATATAAGGCGACCAGCTAGCTGGGCCGAAAAAAACTATCTGAGGGACCTCGACGTGCGAGGGATTTTGGGTACACTACACGTCACGTTAGGGATAGTGTTACAGACACGCCCATGTCGACGCCCCCTTTCGATCCTCGAAAGACAAGATGCAATACTCTGCAGGTACCACTAGATGTCGGACTATATGCACAGCACGTGATTCTAAGCAGATTAACAAGTTCACGGACCCAGAGGTGGAACACTTAGAGAGCCCAATAACATCCGAGGAAGTACAGGAGGCGATATTGCGCCTCCATAATGGAAAGACGCCAGGAGAGGATGGATACACTATTGGGTTTTATAAGAAATACGCTGGGGTCCTGACATGGTGAAGCTTTACAATCACATTCTAGAAACGGGAGAAGTCCCGGTCATGTTCAGTAAGGCACCGATACCTGTAATCCCGAAGGAAGGAAGGGACCCAGCCCAATGTTCATCATACCGTCCCATTTCGCTCCTGAATGTGGATGAGAAAATATTTACACGGATCTTAGCAACACGCTTTGAGGGAAAGCTGCCCCAAATAGTCCACCCAGACCAGATGGGGTTTATAGCAGGGAGGCAGGTTCCGGATGCAATTGGGAAGATCCTGGATCTTATGGAACTCGTTGGGGAGGACCCAGGAGACTACGCACTATTGAGCTTAGACGCAGAAAAAGCCTTCGACAGTCAAATGTTTATTTTATTTGCAGTGCTACGAAAGATAGGGGTGGGGAAAAGAATGTGTAGAGCTATCAAGGCAATATATTCAGAACCTACGGAGAGGAGTAAATGGGACTAAGTCCAGGAAATTTGGCCTCAGCAGGGGTACTAGGCAGGGATGCCCCGTCACCCCTTTCTTTTGCCCTGATGATGGAACCACTGGGGGAGAAGAAACGCAGGGTCGATAGCCATAAACTAAGCATGTATGCGGACAATATATTGCTATATCTCTCAGACGTGAGGGAGACAGTCCCAAGACTGCTCTGGATACTGGAGGAATATGGGAGCGTATTGGGTTTTAAGGAAAATGTGAATAAAGGAACAAGTTACTTACCTATAACTGTTGTTCTCCAGCATGGGTCTGGCATGTATTCACATGCTTATGAATATTCCCCGTCGTCAGGCTGGGAATCCTCGGTAAAGAAAAAATCAGTTTCAGTTTCGTTTCTGAACTGTCTTTCTACTAGTAACCAATCACTGGTCTCTGGGTCATACTGCCCCCAGCCAATGACTGCCCTCTACCTAAGCCCCTCCTCTGGCAGCCATCTCCAGATTTGGTAGATAACAGTTACAGGTAAGTAACTTGTTCCTTCTCCAGCATGGGGTCTGGCATGGATTCACATGCTCATGAATACAAGAATGAATAGCAGTATACGCATGCACAACCACGGGAGGTGGCAAGGCTCAACATTAATCATCTCTTACCTACTCACCAGGCTCACCTTCAAGTGAGCAGGTTGTGCAGCACTGCCTGGCCGACTCTGGACTTCTGCCTGGAATCCCGGTCGACACAGAATCTCGTGAAGGTGTGCGTCGACCTCCACCTAGCAGCCCTGCATATGTCCAGCAGGGGCACACCAGACAGGAACGCTGTGGTAGCAGCGATCGCTCTGGTCAAATGGGCTCTCGGACAGCCGGGCAACGGTCGGTTTGCGAACTGGTGACAGTGCTTGATGCAGCCGGAGAGCCATCTGGAAATGGAAGCCTTCGAGAGGGCCTTCCCCTGGTTCACAGGTCCAAAATTCACAAACAGCTGTGATGTCTTCCGAAAACTCTTTGTGCGGTCCACGTAGAACTTTAGCGCTCTAGCCACATCCAGCGAGTGTAAAGTCCTCTCAGCCGGCGACAAAGGCGACAGGAAGAAAATAGCCAACACCAAGGGCTCGTTGAGATGGATGTCCGACGGCACCTTGGGCATGAAGGAGGGGAGCGTCCTCAGCACTACCCTCGTCTCGTGGAATGTCAGGTATGTAGGTTTACAGGAAGGCCTGTATCTCTCCCACTCGTCGTGCAGAGGTGATGGCCAAAAGAAACGATGTTTTCCACGATAGGAATTTCAACGGTGCCGAATGCAGAGGCTCGAATGGCGGGCCCATGAGCCTGGTCAGCACCACGTTGAGCTCCCACGCCGGGGCCTTCACCGGCGGGAACAAGCGGAACAGTCCTTTCATGAACTCCTTCACTAGTCAGTGAGACCACAGCGACGACCGCCCCGGAATTCTGGTGTAGCGGGAGATAGCCGCCAGATGGATCTTGATGGAGGCATGTGCCAGCCCCGCCTTGGCCAGCGATAGTTGGTACGGCAGCACTTGAGGGGTCGTAATCCGCAGAGGGTTGATCTTCTGTGCATGGCACCAGACAGAGAACCTCTTCCATTTATGCCCGTAGCACTTGAGATTCGAGGACGCCCTGGCCTTTGCAAGGACCTCCTTGCAGTCCGCCGGGATATCGTACCCTCCGAACTCTAGTGCTGCAGGAGCCAGGCCTGCAGGTTCAGCAATGCCGGGTCGTGATGTAGGATGGCGTCTCCTTCCCTGGCGAGAAGATCCGCGTCCGTCGGCAGTTTGACGGGTGTGGGGGGGATGCTGACAAGTCCGGGAAGCATATCGGCCTCGGCAACCCCGGTGCGACGAAAATCATCCTGCACCGGGACCGTCTGAGTTAAGTAATGAGTCGCAGAAGCAACGGCAACGCATACAGGAACAGGCCATCTCAGGGGAAGGAGAATGCATCGCCCATGCTCCCCGGCTGGGGAAACCTGCTGGCGAACCTCCGGCACTTGGCGCTCGTCACCGTCGCAAATAGATCTATCTGGGGACTGCCCCATCGTCGGAATAGCAGATACACTTGATCCTGCCGCAGTTCTCACTCGTGGCACGAGCGCAGCTCCCTGCTGAGCGAGTCGGTGACAGTGTTCTTTACTCCTGCCAGGTGGAAGGGTACCAAGAACATGCCCTGGGCAACGGCCTAGTGCCACAGGTCCTGCGCTTCCTTGGATAGGGCTGGGGATCTGGTGCCCCCTTGCTTCAGGATGTAGAACATCGTGGTGGTGTTGTTGGTGAAGACCCTCACCACCTTGCCCTTGAGGGATGGGAGGAACGACCCAAGGGCCCAGAACACAGCTCGAAGCTCCACAACGTTAATGTGTAGTGACCTCTCCTCCGGGAGCCAAAGGCCTCTTGCGTGGAGATCTCCGGTGTGCCCTCCCCATCCTTACACATAGTCTAGATGCGCACGGTTGCCCCACCACCGGATTGCTTGGCGGAACGTCTCGTTGAGGGAGATCTTGTCTTCGAAACTGCCCACTGTCTGCATCCAACAGACGTCGAGGAACTCCTGCAGTGGTTGCATCCGCAACCTGCATAGGCGCACAAGATAGATGCACGATAACATCATGTCGAGTAGGGACTTGATGGACCTCACCCTGGCCATGTCCATGGTCGACAGCCGTTGTACCTTGCCCAGGATGGCCTTCGTCCTTTTCTTTGACAGCGAAGCCAATCGCGCCACTGTGTCGAGTCTGACTCCCAGGAACAGGGCGTCTTGTGACGGTACCAAGTGGGATTTCGCGAAGTTGATAGAGAATCCCAGATCTGTGAGCAGTTGGACAGTCTTCGCTGTGTGATCGACGGCGAGTTCCCTTGACTTTACTCGGATGAGCCAATCGTCCAGGGAGGGGTAAATGTGGATCCCTTGCAGGCGCAGCCGCGCCGCTGCTGGTGCCAGGCACTTGGTGAAGACCCTGGGCGCAGACTTCAATCCGAAGGACAGGGCCTTGAACTGGAAGTGTCGATGTCCTTTGAGTATGGGGATGTGGAAGTAGGCATCCTCCAAATCCAGCGACGATAGGAAGTCGCCTTCCTCCAGCTGTCCCAGCACATGCTGAGGGGTCACCATCCAGAATTTCTGGGACTTTATGTATTTGTTTAGACGACGAAGGTCCAGGATGGGTCGCCAACCGCCGGACTTCTTTCGGACGAGGAAGTACCACGAGTACACTCCGGAGCCCCGAAGCCTCTTCGGGACGAGTTCTATCACTCCTATTTTTAGCATTGCTCGTACCTCTAGAAGTAGCTGTGGCATGTGGTTCTCCTTCCTGGCCACTGGTGGTAGACGGGGACATTTTCTTTGGAATTCCAGAGTGTGCCTGTGGGCCAGCGCGTCCAGCACCAAACGGTCAGTGGAGATGGACTCCCACTCGCTGACGAATTTCGCCAGCTGGCCTCCCACCGGGGTGCTTGGGTGGGGGCCCGACGTCACGGCCGGTTCAATCTTGCTTCGCTGAGGCCTTGGCGCCTTGGCCTCCTTGGCCATGACATCCTCCGGCCTTGTTGCGGCCTCTGTAGGCCTCCTGCGACGATGAGCAGGCCGCTTGGCGGTACAATGAGGAACCGCCACCAAATCCTTTGGAGGCACCTTGAGACTTGCCTCTGGGTTCCAAAAGGGCAGCCACCGTTGATGGAGAGAACCCAAGGCCCGGGCCGTCTCGGAGTCCGCCTTGATGGCCTGCAGTGACCCGTCCACTGCCTACCCGAACAGGTTGTTCCCGTCGAAGGCCATGTCCAGTACCCTGGTCTGAACGTCCTGACTGAAAATGGTGGCCTTGAGCCAACCACGCCGGTGAAGGCAAACGCTGTTGCCCATCTGTCGAAATCAGGTGTCAGCGATGTCCGTGGCCACCGTGATGGCATGGTCCGACGCCACCTCTCCTTCCTCTAGGATTTCAAGGGCCTCCGCCCTCTTGTCGTCTGGTAGGAAATCCAGGAGGGGAGCAATCTTGAACCACAGCTCCCCGTCGTAGCAGGCTACGATCGCGAGGGCGTTGGCCGCTTAGATGGTGGTCGTCGCCGATGAGATGACTCGTCGTCCCATGGCATCTAGCTTCTTCATCTCGCCGTCCGGTGGGGAAGTGGAAGTTGATGCCATCGCCCCTGCCGACTTCTTCTTGGCCACCGCGGAGACCACTGAGTCAGGGGACGGCTGAGCTCTGAGACATCGTGGCGGGGTCTGGGATCCGTTACTACTTCTCATACCGGTCCCTCTTCGCAGAGTAACGATAGTCCTTCGTCCCAGATGTCGTCCAGTAACGGGACTGAAAGGACTGTCTTCCTCTTGGCCACCCGTTGCTGGTAGAGGAAACTTTCCTTCTGCTTTTCGGGACAAAGCTGGAAAAGCTCTGATGCCCTGGCGATCATGGCTTGAAAGGAGCCAATTTCGTTGGGAGGGGAGGCCCGGGCATGGGGTGATGGGAGATGCGTCTCGTCGTCACCACCGTCGTCGACCGTCTCTGTTCCGGTCTCATCCCTCAGAGGAGGGGAAGGAGGTGAAGGCTGGAAAGGTGGGGGGGGATGGATTTGCCTCCGCTTGTTCAGTGGGCTATCCGACGGTCCAGGAGCCTCTGGGGGTAAGGGTTACCTCGTCCTTATCTCCGTATACAGAGTCTGGATGGGCATCAAGACCGCCCCTGAGTTGTCTTGTGGCATAGGCATCGGTTGCGACGGCTGGGGCGTGGGATCCTCCGTATCCTCCACGGTCCGCGGTTCCTCGTCGGCTCAACTGTCGCTCTCTACGTCCGCCTTGTCGGGATCCCTACCGTAGGACCAGACTTCCTCGAACTTCTTGTCCAGGATCTTTTTTACACCGGCCAGCACATCTCCAGAGGTGGTATCTGTGTCTGTTATGGCTACCGTGCCCTCCCCCCTCTTTCTCGTCCCGTGGTTTCACAGAGATCTTCTCGATAGGTTGAAAAGATGATTCCCTCCGCCGTGGCAGGAAAACTCTAGGCCCAGAAGTCGATTCCCCTGATATAGCCTCCGCAGGCTTCACCAGGGCATCCGCGACTCCTTCAATGGAGGCCTTTGCTGGGTGAATCAGGGCCTTCACGACCGTGGCTGCCTCTGGGGCCTTCACCTTAGGGGGAGGGTCACCGCCTCACCCCCCCCCCCTTGGCTTTCTCCGTCGGGATCGACCGGGGCTTCTCCCGAGGCTTACCCGGGTTCTCCGACTTCCTTTTTCCCAGAGACAGAGCGTTGGCTCGTGGTTGATGGCGCCGGGGACATAGCACCCTGCCTGACAGCCGAGGAGCCCGAACCAACGGCGCTCCCGGTGCTTTGCCTTATGTTGGGCCCCCATCGCTGGAGCGCCCTCAAAGGTCTTAGAAGACCGCTCGGACGACTTCTTATAACCTGCTGGTGGGCTCTTCCCTTCCAGCCAGTTAGTGAGTCGAGTCTGACGGTCCTCCAATGTCCGTTCGTACATGTTCTTACAAAACGCACAGTCCTTCTCCACGTGTGATTTGTCGTTGTGAAGGCAGTAGAGGCACAGAGAGTGCTCATCTTCCTTGAAGACATTCTGTAATCCGCATCCAGGGCAGCTCCCGAACAGCTTGGATCCAACAGGCGTCGTGTTTCCTTTGTCCTGGGCCATGTCCACGTGGGGTAGGCCTCAAAAATCTTCCGGAATCCTCCAAGAAGTGAAAATTTGACGGAAATTCGCCCTTGAGGGGCGTAGAAGAATTCCGAAACGGGTCCCAGTTGATCGAAAGTAGAATCGGTGGAACTTGAGGCTCGATTGACCGAAAATATAAGAGTAAACACTTTGAAAAAACGCGAAACGCAGTAAAAGATCAAGAGATATAGCACGAGGACTCCCAACACTTGAACGTGCGGTAAAAATCTGAAGATGGCTGCCAGAGGAGGGGCTTAGGTAGAGGGCAGTCATTGGCTAAGGGCAGTCATTGGCTTAGGGCAGTATGACCCAGAGACCAGTGATTGGTTACTAGTAGAAAGACAGTTCAGAAACAAAACTGATTTTTTCTTTGCCGAGGATTCCCAGCCTGACGACAGGGAATATTCATGAGCATGTGAATCCATGCCAGAACCCATGCTGGAGAATCAGTACTCCTCCCCCAGAGAGGGGTGACCGAGGAGAAGAGTGAAGAACGGGGTACGGGGCCAGGAATACCAGTGGAGGGGGACAGCATAAAGTATTTGGGGGTGAGAATACCCAGGGAACTGGACAATCTATACGAGAAGAACTCCTCCCCCCCCCCCACTACTGCACCGGCTCTTTGGTGAACTGGACACCTGGTCAAAGCTCACTATCTCATGGTTTGGGCGGCTGAATGCATTAAAGATGGTGCTCCTACCCAGGGTGTTATATTTATATCAGGCATTACCAATAGGGTTGCCAGACCTGCATTACACAGAATTAAAAAGGAGGATGGTGCGATTTTTGTGGCAAGAGAAGAAACAAAGAGTAGCCTATAGAGTATTAGAGCAGCACAAAGAAAAAGGAGGTGTGGGTCTGCCCAATATGCACACTTACTACAGGGCAGCTCAATTTACAGCCCTGGTCCCCCACCTGAGGGGACAAACAGAAGCAATGGGTAGGCATAAAGAATTATCTGTTCAGACCAGTCACGGTGGGGGAGTGGCTCTGGGCGCCGCAGGAAGCAGCCCAGAGAAGGCGACACAAAAAATTCTGGGCCCGCTTTGGAGTCTATGGAAGGTCAAAAGGGAAATGGCGGGGGTCACGACGTGGCCCTCACCTTTGAGTCTCATATGGGCTCCACTGATAAGAGACCACATCCCAGACCATGAAAGGTTCCAAGATTGGTTTGAGGCAGGGTTGGAGAGAGTGGGGCAAGTCCTAAAGAAGGATGGGTTCATAGACTTGAGCGAGCTGGAAGAGATTCTCTGGGCGGAGGCGCAAAATCTCAGTGTTGGCAATTGCAATATGATATGGTCAATAATCATTACGAATCGACACCACAAATGAAATGTGATGATGGGCTGGTATTGGAAACAATGATATGTGGTGTGGCATATACCACAGAATGTGTACCAATTAAATTTGCAATGATTAATCCGAAATAATGCAATGTAACATTATGCTAACACACACGTTTTACTTTCCCAATTATGATTATTTTCCATTTTTTATTTTTATGATGGCATTTGATACTGTATTTTGGAAAAATTGCATTGACTAATCAGGTTTATTTGTGATACGCCCTGATTTGATAAAGGCATAAAGTATGCCGAAACACGTGTTATCACAGAGGGCCAACCACAATATTTAAATACCACTCAATAATAAAAATTTGAGTTGGATTGAACTTCAAATGGCATCATTTTGATACTATTTTATGTAAACAGAGGAGAGGGACTCATGTCTCAGTTTTTTGCCTTCATACGCATGCAACACTTTTTCATAACGACAAAGGGACTATAGGGCGCAGAGGCTCTGCAGTTGATATCCCCGAAGAAGTTCCTCATATAGTTTCTTAAGAAACAAAGAGTTGCCTATAGAGTATTAGTGCAGCCCAGAGAAAAGGGAGGTGTGGGTCTGCCCGATATGCGCACTTACTACAGCTCGATTTACAGCCCTGGTCCCCCACATGAGAGGGGACAAACAAACAATGGGATAGGCATAGAGAATTGTCTGTTCAGACCAGTCACGGTGGGGAAGTGGCTCTGGGCACCGCAGGAAGTAGCCCAGAGCAGGGTAAAGACACATAAGATTCTGGGCCCGCTTTGGAGTCTTTGGAGGGTCAAAAGGGAAATGGTGGGGGTCACAAAATGGCCCTAACCTTTGAGACACATATGGGCTACAACGATAAGAGACCACATCCCAGACCACAAAAGTTTCCAAGATTGGTTTGAGGTAGGGCTGGAGTGAGTGTGACAAGTCCTAAAGAAGGATGGGTTCATAGACTTGAGCGAGCTGGAAGAGATTCTCTGGGCGGAGGCAACATCTCAGTGTTCAAATACATACAGCTCAAAGGAGTGCTGATGTCAGATGGTTGGAAGGAAGAGTTGCAGAGGGAATTGACAGGTACGGAGAGGATACTGAACACGGAGAAGGGGATGAGAGGACTAATACCCAAATTGTACCAAGCTTTACTAGAGGTGCAGGGAGTGAAGTGTCCAAGAAGAGATGGGAAAGGGACATGGGAATGGAATTGGACCAGTCGCGAACGTTATGCGTGAACGCACACCGCACCTCAGTGGCCTTTCAGTACAAGCTACATGGGCTCAAACTTCTATATAGGTGGCAATGGGACCCTGTAAGACTATCAAAGATATACCTGGGAGCTGACCCTCACTGTTGGAGCAAATGCAGGTAAACGGCAGACTATTGGCACATGGAGTGGGCGTGTGAGAAGGTGCAGAAATATTGGAAGCAGGTTCTGAGGTGAATAAGGAGCCTAGGCAGGATTTACAGGCATCTGGACCCCCTTCTCGTATTGTTTGGGGTGGAGATAGTGGAGGGGGACTGGGTAAAACTCCTGCATATGCCACATTATTTGCTGTAAGCAGCCGGGGCTTTCCTAACCGGGGGATGGAAGAGGGAGGAACCCCCCACGGAGAGACAATGGGCCCCAAAGGCCCATGACATGTACAGAATGGAACAGCTGACCAGACAATTGCATGAACAGTCCCCGTCAATGGGAAATGGAGTGGGCCCCCTTCCTGGAGCGGTACGACCCGGAGAGGGCACACTTAAATGTTAGAAACGGCTGCCCAGAGCTTAGGGAGGACTCCACAGGGCGAGTATGAACCAGATGCAGGAGCCAAGAACGGAGAGGGAAATGAAGGGTGGAGGTCACTTCAGCTGGCGACAGGGGGGAGGGGAAAGCGCAGGCAGACCTCTACTCAGGACCCAAAGATATTTCATAAGAGCTATCAGTGAATGCGGAAGAAAGACTTGAACCCAAAGGTGGGGCAAATGATGGAAGGAGCCTGGCAAAGGCATGTTCCAATGAGATAGCTGCCTTAGCCGCCCAGGGGCCAAGTTAGTATGGAGAGGTGAGGGTTCAGGTGTAGTTGTAAGTGGGGGGGAGGTTAGGGTAGAAGTTAAAACAACTTGTGATTAGGGAGGGAGGAAAAATGAAATCTGCACAGTGAATCTCGTAATATGTGTATAAGAAAATGTACTGTTTTAGTTCTGCCTGTGCTAATTCACTAATAAAGCTTATTTGAAAAGAAAAAAAAATGCATGAGAGTGAGAAAAAGGTCTCACTCACTCCAGGATAAAAATTAAAAGTCCTAAAGTGCAGCAAAAGAGCGGAGGGTTTCTAAGGTTGAAGGGAATTGGCACAGAAATGAGAATTATCCCCAACAGTGTGGGAAACAATGTTGTGCAAAAGAAAAGTGTTCCCAAAATGATATGTCAGGACATTCAAGCCGGTGGCGTCCCTTCCCCACGTTTTCAGTACAGGGTAAGGCGGCACATTCGAGCTTAGCACACACTATGGCTACTCTAGCACAATGCTGCAGTTCAAGACTTATCAGGGCCTTCTGGACTTCTGTGCCAAAGTCTCTTTGCCATTCAAAGTCTCTTATTTTAGAGGGCCTGACGCAACACAAGAAAACTAAGTTCCCTTTGTCTCAGGATTTTCACTTATGCACCTTCTCGGGAGATTTACTGTTCACCCCGGGTGCCCCTCCGCCAGGCTCAGACCCACTTTAACACAACCCCTTCAATTGGTCTTCCTCTGCCGGTCTCAGACCAAATGTATGTACTTTTCCAATCTTTCTCTACTTCATCAAAATCAAAATACTTTCAACTGTGAACAGGATTTCGTTTGATCCGTCGCAGGACCACTTCGATTCACATTTATTCATTCTCTTTCAATTGGTCTCCCTCTGCCGGGCTTGGACCAAATGTATCTATGTTTGACACTTCTTGGCTGGATACCTTACAGAGACCTTTGATTGAGCACCCACACTGTGCCGGACCACTCTGTTAAAGGTATTGTAGCTTGCTTTAAAGTTCAATCACTCATCAACAGTTCAACTTCATTTGCGTCTCTTATCGCAGATGGTTTAACAATGTTCATTCCAGCGCTTGCCATATAATGTTGCTGCTTGCAATTTTGGCTTCAACACAGACCGGTGTTGTATCCGTCTCTCCAACTCACCGGCTGTGTTCGGTTTTGTTTTTGGAGCCAAGGATGGTACCACAGGGGCTGGTGATTCTCCCCGCCCCAATTATTGATGCGCGAGGGCCCTGGGTATTTCCGACACAAAATGCAGGCTTTTTCAGCTTGGTTTCCTGGTCTTACGCTTTCTATTCTCACGGTCTCTGGAAAGTAACGGGTCCTTGTCGAAAAGGTCAAGGGAATTTCCCTCCTTGCGATTCCCTTCGGTTTTGCCATCTTTCCTCTGCCGCTCAGCTGCCGTCTCGAAACAGCTGTTTCCTTGTGTGCTTTTCCTCGTTCAGAGGGTGCTCTCGTGCTCTGCCTTTTATCTGTGTGGGGGAAGTGTAATGAAAGTCAGGTGTGTGTGATGGTCAGTAATTGCCTGACCTTGACTTACCATTGTATTGGGACACATAATGCTTGGGTGTTACTCTGTTTTCTCCCAGAGTGGGCTATCCGTGATAAAGTGTTTGCGTTGTAAAGGGGGCTGAGAGGGCTAGAGTCCCTAAATATCCTACCTGGTAGGATGGGGTAAAGGTATTTCAAGGAAGGGGATACAGCGCTCTCACCATATGGTGTTCCACTCCCACTTCCTGAAGACTGAACACCCAGGTGATCCTCCCGCACAGGTCCACCCCCAGGGACTGGATACAAAAGCGATGGCCGTGTCCTGGCCACCTGGATAGCAGATCCAGGGGGACTAGTGGGTGAGACACCTTCTGGTTTCTCACACACCCACACCTCAACACATGACGAATACCAACCGAGAACGCACTAACGCCCAGTGACTGGTCCCTCCGAACTGAAGCTGCAACAGCACATCAAAGCTTCCTTGCCCTTCTCCCTCTCAACACCATTAAAACACCAGAACCCTCCTTCCATTGCGGATCCGCCAGACCGCCAAGAGACCACGCAAGTGGCGACAGTGCACAGTACAAGACCCATTAAGAGTAACTGTCAAGGGAGCATATAAACCCAAACAGCTTTGTGCAAGGGTGGAAAAGGAACCTTCTACCACCCACTGTAAAGGGTGCAGAAAAGGCTACTCGGCACAATATCTGACAACAAGGCATTGCCATCCACATTTATCAACAAACTGAGGGTGCATAAAAACCACCAGAAATGTTTAACAGGGCACACTTTGTGACAGATAAAACCTATAACAAACTGCAAGAAGGTGGATAAAGCTGCTCACAACAATTGAGCAGACAAAGACACCCGCCTGCACAAATGGAGTATGGTGCAAGGATCCAAATAAAGCCATTAGTGCAAAAAGGGGCTGTGATGGTGCAGATGAAGACACTCACAACAAGTTGGCATGTATGAAGGTTAGGACAATCAATCAAATGTAGTCCTCTGTAGCGGCCTCCCATTCCCTTAAAGACAAGAAACTTGGTCATCTTCCAAAATATCTGCTTAAATTCCCAGATGCCAAGGTGAGACAGAACTTCCCTAGAGTTCGACTCAACTTGGTTCAAACGGGATCAGTTTGTGTCCGTTGGGGTTGTGAGGAGAGAATTAAAATGTTATGCCCAGAATGTAAGGACCTAAAAAAACAGTCAACTGAGCATTTGTTAAGATTCTGCCAGGGGACCTGGGATGCTAGAGAGAAACATCTAGGGCGTTTTAGCGCTTCAATTGATCGGTTATCTTCAGAGATGATTTGGGAGAGTTTGATTGCTGGCCATGAAACTGCCTTAAAGATAAACGTCATTAGAGTGTTACAACAGACCGGGTTAATTCCACTAAAATATTGCTAAAAACTGTTCTTTGGCATGCCTCAGAGAGTAGGGATTTTATGATTTGAGTTTACTGATATTTTAAGTATTTTTAATTTACTATGTATGATGATCTGCTTTATCTTTGTTTCGTTTTGTGAAAAACCAAAATTTTGTTGTACCACAATAAAAAAAAAAAAGAAAAAAAAAGAAAAAAAAAAAGAAGGTGCAGTTGTAGCCCCTGAGGGCCCTCCACCAGAGACTATATGAGGAAGTGGATAAATCACTCTGCCAGAACAATGTGTTCACTCACCAGCACTTCTGTCCCTTCCAAGACATCAAGAAACAGCTGCTTTTGGACACTGGATTCTGCCAAGTGCATTACATCTGCCTGTGGAGGAAGAACATTTCAGATTATCATTTAATTATCATTTACCTTTCCAAAACAGACTGTCAGGCGAACATCACTCGCACCACTCATACGTGTGTCCGGTAACATTTCATTAAGCCTAGAGATCACATGTAACCACTCTGATAGGTCATAGAGAGAATCCAATACAGTGTCCCCCTCGATGCCCATCCTTATCACTGGCCACCTGGCCTCAGTTTCCTTTATCACCCTATGGTATGTTAAAAACTGGCCCATGAGGATATCATACCTCTCCATCAATTCAGGGAAACCCATCAAAGTGCTGCCATTAAACAAATCTTGCAAAGTTCCCAGTGGAATCTGTAGGTACAGACCTCCTAGTGATCCCTCCCACCTATTGCCGTCAAAGGTATGTTGGTGGAGTGTGTATCCGGCCTGCCCACCAGTCAACATAGTCTATGCCATTGCCTCCGCCCCAATTTTAGTAGCACAGACTTTCTCTGCAAGCTAGCATCTCCCAACCAGAGTACCTCCTTCAAACAGTATGGTCTAGCCTCATCCTGCAGTATGCCAGCGTCCAGCAAAATCTCCTCCGCCAACCAAAGTCATAATGAACTGCAACTAACCTGCGAGATAGTAGATTCAAAATGCGGCAGTTTAATACTGCCATCCTTAAAGTCCCTGCATAATGCGCCCAGTGACATTCTGCACCTTTTGCCTTCCCAGATGAACCCCCTGGCGGTGGAGTTGAGTTTGTTGAAGAACAGCCCAGGGATGTCGTAGGGTATATTTAGGAGGTGGTACAATAGGCGCGGCAACACCATCATCTTGAGAAGCACCACTATTCCAATCATGGACAGGGGGAGCCTCTGCCAGAACTTCCCTTAATTCTCAATCCCTTAAGTGCCTGTAGCATGTTCATTTCATATTCCCTCTTAGGATCATGATAAAAGTCCACCCTCAAATATCGAAAATTGTCCACGGCCAACTGCAACTCTAGGTTCGGTAGACACCCCAGATCCAGCTCGCCAGTGGGAAAAGCCTTGATTTCGCCTTACTTCTAGTTATGCCCGAAAGCTGCACAAAGCCATCCAAAGCTCAAGCATGTATGGCACATTGACCTCCGGATTATTAAGTAAAGTAACTTGTCGTCCACATACAGTGAGACCACATGCGTGCTACCTCCCACTGGTATGACTGTGGCCCTGAAATCCATCCGGAGGAAAGCCGCCAAGGGTTCCAGGGCCAGGATGAACAGCATGGGAGAAAGCGGACACCCCTGCTTGGTTTCCTTGCGCAATTGCCACTTGTCTGAGATACGCTTCCCGGTACGTACTCTGGTCATTGGCTTCCTGTAGATCAATTTTACCCAACGCAGAAATCGCGGACCATTTCCGAAGTGGTGCAAGGTGGCATGTAGCCAATCACATCACAGGGAGTCAAACGCATTTATCGCGACAAGCGAAGCCACTACAGTCTGACACAGCATTCTCAGTCTTGTCAAGAGGAGCGCAGTGAGAATCTTGCAGTCCTGGTTAATCATTGAGAGTGGCCTGCACGGGCTGCATTCCAGCAGTGTCTTGCCAGGTTTCAGTATTGGCACTATTATGGATTCTCTCATACTGGCAGGCAGCTGCCCAGTCTCTAAGGCCTCCTCCAGCATCAGCAGGTGTTTGGGTGCAAGATCACCGGCATATTCATTATAGAATTCTGCCAGGAGGTCGTCTGCCCCCGGTGTTTTACAGAAAGGCAGCAACAGTATGGTCACCTTAATTTTGTCTCGAGTGAGCGGGGCGTCTAGCATTGCAACCTGCTGATATGTCCCTTGCACTGCCACCTGTGTTTGTGCCATATAGCTGCTGGTAGAACCTGCTAAAGATTGAGTTGATCTAACTTTGGGCCCGCCATTCCTTACCCACACGTGTCCTTAATGGAGCTGCTCATTTACCTCTTCTCATCGGCACAGCAAGACCAGTACCCTCCCTGGCTTGTCCCGACTTTGATGTAGTCTCTCAATGTATTGTGCATAGTCATATTTACCCAGATGCTCCCAATCTGCTATACATTCCAATCTTAATACAGTAAGCATTTTCCCACATTTCCTGCTGTTTGCTCACCCTCATTCGCTAGTTCCTCTATCTCTGACTCCTTTCTGGAAAGGCTGCGTATTAGGTCCTGCCGTATTCCACCCATTTTACTGATCGCCTTTCCCCTCATCGCTACCATAAAAGATTCCCACAGGGACAGGCACTGTCCACACTTCCGGAGTTAAGGGCGAAAAACTTAATCGATTTTGTCTCCCATATGGACCCTGAATGGCTTTCGCCCTCAACCTCCACGCCGGGATTGGGGGTCTGCCTACCGCTCTCCGCAAAGTTGCTGCCAGAGGCACATGGTCTGAGAGGACCCTGGCTTAATATTCAGCAGTGACAAATTCATCCAAGGGTTCAATGCCCGTGAGCATGTAGTTGATGCGCGTATGTACCTTATGTGGATTGGAATAATAAGAATAAGGAACAAGTTACTTACCTGTAACTGTTGTTCTTCAGCATGGGTCTGGCATGGATTCACATGCTCATGAATATTGCCCGTCGTCAGGCTGGGAATTCTCGGTAAAGAAAAAATCAGTATCATTTTCGTTTCTGATATGTCTTTCTTAGTAGTAACCAATCACTGATCTCTGGGTCATACTGCCCCCAGCCAATGACTGCCCTCTACCTAAGCCCTGCTTCTGGCAGCCATCTTCAGATTTGGTAGCACGTGAAGTGGCAGTATGACCAAGTGAAGAGCCACAGAGGGGTAGGCGGGAGGGTTTGCATGTGAATCCATGCCAGACCCATGCTGGAGAACGGTTACCAGTCATTTGGTCGAAAACCAAATGATCAAATGCCATTTGGTCGAATGCCAAATGGTCGAAAAAATTGTCGAATTGTTTTTTTTTTTTTAATGGGGGGGGGGGGGGTGGCTTCCCTCCCAACCCCCCCCTTTTCTTTATTTTTTTTACCAACCAAAACGGAAAAAATATATAAATAAATAAAAAAATTCGACCTTTTTTTTTCGACCAAATGGTCATTCGATCTTTTATTTTCGACCAAATGACTGGACAGCCTGGAGAACAACAGTTACAGGTAAGTAACTTGTTCCTTCTCCAGCATGGGGTCTGGCATGGATTCACATGCTCATGAATAAAAGAATACATAGCAGTATACACATGCACAACCACGGGAGGTGGCAACAGGCTCAACATTAAGCATCTCTTACCTCCTCACCAGGCTCACCTTAAGCGAACAGGTTTCGCAGAACTGCTTGCCCGACCCTGGACTCCTCCCTGGAGTCCCAATCGACGCAGTAGAATCTTGTGAAGGTGTGCGTCGACCTCCACGTAGCAGCCCTGCAGATGTCCAGCAGGGGCACACCAGACAGGAACGCCGTGGTAGCAGCGATTCCTCTGGTCGAATGGGCTCTCGGACGGCCGGGCAGCGGTCGGTTTGCCAACCGGTGACAATGCATGATGCAGCCAGAGAGCCATCTGGAAATGGAAGTCTTCGAGAGCCTTCCCTTGATTCACAGACCCGAAGTTCACAAACAGTTGTGATGTCTTCCGAAAACTCTTTGTGCGGTCCACGTCGAACTTCAGCGCTCTACCTAAATCCAATGAGTGCAAAGTCCTCTCGGCCCGCGTCGAAGGCGACGGGAAGAAAACTGGTAACACCAAGGGCTCGTTGAGGTGGAAGTCTGATGGCATCTTGGGCATGAAGGAGGGGTGCGACCTCAGCACCACCCACATGTCATGAAAAGTCAAGTATGGAGGTTTGCAAGATAGGGCCTGAATCTCACCCACTCGTCGTGCAGAGGTGATGGCCACGAGGAACGCCGTCATCCATGACAGGAACTTCAAAGGCGCCGAATGCACAGGCTCGAATGGGGCTCCCATGAGCCTGGTCAGCACCACATTAAGCTCCCACGCCGGGGCAGGAGCCTTCACCGGTGGGAATGATCGGAATAGTCCCTTCATAAATTCCTTCACTAGGCGATGCGACGACAAGGACGCCCGTCCCGTAGTCCTGGTATTTCGGGAGATGGCAGCCAGATGTATTTTTATGGAGGCGTGAGCCAGTCCAGCTTTGGCCAGCGACAGTAGGTACCGCAGCACTTGAGGCGCCGTAATCCGCAGAGGGTTAATCATCTGTGCACGGCACCAGACAGAGAACCTCTTCCATTTATGACCGTAACACTTGAGAGTTGAGGACGCCCTGGCCTTTGCAAGAACCTCTCTGCAATCAGCCGGGATATCGTACTCTCCAAACTCTTGTGCTGCAGGAGCCAGGCCTGCAAGTTCAGCGACTGTGGGTCGTGATGTAGAATGGCGCCTCCTTCTCTGGAGAGAAGATCCGCCAGCGCCGGCAGCCTGACTGGCGGGGACATTGACAAGTCCAGAAGGTCCGGGAACCAGACCTGCCTCGGCCACGCCGGTGCGACGAGGATCATCCTGCACCTGGACTTCTTGAGCTGGCTGATGAGGCGGAGCAGCAACGGCAATGGAGGGAATGGGTATAGAAACAGGGCGTCCCAAGGAAACGAGAAAGCATTGCCCGTGCTCCTCGGCTGTGGGAACCTGCTGGCTAACCTCTGGCACTTGGGAGTTCGTCGCCGTCGCGAACAGGTCGATCTGGGGTTTTCCCCATCATTGGAAGAGTCGATCCACTTGATCCTGGCACAGTTCCCACTCGTGGAACGAGCGCAGCTCCCTGCTGAGTGAGTCGGCGATGGTGTTTTTTATTCCTGCCAGGTGGAAGGGAACCAGAAACATCCCCTGGGCGACGGCCCAGTGCCACAGATCCTGGGCCTCCTTGGATAGGGCTGGGGATCTGGTGCCTCCTTGCTTCCGTATATAGAACATCGTGGTGGTGTTCTCGGTGAAGATCCTCACTACCTTGCCCTTGAGGGATGGAAGGAACGACTTGAGAGCCCAGAACACTGCTCGGAGCTCCAGAATGTTGATGTGGAGTGACCTATCCTCCGGGAGCCAAAGGCCTCTTGCGTGGAGGTCTCCGGTGTGGGCCCCCCCAACCCTCCAGAGAGGCGTCCGTTGTCACCGTCTCCTGAAACGCCAGGATTTGAAATTCCGTGCCTGTTGTGAGGTGAGCACGGATGCCCCACCATAAGATCGCCCGACGGAACTCCTCTTCGAGAGGGATCCTGTCCTCGAAACAGCCTGTCGTCTGAAACCAGCATGCGTCGAGGAACTCCTGTAGCGGACGCATCCGAAGTCTGCAAAGGGGTACAAGATAGATGTATGAGGACATCCTCCCGAGGGGGGACTTGATGGACCTCACCCAGGCCACGTCCGTGGCTAGCAGGCGTCGCACCTTGCCCAGGATGGTTTTCGTCCTCTCCTCTGAAGGGGAGGCCAATTGCCCCACTGTATTGAGCTTCGCTCCCAGAAACAGTGCTATCTGCGATGGAATTAGGTGGGATTTGGGGTAGTTGATGGCGAACCCCAGCTCCGTGAGCAACCGGACGGTCCTCACCATGTGTTCGACGGCGAGTTCCCTTGTCCTTGCCCGGATTAGCCAGTCGTCCAGGTAGGGGTAAACATGGATCCCCTGCATGCGCAGCCGCGCCGCCACTGGTGCCAGGCACTTGGTGAAAACCCTGGGTGCCGACTTTAATCCAAACGGTGGGGCTCTGAATTGGTAGTGGCGTCCCTGAACCACGAACCTGAGGAACTTCCTGTGCCTTTTTAGAATAGGGATGTGGAAGTAAGCATCCTCCAGGTCCAAAGACGACAGGAAGTCGCCTTCCTCCAGCTGTCCCAGCACGTGCTGGAGGGTGACCATCCTGAATTTCTACGCCTTGATGTACTTGTTTAAGCAACGCAGGTCCAGGATGGGGCGCCAACCGCCTCTCTTCTTCCTTTCGAGGAAGTACCTCGAGTACACTCCGGAGCCTTCTGGAGCATCGCCCTTACCTCCAACAGCAGTTGAGGGACGTGATTTTCCTTCCTGGCCACGGGAGGAATGCGAGGGCACTTCTTTTGGAATTCCAGCAAGTGCCCATTGGCCAGGGTGTCCAACACCCAACGGTCGGTGGAGATGGACTCCCACATGCTGATGAACTTCGTCAGCCAGCCTCCCACCAGGGTGCTTCGGTGGGGGCCCGACAACACGGCCGGGTCAGTCTTGCTTGGAGGCGGCCTTGCCGCCTTGGCCTCCTTGGCAACGACTGCGGGATCCCCCTTGCTTGCCGCGACCTCTGTAGGCCTCCTGGGAAGAGGAGCGGGCCACCTGGCGGTAAGTGGAGGAGCCACCGCTGGAACCTTTGGAGGCACCCTGTCTGCCTCAGGAGCTCCAAAAGGGCTGTCGCTGTTGAAGCACCCCTAAGGCCCGGGCCGTCTCCGAGTTGGTCTTGATGGCCTGTAGAGACTCGTCCACCGCCTTACCAAAGAGGTTGTTGCCGTCGAACGGCATGTCCAACACTCTGGTCTGGATGTCCTGGCGAAAGTCTGTCGCCTTGAGCCATCCTCGTCGTCGGAGGCAAACTCTGTTGCCCAGTTGGAGAAATCCGGTATCGGCAATGTCCGTTGCCACCGTTATGGCGTGATCTGACGCCACCTTGCCTTCCTGCAGAATTTCTAGGGCCTCTGCCCTCTTGTCGTCAGGTAGGAAGTCTAGCAGGGGGGGCTATCTTGAACCAGAGCTCCCTGTCGTAGCGGGCCACGATCGCTAAGGCATTGGCCGTCTTAATCGTCGTCGCCACCGATGAGATGACTCATCGTCCCATGGAGTCCAACTTCTTGCCCTCGCTGTCCGGCGGGGAAGTGGAAGTTGAAGCCGCCACACCCGCTGCCTTCTTCTTAGCCGCTGCCGAGACGACAGAGTCCGGCGTGGGCTGGGCCCTGAGGCACACAGGGGCGGCATCGGGGACGCGGTACTTCCTCTCATACCTGTCCCTCTTGGCGGGTGCCGTGGAATGGTTCTTGAGGACAGCAAGCCCCTCATTCCAGATGTCGTCGAGCAAAGGCACCGCGAGGGCCGTCTTCCTCTTGGCCTCTCGTCGTTGGTACAGAAACCCTTCCTTTTTTTGTTCTTCAGGGCAGAGCTGGAAGAGCTTGGATGCCCTGGTTATCATGGCGTGGAAAGAGCCAATTTCCTCGGCTGGTGAAGCCCGCAGAGGGGGGGGGGGGGGCCGTGTTGTGTGATGACGGGATGTCCGCTGTGTCATCACCACTGTTATCGTCCGTCCCCGTCACTGTGTCAGTCGCTGTATCCTCTCTAGGGTCCGGCGAGGGTCCACAGGTCTCGCAGGCACGAAGGGCGGAGCGGGGTGGACTCTCCTCCGCTTGTTCGAGGGCTTCCAGACGGGCCCGGTTCTGGATCCTCCCTCGGGGTCCGTGGTAATCTCGACCTTATCTCGGTACATAAGGATTGGATTGCCAACAAAATGGCCGCCGAGCTATCCTGGGGCTCGGGTATTGGCTGCGACGGACGGGATGGCCTTTCCACTGGGCCCTCTACGTCACCATCGTCGCTATCTTCGATCACGTCAGTGGGGACCGTCCCCTGATATCGAACCTTCTCGAACCTCTCTCGTTGAGGCCCTTCTCGGCTTCCACCAGCTCCTCCTCAGAGGCTGATTCCGAGTCTGTAATGGCCACCGGCCCCCCCCCTCTTTTTCCGCCGGGGGCTTCACGGGGGTCTTAACGATGGGCTGGAAAGAGGACTCCCTCCGCAGTGGCAGGGATACTCTGGGCCCAGAGGCCGTTTCCACTGGCATAGTCTAAGCCGGCTTAGGCAGGGTCGCAGCGACCACTTCGACAGAGGCCTTTGCCGGATGGATCCAAGCCCTCACCACCTTAGGTGCGTTCTGGGCCTTTCGCCCTGGGGGGAGGGTCAGCGCCTCGCTCCCCCTTTGAGATCGACCGGGTCTGCTCCAGTGGCTTACCCGGGTTCTCGGACTTCCTCTTCCCCGGACCAGAGCGCTGGCTCGTGGTCGAACGTGCCGGGGAAGTAGCGCCCTGCCTGGCAGCCGAAGAGCCCGACCTTTCGGCGCTCCCGGTGCCCGCGGTGCTTGGCCTTCTGTTGGGCCCCCGTCGCCGGGGCGCCCTCACAGGACTTAGAAGCCTGCTCAGACTTTTTCTTCGCCTTCGGGAACGACGATCTTGTTTGGTCCGTTCTGAAAGGTTCTTGCAGAACACACAGTCCTTCTCCACATGTGTCTTGTCCTCATGAAGACAGTAGCGACAACGCGAGTGCTCGTCCTCCTTGAAAAAGTTCTGCAATTCCGCATCCAGGGCAGCACCTGAACAGCTTGGATCTGGGCGTCGAGCTTCCCTTGTCCTGGGCCATGTCCGTTGAGGTCGGCCGCAGATCTTCCGGAATCCTCCAAGAAGTGTAAACTCGACGAAAACTTCACCCTTGAGGGGCGTAGAAGAATTCCGAAACGGGTCCCCGTTATCAGAAGTAGAAACGGTGGAGCTTGAGGCTCGATTAACCGAAAAAATTAGAAAATCTCCTGAAAAAGTGCGAAAACGCAGCAAAAACTCGAGAGCTAAAGCACGAGGACTCCCGACACTTGAGCGTGCAGTAAAAATCTGAGGATGGCTGCCAGAGGCGGGGCTTAGGGAGAGGGCAGTCATTGGCTGGGGGCAGTATGACCCAGAGATCGGTTACTACTAAGAAAGACAGATCAGAAACCGATACTAATTTTTTTCTTTACCGAGGATTCACAGCCTGACGACGGGGAATATTCATGAGCATGTGAATCCATGCCAGACCCCATGCTGGAGAACCCCTCCTGTCCCCATGCAAACACCTCCAAATGTCTCCCAGACCCAAATCCTGCAGCAGGGTATTTAATGTGTTTGGGGGGGGCTACCGGCATTGTAGGTCTGTCATCTGACCTATCCAGCCCAGGGTCTAAGGTACAATTGAAGCCCCTGCCCCATAACCACAAGGCTTGCCGATACAGTGCCAGTCTAGGGCACAGAGACTTGAAAAAGGAGGTGGCAAAAGGATTGGGGGCATACGTGTAGATGATGCAGATCTCTCGTTATTCCAAAAACCCATGAACAGTGGCCATCCTGCCCTCGGTATCGCACCTAAATTCAAGTAACTTAAATGGCACTGAAGGGGCCACCTATACAAGGGTACACGGGTGACTCTAGCATACGGCGAGTAAGCGGATCAATACACGTGAAGCCCCCCCTCCCCCACCCAACTTTTGATAAGTGTGGCCTGCCTAGCAGCCGTGAGATGTGTCTCTTGCAGAAGGACTATGTATGCTCCTTTATCCCTCAGGTATGCGTGCACCCTGTTCTGCTTTTTGAAGCTATTCAGCCCCCTCACGTTCCAGGAGATGATCTTAATGCTACTCATCCCAGCTCAGCAGTTCCCACCAGCCCTGTTGTCCCAATCCCCCCCCCTTCAAGCCCCCCCCCCCCAATCTTGTCAGGCTCTGGCAAAGCCAGCAGTCGGTAACCATCCAGCACAGGGGCCCCCTGCGCATTAGAGGCCTAGTTCTGTGCTGCAGCCAGGATCGCAGCTCAAGCCACACGATCATAGAAATAGGTGTATGCATACGAGAATAGGGAATAGATTGTAGCATGGGCATCGATGAGAAAGGCCAGAGATTCATAGACCCATCATTGTCTTATGTTGTCAGCATTCGTATCCCAAAAGACATGCACCCTGTAAGGTCACCCTGCCCTGCTGCGAAAAGCAATGCCACGAGAAGGAGGGCACGAGCCTCTGGCCTTCCACGTCCCAGCTCTAAGTAATAGAACTCAAATGCCCTCATCCCAAGAGCCCTAGCATTCCAAGGTACCAGTCAGTTCTAGACCACCGACCATAAAACTGTTAAAGCCCCAATCGATCAGAAAAGATGTGAAAACAGGGATCAGTTGCTTTCAACATAGGTCACGTGATTTGTGCTGCGAGGTGCCGGGAGGGGTAAAACAACTTAGCCAAAACGAGGGTGGGGAGATTTGGTTGGGCACTTGCGCGTCTGGAAGACAGTTAGTGTGTGCAATGCAACAACCTTAAAGTATCCTTTAAGCCATTGTCTGCAGTACAAGGTGCACATCAGGTTAGAGATAGAGACTGTATTGTTTTTCTTCACATAAAAACCATTTAATTGTAGCTTCATGCCTGATGACGCGCAAGGAGCCCACGTGGAAGGAAATGGACAGAAGGGGCTGGGATCAATGTCCTGGCATCCCTTATGGAGCAGGTAGCCCATGTATAGGGTCTCAACCAACCGGCCATTTCGATTTGTACATAATGTAATTTACGTCACTGATGACGCGCGTGCCTTCATAAAGTGTTGCTCGTACTGATCTTGCCAGAAGGTTCTGTGGCAGCAGAGTACTTTGCTGGCGAATCTTTATTTTTGTGGAAATAAACCTTGTTCTCCTTGCAAGAGTTGTGCTAGGCCTTTTTCCCTAGTGGGTTGCATTTTTCTGGTGTGAGTGTTGAGGGGTTTCTCTACATTTTGGGTGACCCCAACGTGATCCCAGCAACCCCTGCATAGTCCGAAGCTTCCAGGCCGCATCTCAGGAGGGGCCGGACCCATCGACAGTGACCAGGCCCAAGCGTGCAAACCGCAGTGGTGTATAGGGGCCGTTTTCACAGAATTCCTGTCTGTTCTTTGGAGCGGGGTAGGCCATTCTTGGGACCTCGTGACGGAGGAGCTTGGGTGAACACGTTGATTTAAGCACACCTCTTGAGGGCGACAACAACGGGGGTAAGAGTGAGTTGGGAGGTGAAGGATGTGTGACGGATGAGAGCGTGAAATGCCACGTGGTTGGTTTTGTGTTTTTTAAAATTATTATTGAGGAGATAAAAAGGGAAACAGAAGTGTGGGATCCTTTCTGAGTAAGGGGAGAAGGTGGCGCCATTTTTTATTGTGATAAGAAGGATAGAAAAGTAGGAGCTCCCTATAATTATAGAGCTTGGATTCCTGAGCCAAATATATTTGTTTTAGCCTATTATTTTAGTTTATTGTTTTAATGTATTGAATTGTTATTGTTAATTTTGTGGAGGCCAAAGGAGGGCCTGTGGAAGTGTTGCAAGTGTGAGGCGTGAGAAGTGCAGAAGTGTGCTGGATTCGGGAGTGGACAAAGGGCTACTGGCAGGTGGGGACGGAGGACTGGTAGGGACTGCTATATTAACACTGTGTGCGAGACGCATAATTAGAAGCTTCTTTTGACAATGTCATTGTCAATATACGGGTGATGACTCTGCTGGAGTACATGTACAATGCGTTGCCATTGTACAAGGATAAGACAGACACAATCAGTGGATGGTAGAAACCCAAGATGGGATGCCCCGCCCCTGGCCAGAGCACGGTACTAATAACAGAGACAGTCGACCACATGAGCAGGCTCCTAACTGCTAAGTATAAAGGTAAACAACTGCAGAAGCGAAAAGAGATTTTAGACTTGTGAAAAATGGTTGAGGACACCGCCGGGTGTATGCCCCGACGCGAAGATAGTGCCACTTTAAATATAGTTAACACAACAGCGCCAGAGGGGAAGAGCTGCCGCCCGCGCCTAGAGAGTGCTTTATCCACTTACCGCCCACCCAGCCACAGGAAACACCAACCCAACATACGTGCATCCGCCTGCCACTGCCCAACCCCCATATCGACCAAGCCCAAACAGCACTACCAAGCGGGAGAACAAACCAGAGTAAGAGGAGGCATTAGAGGCGACACAAGCGGAGGTGGCCCGTTTAAGGGCAATAAAAGAAGGGGAGAGCAAACTGGGGTGTGGGCTGGATGAGTGCAGGGCTTGAGACATTTTGTTTAGACTGGATAGCACTACTATTAAGGATGTGCGTGCTGAGAAGCACGGTAGTGGAAATCGAGGGGCAGAAAGCGCAGGTTATGGACAGTGAGGTCGGACAGGGAGGCACGTCAAGAGCTGCAAGAAGGAGAGTGGGACAGTGTGTAAGAGTTTGATAACGAAGGTGAGGCACAAGGGGCTCCATAAATTACACCAAGAGTAGAAAGCTTGTGGGGCGAGCGATTGAGCAGCAGGTTTGGGAGGATAGCAGTAGCAAGGAAAAAGGGAAGTGATGGACGGAAAGTGAGGCGGGGAGTGATCACGCATCTGCCATTATTGCATAAGGGACCTAGAAGGGCACATTATGTGCCATGGGCACAGATTGATGAGAATAATTTGATCAAAACGTTCCTGCCCCTTACTGCGGAGGCGGGAAAGTGGATATATGCATTTGTGAAGCAGACAGCAGGAATAACTTTGGCGGTGGGAGACATGAAGAATTTACTTGTTGCAATTGTGGCGGACCAGGCTGGGGAAGTATGGATAAAAGCAGGTGTGAGAAACCTGAAGGTATTTTCCCACCTACTGCCCCATGATCTTCCATTTAGGTGGCCAGAGAAGGGCCATTGCTTTCTGATCCTGATCCTGGGGGACAAACGAGGGAGAATCACCTGAGTGGAGGATCGCAGGAGATTGGGTGGAGAATGCCCAGGGGCGAGACATGGTATTCCCCATTTCCAATTGTCCACCAACACACACTCCCCTCAGCCTTTACAGGGTATTTCCAATTTCACCCCATCTCCCCCTGCCCATTTCCAATAAGTACTGGGCCGAGGAAGAGGCGATTGAAAGCAATGAGAATTACCCATAGGAACAGCATGGAGATGCAAAGAGAGGCTGACTACATAACACCATTAGGCTGTTCCACTAAGAGGCAAAGTCAGGCACTTTACTACAACTGTGCACACCCGACTCCACTTGACTCTCCACTACACTATAAAAGGTGTGGTTCTGCCAGTGGTCATGAACCGCCGTCTGCGTCCCTTCTGGACTTTGTGGTCCCTGTTAGGGAGAATTCTCTGTTTAGGCTGAATTTCCCTTTAGTGAGTCCCCCAGCAGCTTTGCTGGATTTTTGGGGTTTATTTTTTTCTCCTGCCAAGAGTGAGACTCGTTTACCCTCACTCTTGGGCATGATTTGAGTGTGTTTCTTTGACTCTAGATGTGTTTAATGGGCTATGGGGTCTTTTACCCCATAGGGCTTCATATGTTTTTGTGATGTGTGTTACACAGCACCCTCCGTGCAGTAACACAGGGGTGTCATAGTGACCCCCCCAGTATAGACTCCATAACCCTGGGACTGACTACTGTCTCCCAGGGCATGTAAAGTCACCATTGACTTAACTAGTCTTGAATTCTGAACAGAACCAGTACAAACCATCATATTGTGGACGTACTGGCTGGGGCAATTTGATTGCCCTGGGGTCTGTTAGTCGAGGGGGCACGTCTCTGTCCCCCCTGATCGAGTTTTGTCTGGTGGCAGTGGATACTACTTTTTATATTCAACCGTGAATATTTCTCTATGGGATTTTCCCATTGTTCGAGGCTACTATCTTTATTTATTTAATTACGATAGCCTCGAACATACCGCCGGTTTATTTAATTATTATTAATTCTCCGGTTGGTATTTTTTGCCAAAACTCAGTTCTAAAATGGAGTTTGTTTTCTCTTCTGTGACTCCAACCCAAGTCGAGCCCTTTGTTCCACTTTTTGGCAGGCTTCTCCACAGAAGCCCTCCAAAGTGGTGCCACTCTGTCTGGGGTACTTAGGAAGGGTGGAGGGGGATTAAGGCACCCTGGACTGTGTTGCCTAGGCAACTCAAGTCGCACTCCGTCCTGATTGGCCCAAGTGCTGAGCCGACCGGCTCACCACTTAGCATGCTTGAGTGACAGCTAGGCTGAGTGAATGGGGGTTTTCTGCATAAAAGCAGGGCTTTGGGGACTGGAACTTCAGAAGTCGCCACAGGACCTAAGAATCCGACGAGGGAGAAGTTGAGCCGACCTGCCACGACGACACCACCGGTGGAGCCCTGCTGGACCATCTCACCACTTTTCCCAACGACTGAGGAGATCTCCCGCCGGAGAGTCTTCTTCCTTTGACTGGTGGGGATAACCAGTTTCACCGTCTTTTCGCCTTCCCGACGCATCTCGTGGCCGCCACGCACCCCGGCAACCGGAATACCACGTTTTACCACGACCGCGAAATAAAGGGTACTACCTTTAACCGGAAAACTCTGCGGCTGGTTTCTTCCCTGGCAGTGCAACGACCTTCAGCTTTCCGCAAAGTCGAGATCTTCTCTTCCCCTGGACGACGCCGAGACTTGCAATCACTGCCAGGAACAACTGCCACCGCTGGAGGATGCTTCCCACGTAAGGTACCGTGTTCCGCCTGGCTTCCCTTGCCACCGACTGTACGGGGTAGATTTAGCCCCTGGCTTTCGAACCTGGGTTAGCCTGGGACACCCTGGCTAAACTTTTCTAAGCCCCCCTAAACTCTTTTTGAACTCTCCGCAAGACTTTCTAAGCCTAGTGTAACTGTGTGATCTTGGGCACATTTGTGCTCTGCTCTCTCTAAGAGTGGGCCGAGCCTATGGACTTTGGCTCACAAGTGACTTTTTGCTCTTCTGCCTTGCTAATAGTGTTCCTAAATCTTAGAGTGGTGTACCTTTCCATATTCTGTCTTTTTCCCTCCCTTTTTCATAAACTTATTGGGGTGCCATCTATAGTTAAGCCTCACCTCTGTATCAAAATAAGTGGTGTTAACTAAGACTTATCTGATAAGGAATAAGGGTTGTATATATTATAATAGTAACTGTGTTTAGAGTGTTTTACAATAAGAGTGCTGGAGAGTTTCAAACAGTGTGTTTTTAAATAAATAATTATATACTTTGATACCAAAGCTCTGGTCAGTGTTTGCTTGTATTATTGTGTCTGAGTACCTTGTTAGGCAGAAACCTGTGCAGTTCCCTTAGGGACCACTGCAAAAGATTTAAGACTACAGGTGTTAGCAGTAAACCCACTTGGTAGCAGTCTTTACCACCCAGATTTACCTGGTAGCTGTGGCTGAGCAGTCAGACTTCCCTCAAGAAGAGTTAGGCAGTATGCAAAGTATACTCAATAGGCACTTAGATACAATAATACAAGCAAACACTGACCAGAGCTTTGGTATCAAAGTATATGACAATGCATTACTTACCGTAAAAGCATTTCTGATGGTTGTATCTGCTTAGATTCACATGCTGTGCATAGGACCGACATCCAGTGGTCACTGCGGAGTATTGCATTTTGTTTTTCGTAGTTGAAAAGGGGACGTCGACAAGGCGTGTCTGTAACACTATCCCTATAGTGACGTGCGTTGTACCCACAATCCCTCACGCGTCGAGGTCCCTCTGTTTGTATCTTTCTGCCCTGAGGGAGCCTTCTAGACGTGAGTGAGTACAGAAAAGAGAGAAATATAGAAAAGGATGTCTATGTTCCTTCCATCCGAGCGGGGAGGAAGGGTGGGCGCATGTGAATCTAAGCAGATACAACCATCAGAAATGCTTTTACGGTAAGTAATGCATTGTCTTCTGATGTTTGTTAATCTGCTTAGAATCACATGCTGTGCATAGACTAGCGAGCAGTACCCGGAGTTGGCGGTGGGTTATGAGAAGGAACAGTAGAGAAAAGATGTCTTAATACTGCCTGTCCTACCTGGGAGTCAGATCTAGAGTGTGCATCTAGACAGTAGTGTTTTGTAAAGGTGTGCACAGAACTCCAAGTAGCCGCTTTGCAGATGGACTCAAGGGGAACATTTGCAATGAACGCTATGGAAGCCCCAGTGCCTCGAGTGGAATGTGCTCTTGGCTTGAAGGGTAGTTCTCTCTTAGCAAGAGTGTAACAGAGTGATGCATTGAACAATCCATCTAGATATAGTGGACTTTGAAACTGCATCTCCTTATCTTCCTGCTGCCACCGAGACAAAGAACTGATTAGTCTTTCTCAGTGGTCTGGTTCTTTCCATGTAGAACATGACAGTTCTGCGTACATCTAGTGTATGCAGACTTTTTTTCTCCCAAGCTGGAAGGGTTTTGAAAGAACGTTGGTAGTTCTATTGACTGGTTTGCATGGAATTTCAAGATGAATTTTGGTGCAAACCTTGGGTGTGTGCGTAGAACCACCTTATCCTTGTGAACTGTTACGAAGGGGTCTAGAACAGAAAGAGCCTGTAGTTCACTTACTCTCCTAATGGAGGTGATAGCTATTAGGAAAGCAGTCTTAAGAGTGAGGTCTTTAAGAGTTGCCTTGTGCATGGGTTCAAAAGGAGGGCCCATGAGTCTAGAAAGTACCACATTTAAGTCCCATCCGGGAGCTGGGTTAGCTATCGGAGGGTGTATTCTGTTTACCCCTTCCATGAAGGCCTTGATAACTGGTATCTTCCACCACGACACTTTAAGTTGGGAAGTGGTGTATGCAGAAAGTGCCGCTAGGTGGACTTTAATGGAATTGAACACTAGACCTGAATCCAGTAAATGGGTCAAGTACAGAACAATGTTAGTGGGAGAGCAGTCAACCGGGTTGATGATCTTACCTCTACACCAGATGACAAATCTTTTCCACTTGCTAGAATAGCAGTGGCGAGTATTAGGTTTTCTGGCTTCCCTGAGGATGTCCATACATCTCTGCGGGAGTTGTAGATGTCCAAATTCTATGATCTCAGGAGCCAGGCTGCTAAATTCATGGTTTGAGGGCATGGATGCAGTGTCCTGCCCTTGTCCTGTGACAGCATGTTGTAGTTTCACTGGGGGAGATAGGGACATCTCCATCAAGTGAGCGAACCATGGCTGCCGGGCCCACATTGGGGCCACTAGTATCATGGTAACCTGCTCCTGGTGCATCTTGTGCACCACTTTGTTGAGAAGGGGAGTCGGGGGAAAGGCGTAAACAAATTTCCCTGACCATTGAATCGACAGACCGTTCCCCTTGAACTGGTTCCGGGGGTACCTGGAGGTGTAACTTTGGCATTGTGAGTTCTCCAGAGTTGCGAAAAGGTCTATTTCTGGGAATACCCATTGCGTGAAGACGTCTAAGACGATGTCTTCGTGCAATTGCCATTCGTAATCTTCGGGCAGGGGGAAGTCTCTGCTGAGTTTGTCTGCTAGCAGATTGAGTTCCCCTGGTATGTGTTGTGACAGTAGGAACATGTTGTGTTTGAGAGCCCACTTCCATATATTCTGGGACAGCTTGGACAGTCCTGGAGAGTGGGTGCCCCCCTGCTTGTTGATGTAGTACATGGCTGTGGTGCTGTCTGTAAGGACCATCACTGTCTTCCCTTGTAGGTGTTCCTGGAAGGCTTGTAGTGCTTTGAACACCGCCAGTAGCTCCAGTAGGTTTATGTGCTTGGATGCTCTGTGAGCAGTCTGATGGGATAGGCGAGCCCCCCATCCTGTGAGGGATGCATCCGTGGTTAGAGTGGCCTCCACCACGGGTGTGGCAAAGGGTTTCCCTATTATCAGATTTTCCTTTGTCCACCACCGTAGCGAGAGAACCAAGGCTTGCGTGACCACCACTAGATCGTCCCTTTGTCCGCTGGCCTGACACCACTGGCTGTTGAGCCACTCTTGCATTGGGAGAATGCGCGCGTGAGGTACCAAATAAATACACGACGCCATCATTCCTAGCAATCGCATCGCTTTGCGCACCGTCACCTCTCGACCTGCCACATATTGGGGGATCTGAAACAGCATGTTTTGGACCCTCTTGTTGGAGGGGAAGACGAGGCCATCCTTTGTTCGAATTAGAGCCCCTAGGAATTGTTTGACTTGGCTGGGGTCTAAGCTGGACTTCCTCTCGTTGATGGAGAAGCCCAGTTGGAACAAAAGGTCTACAGTCTTTTGGGTGTTTGAGAAGCATGTCTCGTAAGAATGCCCTGTTATGAGCCAGTCGTCGAGGTAAGGGTATACTGGGATGGATAACCTGAGCAGGTGGGCCGCTGCCACTGCCAGTACTTTCGTGAATACCCTTGGTGCAGATGCTATGCCGAAGGGTAGCACTCTGAACTGGTAGTGTTTGCCCTCTATCATGAACCTGAGGTATTTTCTGTGCGCTGGCAACATTAAAATATGAAAGTATGCATCTTTCATGTCCAGTGTTGTCATGTAATCTCCCTGTGATAGCAGTGGGATTACTTCCTGTAAGGTCACCATACGAAACCTTTGGGGTTTGACAAACTTGTTCGCTGGGCGCCGATCTAATACAGGGCGCATGGTTAGATCCTTTTTGGGTACAAGGAAGTACACTGAATAAATACCTTCCATTACCTGAGATAAAGGCACGACCTCTATGGCTCCTTTTTCCAGCAGTTGGTCCACTGCTTGGAGAAGGATGGCGAGGTTTTCTGGTGTCATGCGGCGTCCCCTCGGGGGTCTGTATGTTGGGGAACTGTTGAACTCTATACAGTAGCCGCGGGCTACGGTGGAAAGTACCCAGCGGTATGATGTTATTCCCTCCCATGCTGGAAGATAGGATGTTAACCGGCCCCCGACCGGCGTTGCATGGGAGGGGACGCGAATCTTCGCGTCACTTGGTGGTGTTGTTGGCTTGGGAGCCTCTGGGGGTGGAACCCCGGCCTCTTCCCTTGCCACGACGTTGACCCCTCTGATTGTACTGGCCGCTATTACTCTGGTAGTTGCTGGAAGAGTACGGTTGTTGTTGGTTTTGTTGCTGGCGTTGTCCACGAAAAAAGCGCTTATTACCAAATCCCCGCCTGTTAGGGGGTTTTGAAATTTGGTCTAAGGTCTTTATTGTATCAAATTCTTTCTTCACGTTCTCCAGCGCGTCATCCACTGCTCTCCCAAAGAGGTTGGACTCCTCTATGGGTTTATTAATAAGGGACGCTTGTGTTTCTGCCTTAAATCCGGAATTGCGAAGCCAGATGTGACGCTTCAGTAAAATTCCTTGTACCAAAGTGCGGCCAGCCGTCTCTGTTGCATCGAGGGTATTCTTGACGATGCTTTGATTGACCAGAGAGCCCTCGTTAACTGTAGCCAGTAAACGAGTCTTTAGGGGTTCGGGAGCTTCTTCGATGTCCTGTTTGAGCTTAGTCCATTGGGCATCGGCGTAGCTTGCCAATAGGGTATTATTATTGGCGATTCTGGTAGAGAATGCTGCAGAGGTGGTGATTCTCTTGGCTAGGGCATACAGCTTCTTCCCCTCTTTATCTGGGGGTGCCTCGCTAGTAGATAGTGGGACTCCTGCTCTTTTCCTGGTGTTGGTCACAACCAGGGAGTCCGGGATTGAGTGACCCTTAATATATAATGGGTCTGATTGAGAGGGAGAAAACCGTTTCTCAATCCTCGGATTGACCCCTCTCACCAATGCAGGAGTGGAAAGAGAAGGTGTAATACGTCTCTTAACTGAGGCGAGGATGGGTATAACCTGGCTAGTGGGGGTTTTTTCTTTGATAATCCTCTCCACAAAATCGGTGTCTGGGGTGACCTCCCCAGTTTCGATCTCGAAATGTGCTGCTGCCTTCTTCAGCAGTGCATTGAAGGTGGGTTGATCATCGACAGGCGAAGGGTTCCTGACTGGTGTAGTTTCAGTAGACCTGATGACTATACTGCTACTGCCTGTGTCAGTCGACCTAGCCGGTGACTGCCAGGGATTTGGGTCGCCCTCGCCTGTGTCTTCCTGGAATCCTTCCTCACATAGGTTAGTTTCCTCGTGAAAACCTTCCTCTTCTTGTTGGTCCTCAACATAGGTGAACTCATCTTCCTCTTGGAAGAAGGTGTCTTCCTCAGTGGGATTGTAAGAGTTTATGTCCTCCTGTATGGGGTTATAAAACTTCTGGTATTTAGCCCTTGGACTCTCCAGGGGTGCCTCCCTTGGTCTCTTGGGTGCCCTGTCTTCTGGGATGGACATGAACCTATCTAGTTTGTCCATACAGGTCTGGAACCTTTCAAAGGTCCACTGAGGTCGGCCAGGACGGTCTGGGAAAGAAAGGGGGGTTTCTTCCTCCTGTAATTGTCTGGTTCTGTCCCATAACGTCGAAGAATGAGAGCCTTCGCCTTCTGAGTAGGCTTTGCTGGCTAGGGCATTCTGTCGGCGTCGGGAACTGGCCTGATCTGTCTTCCGGCGCCTTCGGCGCATCTTTGGCCTTATGCGCGGTTTTCCGGCGTTTCACTCGCCGTACGTCTTTGGCTGTCCTTAGATGCTATGCGTGCGAGGCTTTCGGCGAGCAGTCTCTCTTCCGAGGGATCGTTCGCCGTCGCGCAATGAAACGTCGAGCCTTTGCTCGTCGAGTCGTTGGTCGTCGAGTCCTTGTTGGCAACGTGAGCGCTCTTGCGATGCGCGTCGCCAGAAATTTTGGTGTTAGCGCCCTTATTTTTTGAGTGGCCTGTCGCGGGAGCGGTGGCGGGGAGGGCTGACGTCCCTTACGGTCCGCTTAAGACGTCGGTGGGCCCGGCGTCCCCGTTGGCGCTATGGCTGCCTTCGTCTTCGACGTAAGTGTGCCTGGGGGTATGTGCTTTGGTGTTTTTTTGTGTGCATCCTTGTCGCCGGGGTGTTCATCCCCATAAGCTGGGCGTGAGCTGGGCTTGTCGGGGCTGGGGACGGACGACGAGGAGCGTGAACGCTCCTTTGAGAGGTCTACAGCCTCGGTTACGGGGGCCGTTGTTAGGGAGAATTCTCTGTTTGGGCTGAATTTCCCTACCTAGTGAGTCCCCCAGCAGCTTTGCTGGATTTCTGGGGTTTCTTTTTTTCTCCTGCCAAGAGTGAGACTCTTTTACCCTCACTCTTGGACATGTTGAAGTGTGTTTTCTTAGTTAAACCTTGTGTTGAATGGGCTATGGGGTCTTTTACTCCATAGGGCCTCATGTATTTTTGTGATATGGGTTACACAACACCCTCTGTGCCGTGACCCAGGGGTGTCCTAGGGACTCCCCAACATAGACTCCATACCCTGGGACTGACTACTGTCTCCCAGGGCATGTAAAGTCACCAAAGACTTTGCTAGTCTTGAATCCTGAACAGAACCAGTACAAACCATCATATTGTGGACGTACTGGCTGGGGCAATTCGATTGCCCCAGGGTCTGTTAGTCGAGGGGGCACGTCTCCGTCCCCCCTGATCGAGTTTTGGCTGGTGGCAGTGGAAACTACTTTTTATATTCGACCGCGAATATTTCCCTATGGAATTTCCCATTGTTTTAGGCTAACACATTTAATTATTTATTTACGGTAGCCTTAAACATACCGCCGGTTTATATATTTATTATTATAACTCCGGTTGGGACTTTTTGCCAAAACTTGATTCTAAAATGGCGTTGGCGTTCGCCTCTGTAACTCTGACCCAAAGTGGAGCCCTTTGTTCCACTTTTGGCGGGCTTCTCCCCAGAAGCCCTCCAAAGTGGTGCCACTCTGTCTGGGGTACTTAGGAGGGGTGGAGGGGGATTTTGGCACCCTGGACTGAGTTACCTTGGTAACTCAAGTCGCACTCCGTCCTGATTGGCCCAAGTGGTGAGCCGGCCGGCTCACCACTTAGCATGTTTGAGTGACAGCTAGGCTGGGTGAATGGGGGTTTGCTGCATAAAAGCAGGGCTTTGGGGACTGGAACTTCAGAAGTCGCCACAGGACCAAGAATCCGACGAGGGAAGAGCTGAGCTGACCTGCTTCGACGACACCACCCGGTGGAGCCCTGCTGAACCGTCTCACCACTTTTCCCGACGACCGAGGAGAACTCTTAACGGAGTGGCTCCTTCCCTTGACTGGTGGGGACAACCAGTTTTCACCTTCTTTTCGCTTCTCGAGGTATCTCGTGGCCGCCTTGCCCGTGCCAAACACCACGGCAACCGGAATACCACACTTTTACCCCTAACCGCGAAAGTCGGTACAACCCTTTAACCGGAGGACTCCGCGGCTGGTTTCTTCCCGGGCAGTGCAACGACCTTCTTCTTCTGCTCTTCAGCGAGAACTTCTTCTCCCCTGACCGACGTCGAGCCTTGCTGCCACTGCCTGGAACAACTGCCACCGCTGGAGGATCCTTTCCGCTTAAGGTACCGTGTTCCGCCTGGCTTCCCTTGCCACCGACTGTACGGGGTAGATTTAGCCCCCGGCTTTCGACCCTGGGAGTGCCTGGGACACCCTGGCTAAACTTTCTAAGCCACTCTAAACTCTTTCTAACTCTTTGCAAGACTTTGAATCCCTAATAACAGTGTGATCTTGGGCACATTTTCGCTCCGGCTACTCTAAGAGTGGGCCCTGCCTAGTGACTTTTGCTCACCTGTGACTTTGTGCTTCTTTGAGCCTATTGCAAGTGTTCTGGACCTTAGAGTGGTGTGTTTAACCCATTTCTGTTTCTTTTTATCCCTTTCTTGAACCTACTAGAGTGTCATCTAACGTTAAGTGCTCACCTCTGTTTTAATTATGTGGTGTTAACTTAGAGTTGTCTAGATAGGAGTAAGGGTTGGAACTGCTTTCATTATAACTGTGTTTGAAGTGTTTTTACTATATTTTGCTAGAGTGATTTCAACTTATGTGTGGTTAATAAATAAATAACTATATACTTTTGAAACCAAGCTCTGGTCAGTGTTTGCTTGTGCTATTGTATTTGAGTACCTATTGTGTATACTTTACATACTGCCTAACTCTTCTTGAGGGAAGTCTGACTGCTCAGCCACAGCTACCAGGTAAATCTGGGTGGTGCGGACTGCTACCAAGTGGGTTTACTGCTATACCTGTAGTCTTAAATCTTTTGCAGTGTTCCCCAAGGGAACTGCACAGGTTTCTGCCTAACAGCCGTGTAGTCACTGTCCTCGTCACACTCGGCGACGGCAGCGGGCGAGGAGTCAGGCCTAGACATGGCGTAGGCCGCCCACCTTTTGACCCTGCGGTCTTTTAGAGTTTTGGGCTTTAGTAATTAACAGGCCGCACAGCCGTCCTCCTGGTGATCGAGGGGTAAGCAACGGTTGCACCGTTTGCGTTTATCCTTCCAGGTATATTTACCCTTGTAAAGCGGGCAAAACCTAAATGGCGTCCTCTCCATAGCTGAGGGTAATAGGTGTGACTACGACCTCGAAAGAGAGGGAGGGGAAAGAGAAAGGCATTCTTAAAGAAAAGAAAGAAAGACCACAAAACCCCACTCTCCCTACTGTTTATGGCCGGCGAGGCCAGGCCACGTATTCGGCAGCGCCGAAGGATCCCCTCTGCTCGTCCTTCCGTCGAAGATCTTGCTCGGCAGAGAAACGGCTCTGCGTCGAGGGAGGGATCTACGTTATTGATATTAATAACAAACGACCAAAGGTCAAAGAAACTATTTGGCAATGTCTCTCGAGGAGCTCCGCATAAAGGCGACCAGTAGCTGGGCGGAAAAAAACAATCTGAGGGACCTCGACACGTGAGGGATTGTGGGTACAACGCACGTTACTAGGGGATAGTGTTACAGACACGCCTTGTCGACGTCCCCTTTAGGACTACGAAAAACAAAATGCAATACTCCGCAGTGACCACTGGATGTCGGACCTATGCACAACATGTGATTCTAAGCAGATTAACAAACATCAGAAAATTATTTATAAACACACAGTGAAACACTCCAGCACTCTTATTGTAAAATATTCTAAACACAGTCACTATTATGATATATACACCCCTTTTTCCCCTTATTAGAAAATCACAGTAAACACCAATTATTTTCATAGAGGTGAGCACTTAACTAGATTGCACTCTACTAAGGTTGTGGAAAAGGGAGGGAAAAGACAGAATTTGCAGGATTACACCACTCTATGATTCAGGAACACTATTAGCAAGGCAGAGAGCAAAAAGTCACTGGTGAGCCAAAGTCCAACGGCTGGGCCCACTCTTAGAGAGAGCAGAGCACAAATGCGCCCAAGATCACACAGTTACACTAGGCTTAGAAAGTCTTGCAGAGGGTTCAGAAAAGAGTTTAGAGAGGCTTTAGAAAAGTTTAGCCAGGGTGTCCCAGGCTAACAGGTTCGAAAGCCGGGGGCTAA
This sequence comes from Ambystoma mexicanum, assembly GCF_040938575.1. Lineage (NCBI taxonomy): Eukaryota > Metazoa > Chordata > Amphibia > Caudata > Ambystomatidae > Ambystoma > Ambystoma mexicanum. The sequence goes on along the minus strand of NC_090929.1, from coordinate 32,411,686 downwards.
ATATAACCCGTACAGTCGGTTGCAAGGGAAGCCGGGCAGGACACAGTACCTTAAGTGGGAAGGATCCTCCAGCGGTGGCAGTTGTTCCTGGTAGTGGTTGCAAGTTGCGGCGTCGTCCAGGGGAAGAGAAGATCTCGACGTGGAGGAAAGATGCAGGTCGTTGCACTACCAGGGCAGAAACCAGCCGCTGAGTTTTCCGGTAAAAGGTGGTACCTTTATCTCACGGTCGTGGTAAAACGTGGTATCCCGGTTGCCGGAGTGCTTAGCACGGGCAAGGCGGCCACGAGATACGTCGGGAAAGTAAAAAGATGGTGAAACTGGTTATCCCCACCAGTTAAAGGAAGAAGACTCTCCGGCGGGAGATATCCTCTGTCGTTGGGAAAAGTGGTGAGACGGTCCAGCAGGGCTCCACCGGTCGTGGTGTCGTTGCAGGTCGGCTCAGCTTCTCCCTCGTCGGATTCTTAGGTCCTGTGGCGACTTCTGAAGTTCCAGTCCCCAAAGCCCTGCTTTTGTGCAGCAAACCCCCATTCACTCAGCCTAGCTGTCACTCAAACATGCTAAGTGGTGAGCCGGCCGGCTCACCACTTGGGCCAATCAGGACGGAGTGCAACTTGAGTTGCCTAGGCAACTCAGTCCAGGGTGCCTAATTTCCCCTCCACCCCTCCTAAGTACCCCAGACATAGTAGCACCACTTTGGAGGGCTTCTGTGGAAAAGCCCGCCAAAAAGTGGAACAAAGGGCTCGACTTGGGTTGGAGTCACAGAAGAGAACACAAACGCCATTTTAGAATCAAGTTTTGGCAAAAAATACCAACCGGAGAATTAATATTAATTAAATAAACCGGCGGTATGTTCGAGGCTACCTTAAATAATTAAATAAAGATAGTAGCCTAAAACAATGGGAAATCCCATAGGAAAATATTCGCGGTTGAATATAAAAAGTAGTATCCACTGCCACCAGCCAAAACTCGATCAGGGGGGACGGAGACATGCCCCCTCGACTAACAGACCCTGGGGCAATCGAATTGCCCCAGCCAGTACGTCCACAATATGATGGTTTGTACTGGTTCTGTTCAGAATTTAAGACTAGTAAAGTCAATGGTGACTTTACATGTCCTGGGAGACAGTAGTCAGTCCCAGGGTATGGAGTCTATACTGTGGGGTCACTATGACACCCCTGTATTACTGCACTGAGGGTGCTGTGTAACACAGATCACAAAAACAAATGAAGCCCTATGGGGTAAAAGACCCCATAGCCCATTAAACACATCTAGATTCAAAGAAACACACTCAAATCATGCCCAAGAGTGAGGGTAAAAGAGTCTCACTCTTGGCAGGAGAAAAAAAATAAACCCCAAAAACCCAGCAAAGCTGCTGGGGGACTCACTAGGTTAGGAAATTCAGCCTAAACAGGGAATTCTCCCTAACATACCTATTGTGTATATTCTGCATACTGCCTAACTCTTCTTGAGGGAAGTCTGACTGCTCAGCCACAGCTACCAGGTAAATCTGGGTGGTACAGACTGCTACCAAGTGGGTTTACTGCTAACACCTGTAGTCCTAAATCTTTTGCAGTGGTCCCTAAGGGAACTGCACAGGTTTCTGCCTAACAGTCCCCGACACATAGGGGATTGAACTCAGTAATCCTTCCGACATGGCTGCTTGATGCGCAACGCTATGCTCGCCGTAGATGGACGTGTGCTACCGGATTTCGCTCGGGGCTAATTTCCTGAATTCTATTTCCCGGTTCATCGATTCCTCCTCCTTCCCTTTTATCCTTCAAACTTTACCGAACTTTCCTGGATTTACACCCGCGTTCGAGTCACGGCTTCCGTGCCTCCGCACGCAGACATTGTTCCTTCCTGGTTTCGTCCCGGAAAATCTGAACGAAGCACGCTGGAATCCGAAGACCTGCGCACGGGCTTATACAAATCCCAGACCGTGCGAAATAAGTCACAAAAGAAGGTTGCAAGCAAACAGGAAAAACAAGTGAGAAGGGGAGAGACTTGTGACAGATTGAGACGCCTAAAAATCGATACGGATACAGGATGGAAGCCGTGGTTTAAGACCTCATGCGAGGCATGCAGTAACTCACCACAGAAGTTCAAAACCTTAAAGCTGAGAACGCTGCCTTAAAGCAGCTGGTATTGTCTCGTGATTCTGCTACCATGGAAAGTGTGTTATAGGAGTGGTGGACAAATATGATGGCTCTCCAAAGACCCTTCGTGCCTTCCTTGATTCATGCTTGGTGCATTTCACCTTCAAGCCATACTACTTTTCCACCCCTAGAGCAAAGGTGGGGTTTATATCACATCACACCTCACTGGCAACGCATTAACCTGGGCAACTCCCCTAGTCAATTCGGGCGACGCCCTCCTGGATGATTACAATGGATTTGTGGAAGCCCTAAAGGCCATGTTTGATCGTCCTGAGCAGGTTTACAGCGCTCAAGAACGTCTACTTGATTTTCGACAAGGATCCCAGGATATGTTTACCTATGTCACCCGTTTCAAACAACTTATGAAGGAAGCTGATTGGTCCCAAGAGGCTAGCTTCACTCTCTTTCGCAGAGGCTTGAATGAAGAAATAAAGGACGAGCTAGCCAGGGTAGCTCGCCCCAATTCCTTCCAGGCCCTCTTGGACCCGTCCTTGCAAATTGATTTTCGAATCCAGGAAAGAAAGGCGGAGAAAAAGAAGTCGAAATCATCATTCCAAAAGGCTGTCATAGACCACCCTTCTATACCAGAACCTGCAGTTACTCCGACCTCAGATCCAGAACCCATGCAACTGGGGGCATTCCGTGGACCCATTACCCCATAGGAAAGGAGGCACCGCATTCACACTGGTCTCTGCATGTATTGCGCCTCCAATAAACATCTTGTCAGAGAGTGCCCTATTGCGCCTCCACGGCGTTCAGGAAACTGCAGCTCCCGATCCTAGATGGGGCACAGTTTCGGGAGAATGTCGTCTGCTCCACATCAATTCCTTCCTTGAACTCTCCTGGACCAAATAAGCTTGTGATTCTTCAGGCCTTTCTATCGCCTTCCAAGAAAGAATCTTACCCCATTCTGGCATTAGTGGATTGCGGAGCCATGGGTATATTCATAGATCATGATTGGGTCACTACTCACAACATTCCACATGAAACTCGAGAGACGATGCAACCTGTAGAGGCAATTGATGGAAGACCCCTATCTTCAGGACCCATAACCCTTCAAACTAAAGAGATCCTACTCTCTATAAATCACCATCAAGAGTGGATCAAATTTGACATCATAAGATCTGCCCACTATCCAATGGTTCGAGGCATGCCCTGGTTACAGAAGCATAACCCCTACATCAATTGGGCAGCAGGCTCCTTGTTTCTTGGTTCTGAATACTCTATGTCCCACTGTTTATTCCTAGATTCCTTAGCAAAGTCCTCTGAAAACTTGCAAGAAATCCAACAGAGTCCGGTCACTGTCTCTAACATCATCCGAATTCCCAGGGCCTATCAGGCTTACACAGATGTATTTTCAACTGCCATAGTTCAAGCTCTTCCTCCTCACAGACCTGAGGATTGTGCCATCGATACTGAACCTTCAGCAGTAATCCTTTCGGGAGAATATTTATTTTATCAGAACCTGAAAAGAGTGCCCTCCAGGAATACCTGGATACTAACTTGGAAAATGGCACCATACGACCATCCAAGTCCCAGGCGGGCGCTTCATTATTTTTCGTTCCCAAGAAAGATACCAAGGAGCTTAGAACATGCCTAGATTACCGTGGCCTTAACCAGTGTACTCTCAAGGACCGCTACCCATTGCCTCTCATCTCGGATGTCCTGGAAGAAATAAGAGGTGCAGTAGTCTTCACAAAATCAGATCTCAGGGGTGCCTACCATCTAATTCGTATAAAGGAAGGTGACGAATGGAAAACAGCCTTTAGAACACCTTTTGGCCATTTTGAACACCTGGTTATGCGCTTCGGACTTGCTAATGCCCCAGCGGTCTTCCAACGTTTTATGGACCGGGCGTTTTCTGACATGCTGTTCCTCTTCGTCATTGTATATCTGGACGACATACTGATATACTCCAAGGACCATCTGAAAAATGAAGAACACGTAAAGGCAGTTTTACATTGTCTACGTGAACATAAGCTCCCGGCCAAACCCGAGAAGTGTCTTTTCCATGTATCAACTGTTCACTATCTCAAATTCGTTCTTAGCCCTAAAGGGATTGAAATGGACCCCTCAAAGGTAGATTCCATTCTATCCTGGCGCATTCCAACAACAGTAAAACAAATTCAATTCTTCCTGGGGCTTGCTAACTTCTATCGGAAATGTATACCAGCCTTTTCGGAGATTGTACATCCTATTGTTACATTGCTAAAGAAGGATACCCCCTTTCAGTGGACCTCAGCCCAAGATACGGCTTTCCAACGGTTGAAGTCGGAGTTTACACAAGCTCCCATTCTAGCTCAAACCAACATTGATTGCCCTTTACTTGTGGAAACTGATGCCTCCAACTACGCCATCGGGGCAGTCCTAAAACAGGAACTTGATGATGATAAGTTAAAAGACCCCATTGCCTATCTTTCTCGCACCTTGACTCCCAGTGAAACTCATTATTCCGTCCTGGAAAAAGAACTGCTAGCCATCCGCCAAGCCTTCACTGATTGGCGTCATTTTCTCCTGGGAGCCAAACACCCGGTACAGGTCCGCACGGACCATCGGAATCTCCAAGTCCTGCAATCCCTAGAATGTAGAAACAGTCGTCAAGCCCGTTGGGCCTTCTTTTTTGCTCAATATCAGTTTCAAATCCATCATGTCCCTGGAACACACAACATAATAGCCGATGCCTTATCCAGACGTCCCGATTACGAAACCCTTGAAGATCAGACTTTTCCTAAGATGTTTCCCCACACAATATTTGTTGCCCAAGCAATCACCCTCATGGAGAATATTCGAATTCAAACTCAGTCCTCTGTTTCTTTTAAACTCCTTCCAGGTTTCAAACGATGGAAACTCAAGACAAGGGACATATCTGTTCAAGGACAATCGCTTGGTCATCCCCACTCCTGGACTGCGGCAAAAGATCACAAGCCTATGTCATGATACTTTTCATTCAGGACACCGTGGCATCACCAACACCCTCCGTTTAATACAAAGACAATTTTGGTGGACGAGGATGAAAGAGGATATCCGGATCCATATCCAGGCATGTGCAGTCTGCAATCAGAACAAACATGATAATAAGAAACCGGTAGGTCTACTGCTTCAACCAGCAATACCAACAAGACCCTGGGAATTCATCGCCACGGATTCTATCGTGGAATTACCATCTTCCAGGGGATACACAACTATCATGTTTACCATTGATATGTTCACTCGTATGGCTCATTTTACGCCTTTATACAAACTGCCATCCTCATCTGAACTCGCCGGAATCTTCCTGGAACACATATTCCGGCTTCATGGGCTACCCTCCAAGATTATTTCTGACCGAGGACCCCAATACATATCCCAGTTCTGGAAACCATTATGTCGTATACTGGGAATCCAACGTGCCCTGTCCTCAGGTTATCACCCACAGACCAATGGAGCCACTGAACGTGTAAACCAAACTCTGGAACAGTATCTTCATTGCATTCGCCACCAAGGTCCAGGATGATTGGTCACTCTTAATACCTGTGGCCGAATTCGCTTATAACAATTCAGAACATTCAGTTATCAACACCAGTCCTTTCTTCTGTAGTCAAGGATTTCATCCTTCGGTTCTACCGTCCATTCTCCCACACCCTACCCCAGTTCCTACGGTTGATTCCTGGATTGAAACCCTTATTAAATTAATGTACATAAAGAAGCAAAGGAACACTTAGAAAAGGTCCGAAAAGACGTTAAACATCATGCCGACTCTAAAAGAGGACCTGGGCCTTCTTACTCCGTAGGCGTTAAAGTCTGGTTATCCTCGAAACTCCTTCCTCGACATCTGCAACCAAATAAACTGGCTCCCAGGTATTACGGGCCCTTTTCTATAAAAGAAATCATAAATACAGTGGCCTTTCGACTTCGGCTACCAGAATCATGAAAAAGGATCCATCCATTCTTCCACACTTCTCTGTTGAAACCATATGTTCAGCCCCCTCGAACTGCTCCAATATCTACCCCAGTGATTATCAATGACCAACTCGAATATGAGGTTTCCAGAATCTGTGACTCTAGATACCGACGTGGTCAACTACAATATTTGGTCGAATGGAAAGGATACCCTCCCAGTGAGTGCACTTGGGAACCCGTGTCAAACATGAATGCTCCCTGGTTGATTCAAAGATGCCATCTTATACATCCGGGCAAACCCAGAGGAGCTGGGCTTCAGTGGAGGCATACTGTCATGAACTGCTGTCTGCATCCCTTCTGGACTTCGTGGTCCCTGACACATAGGGGATTGAACTCCGTAATCCTTCCAACATGGCCGCTTGATGTGGAACGCTACTGCTGACGTAGCTGGACGTGTGCTACCGGAGTTCGCTCGGGGCTAATTTCCTGAATTCTATTTCCCGGTTCCTTGATTCCTCCTCCTTCCCTTTCATCCTTCAAACTTTACCGAACTTTCCTGGATTTTCACCCGCGCTCAAGTCACGGCTTCCGTGCCTCCGCGCACAGACATTGTTCCTTCCTGGTTCCGTCCCGGACAATCTGGACGAAGCACGCTGGAATCCGAAGACCCGCACACAGGCTTATACAAATCCCGGACCGTGCGAAAGAAGTCACAAAAGAAGGTCGCAAGCAAACAGGAAAAACAGGTGAGAAGGGGAGAGACTTGTGACAGCCAGAAGCAGTGAGCGAGCTGGGATTGCTGGTTGGAACGTGATGGCAGCAAAAAGAGTAGCCTGGGAGGACCGGAGGATAACAGGACACCATAACGCTGACCCTGTGTACCTGAGAGGTGGCAGCGTGCAAGGGAGCTGTGACTCCATGAAGCTGGAGGAAGGTGAGTTGCAGATTGTTGGCCGGGTCCAGGCCATTGCTCGTTCCCCCTGGGATGTGTGCCGGTTGCAGGGGTATCTGAGGGGCAGTTGGCGAGACCCTGACCCCCCCCACCCACCTCCTCTATCCCTGGAAGCTGCTTGCCAGCGCAACGGTGTCTGGGTGAGTCTCGTATCCAAAGTGACAAGAACCCAGTGGCGTGGGGATGGCTGGAGCGGGAGAGGAGACTTAAAAGCAGAAAGTGACGTGGTAAGTTGAAAGCAAAGGGAAAGTAAGGAAAAGCAGAGTGTGAAAGCGGCGCAAAGCAAGAGAAAGCAAAGAGGGTGCAAGCAACCAGAACAAGGCAAAAGGGTGCGAGCGACCCAGCAGACAAAGTGAGTGAGAGAAAGAAAAAGAGAGGGGGCAAGCCAACTCAAACAGGAAAAAGGATGCGAGTGACAGGACAGACTGGAAAAGTTATATTAAAAAAGAAAAGAAAAAAAAAGCAAAGAGGGTGCGAGCGACCCGAAAGCAGGAAAGAGGGTGCAAGCAACCGGAAAGCAGAAAAAGAGGGTACAAGCGACCCAAAGGCTGAAAAAAAAGTGCAAGAGGCACCACAATGAGAAAGGAAGGTGCTAGGGTGCACAACCAAAGGAACCATGTGTGCCAGGGGCATAAAGATAAAAGGAGTGTAACAAGAGGCACAGTAAAGTGAGAAGATGGTGCAGGTGTGCACGGCAAAAGGAAAGACAGGTAGAAGAGAAGAAGAAAGAGTCAAAAGAGCACAAGAGGGAAAGGTGCCAGAAGAAAGTTACAGAGTACAAGGAGAGGGGTCAGAAGTCAGAGTGGTCACGCCAAAGCCCATCGTTTTACAAAGTCTCTGACACTTCCCCATGGAAAGAACTGTGTTAAAACAGTGTATCTTGACATGGTGAACTTTTGTGTGAGACCACAGGGGCCTAAATTGTTGAACTTTGTTAAGAGAGGCCTAAACGTGGGGAAGGGAACCCTGAGGCCTAATGAGAACTGTGTTTGTTTAGAACTGAAAGGATTGAAGTTTGGGGAAGGGACCCCCAAGAAACCCAGAGACATTTTGAACCTTATTGACTTGGTGGAAGAGCCCTATGTGGAAGGTTCCAAGGGCCCCACTTTTTGTGTTGAACTATTTTTTTTAAACTGACAGTATTACCCCTAATGGTAAGGCCCCCTGAACCAGTCGTGGTTTACATTTCTTTTTTTTAGCCACCATTCTTCCTTTAAGAAGACCCCAGAACACATTTTGTCTAAGAGTGAGGGCAAGCATAGGTTTTGAGGCAGATTTTGCTTTTGGACTTGAGGACATCGACGGCCCTTAGAAACATCATTTGAGGGAACAACCCTGTTAAGAGTTTGGCATTACACCAACCCAAGGAAATTTGACAAAGGTTTTCAAACTGTTACTTTTGAGACTGCGTCTCTCGATACCATGCAGGGAATCCAGGAGTGAAGCAACATGATGACGCGCCCGTTTAACAATATTAGCGCTCAGGTGTGGGGTGCACTGTGGCAGGTGTCTTCTGACACACCAGACTTGCAGTCCATAATGCCCTACACCATGGGGGATGAAGATGCCACTCAGTACATTTTAAAAGTGCAGGAGATGTGATGGGCGGAAATGTGTAACCAGTGGGATCGATCAGTTACTCTTTTCTATTTTGTTATCAAGAAGGGATTGCCCAAGGAAGTTCAGAAAGCGCTTGAAAAGATAGTGGGCATAGAGGCAAAGGGGTGGGCCGATATTCAGACTATAATAATATACCATTGCAAAAGGATTTAAGAACAAGAAAAAGAAACAGCTCAAAGGTTGCCGACAGAGAAAGCAAAACTAGTGCAGAAAAAGTTCCCTAAAATTGCAGTGGAGGGGGCGGTGATGGCAAACACAGAACCTCAGCAGAGTAGGCTGCAACTCGGACAGATATAAGGATAAAAGCATTTTGGCCAGGTGGAGGACAGGGATAGCGGACCCCCGCATCAGTATCCTGAGTGGCACCAAGGAGGTCAGCAGCAGGGAAGAGGAGGGTTTCAAGGGAGCAGAGGGGCAAGGGGGATTGGGTGCGGAATGGGACCCAGAGGTGGTAGGGGAGCTGTGGGAAGTGGGGACATTTTGCAAGAGTGGTGAAGAAGGCAGGGGGCGGGGTATAATGCATACAATCACCTGGCCCCAGCACTACCACAGCCACTGAGGTTCACCTCCATTCCTTATGAAATACACTAGGCCTACACCCAGTTGCCACCAAACACCCACCATAGATGCAGGCCCAAGCACCACCTAATGTGCAACCGCAGTCGGCCTAGCAGAAAACTTTGTACGGAGGCCAAAAGCCACACACAATGCAGTGCTGAATGGAACGGTAGCACCTTACCGAGGGGTCAGTGCCATGGGAGGAAACCCCTTCACGTTCCCAGTTACCAATACGCATCATGATTAGGACAGCCCACAGAAAGCTCTTGCGTGCCCAGTCCTGTCCATGACTACTCAACGTGACGAGGAACCCTTGGTCGGTGCTGAGAGGTAATAAGCAATTCATCTTTATGGTCGACACAGGGGCAACTAAATTATGCATCAGTGAGGGTAACTTCCCACTATCAGGTGAAAACTCTTGACATGCATGGATTCTCTGGGGTTGTCACAACGGTTCCCTACACAGAAGAGGTAGTTATCAAAACGGGAGGAAAAGCGGTGCGTGCACCCTTACTGTATTCCAAGTCCTCCCCAATAGATTTGTTGGGCCGAGACTGGTTGAGCAAACTGAACATGACCATTTTCTTTACAGACCATGGGGTGGTATATATGCCAGCCCAGGTATGTGTGCCGTAAGGGCCATGGTCGTCATACAGGCCAGAGAGGAGGTGGTGTTCACTGCATTTTCAAGGACCAGGACATGTTTGTGTGCGTGATTACAGAATTACTTGATGCAGTGCCCCAGATTGGCAAGGCCTGTTGCTGGGTACAATCAGATTTCCTCTTCTGACCCGTGGTGACCCCAGAGCTTGTGGCAGGTATGATAATTTCCCTAGATTTACAGGGTCTGATTGTGTTGGCTTAAAGGATTGTTGAGGTGGGCATATACTCTCATGGGTGCGAGTGGCTTACTGTATTGAGCATTGATCGAACAGCGCCCCTCAAAGAAGTTCCAGATGCAGAACTGTTTGAAGATCGGGTTGTCCATGAAGAGATTGTGTTAGCAAATTATATCCCTTGTGACATTATGGTGCAATATCAAAATGTGCAGTGTGTTTTGCTGGCCCTTGTCACTCCACCACCCTTCACCGACAGTGATTTGGAGCAGGTCTCCGAGAGATTATGGACAACTAATGCTCACGACGTATGGCTCTTGCAGGGAGTGGCGCTGGACCGAATAACACTGAAACCAGGCGCATTGTTACCCCGAGTTAAACAGTACCCATTGTACAAAGAGGCGGAAGAGGGCATACAGGACACCATTGTGGAATTTCTGAATCAGGGAATAATAATTCCATCTACCTCCCCATGCAACACGGTTATCTATCCGATTAAAAAGGCAAACGGGGGAGTTGGAGGATGATACAGGACCTTTGCCCTCTAAATGACAATGTCCAGGCAGAATTTCCAGTAGTTCCGAACCCTGCAACGATACTGTGCAGCATCCCGAAAGAGGCAACCCACTTCACCGTGGTGGACCTTAAAAACACCTTCTCGATAGCCCTGCTCCCCGATTTGAAGTACCACACTGCGTTTACGCATGGGGGAATGCATTTAGAGCACACAATATTGCCTCATGGGTACTGTAAGTACCCCGGCATCTTCCACAGGATTCTACATGCTGACCTAGGGAATATCCAAGAGCCCAGTACCATTATTCAGAATGTTGACGATTTGCTGGTGTGCAGTGACAGTAAGCAGCAGTGCAGGAAGGACTCCCATTACCCTCCTGCAGCTGCTGGCATACAAAGGGTACAAGGTAGATAAGGCAAAGCTGCAATATTGCCTCCAAGAAGTGCTCTATTTAAGCAGTTGATATCTGTTCACGGAAAGCAAATTATACCCGATAGTGCAGCTTCAGTGCGCAGCACTCCCCAGCCCAAAACTGTCAAAGAGGTGCAGACATTTCTAGGGTTGTGTAATTACTGTACAGCATGGATTCTAGACTATGCGGTGTACATCAGGCCCCTGTTACAGGGCCTTAAAGAGGCTCAAAAGAACAACCCTAAAATTGCATAGAGGACAAGCTCACCAACTTTTTTTTTATTTTTTTATTTGTATATAGTTCAAAGAATCTTTACACAACAATACCTATTTAACAATTTTACAACACTTTACAACCATAAAAATGCCAATTAAAATCAAATTTAAGTTAAAAACAATATATCAATGAAGCAGCAAAATCTCTTTTTCAATTACCTTCAGGAAAACAACCAAAGCAAAAATTAAAGCCTTCTCATTGCCTTTCATAAGGCTACTCCAGAGTGAAATCATACAATCTTGATAGTTTACATTAATAAATCTTAAGAAAGACTTTGTCCTTTGATCCCTAAAGAAGGGACATTCTAAAACAAGATGTTTTAATGTTTCGTTCCGTTCTGTACATTCAGGAAACCGACAATTAGAAATGCCCAATTTATTTTTTCCTATTTCCCAATACTTTGTTCTTTCAAGGGTATGATATTGGTTTAACCTAAAACACATGTAATACATTCTAGTTATGTTACATGGTAACATCCTAAGATAATCACAACAACCATCTCTTTTATGGGGAAATTGTGAATATTCCTTATATGTACACAGAGTGGCAATTTGATCAATGGTTTTACACCAATCGTTCTGAAATAACTTTTGTTTCACATAATTTGGACGCTTATACAGATCTTCGCTATCAACACTAAAGTTCAATAGAGTATTCTCCATGGTCACATAGTAGCTGGTAATAGACCTAGAGGAGCAGCCCTTTTTAAAATCAAGGAAATCTTGATAAATTGAATTATCAGGGCAATTCAGAATTTTGGAGTAGTTTGATAGAGCAGGCCATGTAAACCTGGTAGATAAGGAAATAAGACCTATCTCGTGTCTAATAATGCAGTTAGGAATGGATAAAGACAGGCGCAGAGCTTTTTTCACCATACTGCACTGTAATAAATCCAATTCTTTAAGCATGCTACTAGGACAAATGTCCAATACATATAAAAGAATTGGTTCCACTTTTAATGTAGGGAATTCAAGGAGCGGAATAATTGAGAATTTACAAAGTGTAGAAAAAATCAATTTCATTTGACTCAGTAAGGGTCTGGATTTTTGCTTTAGATAGTATAACCATGAGTTATAAGTAGTCACATTACTCAGTCAATATCCCAAACAGCTGGTCTCTTTTAATTCAAGTATGGGCGTATCACCAATGCGCCATCTAAATTTATTAAGCTTTTTGCAGGATTGAACAATCATAACATAGGTCTTACTTGGATTAGGAATAAGATTATGATTATAGGCGAACCTTGAGAATATGTCGAATTTGGATTGGAGACCAGATGGAGTTAAGTCAAAAAAAAAATCAGGTCATCAGCAAAGGCTAACCAGTGTAGTCGAAGTGAGCAAAGCCTTGCTGGATATGTAATGACAGATTCCCAAAGATTGTCTATATCTGCAAGATACAAGTTAAAGAGCATGGATGCAAAGTTGCATCCTTGCATCAAACCAAGATGAAGAGGAACAGACTCGGTTAGAGATTTCCCCCCCCCCCCGGGTTAAGCGAATTCTACATGATGTATTTGTATGGAATTTGGTGATCCAGTATTTAAAGTGTTCTGGGATAACAAACTTTCGCATTTTATTCCATAAAACGTGCCGCACAGCTGAGTCAAATGCGGAAGACATGTCAATGGAGGCAATATAAACTTTACCAAGTTCCCTTCTTTTAACACCAGCAATCAGATGGGCCATGATTGTAGCATTTAAAGTTGTGCCCATTTGACGCCTAAATCCAACTTGACATTTTGAATAAATTTTATGAGTGGATAGATATTTTTCTAAGTCATAAATGACTAAAATAGAAAAACACTTTGCTGCTGCATCTGTCAAAGATATGGGACGGTAATTCTCAGGTGAGCTGGAATCATCCTTTTTGTAAAGAGGGATAAGAATAGAAGTGACCCAAGAAATCGGAATATGGCCCTTTTGAAAAATGCTATCAAATTTGATCTTTAGGATCTTACTCCAAAAAATAGGGTCTCATCTGTATACACAAATAGGAATCCCATCGGGGCCTGAGCACGGGAATTGGACAATTTTTTAATGGCCCACGTTATGTCATATGTGGACCAAGCAAAGTAGTTGAAGAGAGAGACAGGAACTATATTGTCCCTTATATTTACAAAACGGGCCGGTATCATATTTTTCCTTAACATAGGATATCCATGTTTCTGCTTTTATTTCACACTTGGCAGATCTTTCTGCCACATTTCCCTTTTTCAACGCAGTCCAAATATCACGTGAATTACGGCAACAAATAGCTTTGATCATTTTGCAATTTTGTTCATTGTATTGCTGCAAATGTGCACCTTTAATTTTAAATTTGTATTCGAGAATGATACGCTTCTTTTTTAACATTTATTGCGAAACAGATATGTCCTCCTTTTCTAATCGTCTAATGTCACGATATTTAGATATTTTCAACATTTTCATGTTATAGTTGAATCTATGTTTGTTAATGGATTCAAAAAGAGGAATTCTGGTTCTGTACTGATTGGGAGCGTCTTCAATGCAGTCATTGATCATTGCATTTACATAATCAATGGAGCAGGAGTTAATAGAATCCCAGTTAGTCAGGCTTTTGAGATGGTTATGTACCCGTTCTGCTTACTTCCTACAGAAGGTGGGATTCCAACTTGGGGAAATGTTATCCCTTTTGATTTCAATCGGAAGTAAATGGATGTTAGAATACCATTGATCGGTATCAAGTGAAGTAGTAAGAAAAATGGGGGCATGATCACTGTGAGTAATGTCCCCAATTTTGACTGGGTCAATTCTAGATAACAGTAAATCAGAGACACAAAAGAAATCAATCACAGAACCAATTTTGCCTCAGTGTACATTAGAAGACTGACTGAATGTGACAAATGACATACCCCAATTCTCAAAGTAATCTCGAAACTTTGCTCCTCATTTCCAACTATTTGAATTGGATTGCTTGCACACAAGATCATTTGTAAGCTGTCCATTACAATGCGAATTAAAATCCCCACCTACAATAGTCTCATAATTAGAGTAAATCATTGAGGCTTGGTCAAAATAACAATCTAGATCATCAAAGATATCTAAGATAGAATATACATAATACAAGATACATAAGATACAATAATACATCTTCACACACAGCACCAAAGTTACCTCCCAGGTTATGATACTGGGGGATTTCAATTTAGGCCTCAACGACCCCAAGGACACCGCTGCTTCGTCTATTGACAACATCCTCACTAATGCTGGATTCACTCAGTTCCTAAACCAACCTACCCACAACAAGGGCAGAACCCTTGACTGGCTAGCCGCCCTCAACTGTCCCATCAACATCACCTCTAACCAACAGTGCGCCTGGACAGACCACAACTTAATTACATTCAATATTGAGTCCAAACCTATCAGCCTCCCTCACAACATTGCCCCGGCTATGGCCACCCGTAACAAACGCAACATTACCTGCGATAGACTCCTACCCCTCCTCCTTCCAGCTCTTAATGTTCTGGATCCATCATGCTCTGACCCTACGGCCCTGGTCGACACCTTCAACCGGGCCATGCTTACAGCCTTAGACACCATTGCACCCTCGAAACTGAGAAAATCTAAACCTCGAGCCCACCTAAACTCCTGGTTTACTCCCCATCTCAGAGCACTACGCAAAGAAAAACGAATTGCAGAATCCCACTGGAGAAGCAATCACTCTCTAGCTAACAAATCACGCGTACTCCTGGCCACCCTTAACTACAAGGAAGCTATATTCCAGGCAAAAAAAGACACATATAACAAACGCATCGAGCAAGCCAAATCTAACACCAAAGAATTGTTTAAAATTCTAAAAGAACTTAAAACTCCTGTTACCCCACCTGACACATGTACCAAAGATAGCACCTGGTGCTCCAAAATCCAAGAAGCTCTCCTAGGTAAGATTGCCACTCTCCAAATTAAAATTAACAACAAACAATCTAGCCTTCAATCCAACCCTCTACAGATCCCTATACCTACCACAAACCCCTCTATCACAGACTCTCTGACTCCTTTTAGCTTCTCTCCACTCTCCATTCTCGAAGTGGAAAAGATTATCACTAGCCTTAAACCGTCCAATTGTCAGGGTGACCTCTGTCCTGCACCTATTATCAAGGAAGCTGCTCACGACCTAGCACCTTTCATCACTACGCTCATCAACTCCTCCTTTAGCTCTGGGATTGTACCGGACAATCTTAAGGATGCATGGGTCATCCCGCTTCTGAAAAAACCTACCCTCGATCCCAGTATACCCACAAACTACAGACCAATTACCACTGTACCTTTTTTACTAAAAATCCTCGACCGCGCGGCCTACCTACAAATTCAGGAATACCTTGAATCTAATAACCTTCTGGGACTCCGGCAATCAGGCTTCCGGCCTCGCCATGGCACTGAGACCGCCCTTATTGACTTAAAAACGCAGATCGAAGATCTCAAAGACAAAGGCAAACTGGCATTATTACTTCTCCTGGACCTCTCTGCTGCTTTTGATCTCGTCAATCACAAAATTCTCTGCCATCACCTCAAATCAGCCGCACACTTCTCAGAAAATGCCGCCACTTGGATCAGATCCTTCCTGGATAATAGATCTATGCGTGTATTCTCCCCACTTGCGGCCGCACCACCCGCTCCGGTCGCCTGTGGTGTGCCTCAAGGGTATTGTATCTCGCCCACGTTATATAACGTGTTTACCAAACCCCTTTTCGATATTTTGGATCACTTGGGCGTCACGTATACCAATTACGCTGATGACACACAGATACTCATCCCCATCACAGGCGATTACACAACTGACTCCCTTGCCATCAACGCCATCTACCAGGTCATCCAAGCGTGGATGGCCCAGCACGGCCTCTGCCTAAATGATGAAAAGACAGAGCTCCTCATTCTTGGTTCACCACAAAAACTCACTAAACTTAACCCTGCCTTCAAGTCTTTCACCATCGATGGGAATACCATCCCGATTGCTAAGGACACGAAAACCCTTGGGATTTACATCGACTCAACCCTATCCTTGACTAGACAATCCAACGCAGTCTCATCTGCAGCAGCGCTTACTTGCAAGCTCATCACCGCCTGTCGCCCGTTCCTAACCACTGCCAACTGCGTAACCTTGGCCAGGACCCTTGTTCTATCCAAGGTTGACTACTGTAATGCCCTCTATCTAGGTACTAATCTCCGCAACTTAAATAAGCTACAAATTGTCCAAAACAATGCGATCAGAGCGGCCCTTAACATTCCTAGGCGCCAGCATATATCTGACACCAGGCGCAACCTGCACTGGCTCTCTATCCCACAGCGCATCTCCTTGAAGTCCTTGGCTCTCACACACAAATGCCTCCACAACCAAGCCCCTCGCTACCTGGCAAACAGATTCTCTTTCCACAATTCCACCAGACCTCGCAGAGCGGCCCAAGCCAACTGCCTTGTCATCCCGCGCTTTAATCGCCTAAGATCTGGTGGAACCAGCTTCCCCATCCTGGCAGCCAAACTTTGGAACTCACTCCCCAATGACCTTAGAGCAGAACCTTCCTTCCTGAAATTCAAATACCTTACCAAAGCATGGCTATCCGCCCAAGACTGCTAACATCAGCTTACTGCCCTACTTGCACTTTGACCTACTCGGCATCCCTTATTAACTATCCTGTAAATCACTGCCTTATCGATATTCATTTGAATGTATATGTTGTAAATTTTGTAAATCTTCCTGTAATAATCTTGTAATACTCTGTCACATTGCCTTGTCATGCTTTCATCTTGTTGTAACTAAGTTAAGCGCCCGGATGCCCCTGGGCCTGGTGCGCTATAGAAATAAATAAAATACTAAATACTAAATACTATAGACTGCATTACACATTGATTATTAGAATTACATTTGTTTCGCGCTTGTCGAGGCACAAAATTACAGCTAAAACATGAACCGAAGAATACACCAAGGTTATCCTACAATCAACAGCATTATTGATTACAATAGCTAAACCTCCGAAAGGCCTGCCACCCACACCTTTGGAGGCAGGAGAGCAATATGAATGGTAATAAGGGATGACCAGTGGATCCATTTTCATTGTTTCTTGGAACAAAAAAATGGTTGGTAATTTTGCAAGCGTGGAAAGCCAGATGGAAATATTATACCCACATGAGTTCCCAGAAAGGACATTAAGAACGGACTTACCCTTAGCTTATGATATAAACAAGTCTTGATCGGCCGTAAATATCATTTCTACCAATGGTTCCAACCATGCCATTTTGGTGTTGGTTCGACTAATTGTCAAAAGTTGAGATATTCAAAATGTATAATTTTTGGCACTGGTTGCATGATCACCATTCATTTTCTGCTCATTTGAATTGCGGAACTGATTAACATATAAAAATTAATTTGCCAGTTTTTCGTCGTTAAAGGTGAACAATGAAAATCCCATTTCTGAAAGTTCCCTTCT
This sequence comes from Ambystoma mexicanum, assembly GCF_040938575.1. NCBI lineage: Eukaryota > Metazoa > Chordata > Amphibia > Caudata > Ambystomatidae > Ambystoma > Ambystoma mexicanum. The sequence goes on along the minus strand of NC_090929.1, from coordinate 32,394,038 downwards.
AAATGACCAAATAAGCTTGAGTAAGTGTTCAGAAAACAAATGACATGTCATACGAAAGTTGTTGGTAGGAGCTAATGCGATGTGATCAATATCGCTGGATGGTATAATTCTCAGTGATGGAATTACAGAGAGAAGATCTAAAAGATATTTTCTATTTGTTAGGCAGAATCCTGTGCAGTTCCCCTGGGGAACACTGCAAAAAAATTAAGACTGCAGGAGTAAGCAGTAAACCCAATTGGTAGCAGTCTGCACCACCCAGATTTACCTGGTAGCTGTGGCTGAGCAGTCGGACTTCTCTCAAGATGAGTAGGGCAGAATACATTGCATACACAATAGGGCCAAAAACACAGTGGGGCAAGCAAACACTGACCAGAGCTTGGTATCAAAAGTATATAATTATTTATTTAAAACACACTTTAGGAAATACACTAAGCACTCTAAATCAAAGCAAGTTCAAACACAGTCAGATAAAGTATACACACCTCCCTTAATAATTATTAGACAAGTCTAGGTTAGAACACCACTATTTGTAAAAACAGATGTGAGTGCTTAACTCAGATGGCACTCCAATAATTAAGTTAGAGGGAGAGAAAAAGACAGGTCATGAAAATAAACAGTTCCCAACACTTTTCTAAGACCACAAGTTAGTGAAGGCAGAGTCTACTGTAAAAATGCACCCAAGTCTTTGCGAAAATGTTCAAAAGAGGTTGGTTTGATGTGAAAGATAAAGTTAGGAGGTCTGGGGGCCAACCCAGTTGGAAAGCCAAGGATTTAAGGGTCACCTTTAGCGATCCGAAGGAAGGGAGGCCAGGCGGAACACAGTACCTTTTAAAAGTGAGGAAGCTCCAGCGGTGGCAGTTGTTCCTGGCAGCGGGTGCAGTTCGGGGTTTCGACCAGGGGAAGAGAAGATCTCGTGAAGGAGGAAACTTGGAGCACTGCCCAGGGATGAAACCAGCCGCGGAGTTCGTTCGGTTAAAAGGTGCGCTCCTTTTATTCGCGGTCCCAGTGGACTGAAGCTTGGCTATCCGGCCGCCGGGGTGCTTGCCACTGGCGATTCGACCAAGGGGCGTCCTGGAAGGCGAAGGTCGAACTGGTTGTCCCCACCAGCTCAGAGGGAGAAGACTCTTGCAGCTGAAGATCTTCTCTTGTCGTCGGGAAAGTGGTGAGGTCGTTGCAACAGGGCTCCACCGGTGGGGTCGTCGTTGCAGATGGCTCAGCTTCTCCCCTCTTCGGATTTCTTAGGTCCTGTGGCGACTTCTGAGGTTCCAGTCCCAAAAGCCCTGCTTTTATGCAGAAAAACCCCCATTCAACAGCCTAGCTGTCACTCATACATGCTAAGTGGTGAGCCGGGCGGCTCACCACTGGCCCAATCAAGACAGAGTGCGACTTGGGTTGCTAAGGCAACGCAGTCCAGGGTGCCAACTCCCCCACCCACACATCCTGTGAATCCCAGACAGAGTGACACCAGTTGGAGGGCTTCTGTGGAGAAGCCCGCCAAAAAGTGGAACAAAGGGCCCGACCTTGGTTGGAGTTACAGAGACGGACACATACGCCATTTTGCAAAAGAGTTCTGACGAAAAGACCCAACCGGCAATTTTATATTATTAAATAAACCGGCGGTATCTTTACAATGCACCCAAAAAAGTGGTGAGTTTAAAATGAATGGGAAAATCCCATAGGATAACTCGACAAGGGAGGACTGGACAGTGCCCCCTTGGAAACAGACCCAGGGGCAATCTAATTAACCCCTTCCAGTACTTCCACAATATGATGGTTTGTACTGGTTCTGTTCACAATGTTGGACTAATAAAGCCAATGGTGACTTTACATGCCCTGGGAGACAGTAGTCAGTCCCAGGGTATGGAGTCTATGTTTGGGGGTCACTATGACACCCCTGTGTTGCTGCACTGAGGGTGCTGTGTATCACATCTACCAAAACAGATGTTACCCTATGGAGTAAAAGACCCCATAGCCCATAAGCACATACCAAGTCAAATACATACCTCAAATCATGCCTAAGAGTGGGAAGGAAAGTGTCTCACTCTTAGCAGGAGAAAAAATACAAACCCCAGAAATCTAGCAAAGCTGCTGGGGGACTCACTAGGTATGGGAAATTAGCCTTATAAGAGAATGCTCCCTAACACTATTAATTTGCGCACCACGTAATATTTCCTGCTTGCCCTCGAGCCCTATCATGTTAGTGTGTTTCTTGTTGTTAACATTAGAACATGGGGTCTGGCATCATCAAAGTTATCATTTGCATTTGCAAGCACGATACTACCTATGTGGGTACCATTGGGCTGATCCTTTTGATCAGATATGTGATCTTTGAGATTTAAAATGCTTTTTAGGTCATTTGAATCTTTACTAATGGGACCACCTTCTAGTCCCACAGAATCAGATTGAATATCAGTTGAGTCACTGTGAGCATTAGGTTCATTTCCAGAAGATTGTGTAGTTAATAGCTGATTGATTATTTCGATTGGGGGGAATGCCAGCAGTTAACATTACACATGTAGACTCTTGTATGTTGGAAACAGTTAAATTGCTACTCTGTGATGGTTGTTTTTTTTTCATGTGCAACGCAGGCAGAAACACCCGCTGCACACTCATTCTGTACGGCAGTCTTACCAATAGTTGTGTCATTAGGTAATTTGGTAAGCTTTCCTCTTCCATTTAAGGTTATTGGTGCGTTATTGGAGTTCGAAGCCTGAGCATTCACTGGAATTTTTGTAAGGTTTCTGAATAAAGCCGAGAAGCCTTTTTAACCATTCCACCAATAAGCTGGTTGGGTGCTTCATTTTGGTTATTGATAAGATTGAATGAGGATGTAAATCTGGTCGATGTTTTTTTCCTTCCAGTTTTTGGTACAGCCCCTTCGGTCACGCTCTTATTATCTAAATCATACTTTAGTTCACGTTGGGGCACGATAGCTACAGGTTCTTTATGTACTTCGACTGTGATTGTTTCATGTTTGATGCCAGGAATTGATATTGTTTTGACTTCCTTTATCTTGGCTTCATTCTTATGATCTGCGCCCAGATGTGGTTGGCATTCCACAGAAAGCTGTGCCACATCAATCGCATCCTCACTGCCACTGTCAGGACTCACTGAATTTTTTTTTTTTAGATTTTTTTTTTATTTTTTCATTGGCTGATCTGCGTTTTCTTTCCTGCACGTTTGACACAGCGTTTTTGATTTTTGCGGAATCTTCTGGATTCATAACCTATATATTCAGATTCACATTCTGTATAGCCAGTAGACTGTTTCTGATCATCAATACATTTAAGTAAGACTGAGGGGCTGTCGGCAGATTTCACCATTTTTCTAGTGGAGTAACAGGATCAGATGGATTAAGCATGTTCCTAAGATCAACTAGGGTGGAATTGATAGTCGCTAGTTTGCCTCGTATTAACACAATTTCATTTGATGATTCAGACCCGAAGCTCGCTGTGTCATCAGAACAAGATCCTTTAGTCTGTGTACGTTGTTCATGAGTGATCTTAATCTTGGCCTCTGAAGGTGTCATTGTCTTTAAATGGAGGCCGTCCAAGGCAAGAATAAAACCTTCCAGCCAATTCACCTTAGAGTCGATCTCATTCATGGTATATTTAATGTCTCTCAGTTCTAAATGGGTGACGTCATGCCCCTTTTCTAACAAGTCGAGAATTCTTATTACTGGGAAAGTAAAGGGTTCTTGATCCTTAGAGGTAAGAGGTATGCTAGAGACACTGCCATTGTTCTGGGAGTATGGAATGACAGGATCGGGACTTAATGGAAGATCAGGATATGAAGCCGCGCCACTGTTACTAATATTTACCCCAGACAGTGGCAAAGTAGTGTTGGATGGCAAGTGTGCATCATTTCCAGATACATTTTCTTGTAGATCATGATTTCTTGAAATGAGTGGAGCCAACAGACCAATGGATAATCTGATGCGAGAGTCCAGGTCAGCCAATGCTTTGATGTCAAAATCGCTATTAAGTGAATTGCCTTCCTTGGTCGAACCTGAAGACTCAATGGTTAATGTATTAGATATAGCATCCTGTATAACAGGATTAATGTTACCAGTATCAACATCGCAGTTTAGAGAAGGTATGGAACATTTCTCAGTCTCGGTCATATTACCAATACCAGTTGGTTGCACCATACCTGAACATTTGCCACTTCTAAACCCATAGCCATCCTTTAAATATGTTAAAGAAAAAAACAAAAGACCTAAAACTTAGCATTATTCGATTTGCGATGTGTATTAAGTGCAGAAAAATAACGTTGGGCTACCAACGCTGTTACACAAACACAAGTATCAAGGACAAACTCTTCCTACCTTAATACTGTTGAAGTACCGCAGCATGAAAGGTTGGCGAAATGTAGGCAAAATTAACATTAGAGGCGAAAAAATATTAAATACTTATTTCACACACCCACACGCCCGCACGGCCGAACAGCCAAACAGCCTCTAACACTTGCAGGCACTTGCGGTGCGCGTGCACAGCTATTTTGAAACAACAAGCACCAATCCCAAGATGAGGGGGGAGGGGCTGCGGGCAGCACCGCAGATTATGGCTGCAAAGAGAAAGGTAGGTGATGAAAGAAGCTGCAAGTTGGCCGGCAACTAAACAAAGAACGCTATCACTGACTCTAGTGAACGAGTCACGGTAATGAGTTCAAAGCAAAGTTATTTACTTGATGTAGTTCAGAAAGGCACGTTTCGAGTAGAAAATGCTTCCTCTTGCCGACAACACGCAGTGATGGCAGTAGGTCCAGCAGTGAGGCGGTCCAGGAGGCTAAACCAGCAGGGTCTGCAGCCAAACAGCCTCTAACAATTGCAGGCACTTGCGGTGCGCGCGCGGTGCTCTTGTACGGCTATTTTGAAACAACAAGCACCGATCCCAAGATGAGGGGGGAGGGGCTGCGGGCAGCACCAAGGATTATGGTTGATGTAGTCCAGAAAGGCACGTTTAGAGTAGAAAATGCTTCCGCTTGCCGACGACACAGAGTGATGGCAATAAGTCCAGCAGTCAGGCGGTCCAGGAGGATAAACCAGCAGGGTCTGCAGCCAAACAGCCTCTAACACTTGCAGACACTTGCGGCTCACCAACTTTAACGGTCTAAAAGAAGTGATCACCACTGCCCCATTGCTGGCTACCCCCGATTACACAAGAGTTGTATCTGTTTTACCACTCAAATGGCCAATTGATGACTGCAGTACTGACACAAATGAGCATGATGGGCCACACGCCATTGGCCTACTACAGCAGACTGCTAGATTCTGTGATGCAGGGCCAGTTCCCAGGCAAACAAGCGCTTGCTGCAGCTACATTGGCGATTGAGAATAGCTCCACAACTGATATGGGATGCTCTGTAACCCTGTACATGGAGCACCCAGTGTTCGCCATTTTGGAGCATTCCAAATCAACTTTGACCATGCAGCAGGCGTCCGTGTATGAGATTGTAATGTCCAGCCCGAACATTCACATTGTGAGGAGTAAAACTGTAAATACTGCCACCTTTTTGACAGAGCAGTTTACAGAGGATGACCTAGCAGCACATGATTGTATGGGGAGGGGGGTGCTTTTTTTGTTGACGAGCCAGCAACTATCGACCAGCGCACAGGTCAGAGGCATACTGAGGCAGCAGTGGTCCGCCTAGTAGACAGAGTCTATGAGGTATTGGTGCAAAAGAGATTACCCATTGTAAGGATCTCATGGTGGCAACAGTAAAGACAGACAAGTGATCACAGTTCAAGGCTGTTTATTAAACTGTAAATGCAGGGTGGAAAAATGCCTAACCTAAATCTAAGATGGGAGCAAGCTTCGACCATCAAATTAAAAATAAGGCAGTCATTGTGGCGTCTTGTCAAAGTAAAAGGCCTATATTAAAAAGAAAAAAAAAACGATTGCCAAATTCTTGCAACTAATTACAGAAAGTGTGTGTGATAGGGTTTTCAATAAAGGACCCCTCTCCTTCTAATCACTCAATTTAACATCTCGGTCAATTAATCAATCAGTATTTATATAGCGCAAGACCTTCACCATAGGCATCAAGGCACTCAAAAAATATGGAAGGAAGGAGCTGGAAAATTCCAACAAATAAGTCTTAAACTGAGCTTTAAAAAGATGAGTCTTGGATCTTGCACAGATCTAATGGGAGAGCATTTTGTAACTTAGGGCCTGCCACACAGCACAGAAGAGAAGAGGTGAATGTAAAGCCTCAGCAGGTATCTCGCCTAACTGCTATCAACTTAAAATGGGAGAGAAGAATCTCATTAAAAAGGAGAGGCTGATGTTAAACGCATAACTGCGCTAATTGCATCAGCTGTATTAATAAGCTGGAAAGACTCAAATCTTGCAGAGATAGGAACAGTCACACACCGGTGTAGATAAAGTAGTTACAGTTGTTAAAGATGAATGTCCCTAATAATCTCAATTTTGTTCAGAAAATAGTTGGATAGCTCATTACATAGCTCTTGGGAGGATGTGACCGCTGATACAGATTTTGGAATAATAAGATTCTTCACTGTCTGAAACAATTCCTAGATGTGTTAGTTGCAGATTGAATAGTCTTGCCAAAGTAGGATCGTTTAGCTGCTTTTAAGTCCAGGTGGTACAAGGCCAACTCTTTTTTAAAACAGACTTTTAGTATGGGATCACAATTAACACGCCATTTGTGCTCAACTCTGCGAACTACCGCATGCATCGTGCAAATCTCTGAAGAGAGAGGCGAGGACCTTTCTTTACAAGTCTGCCAGATGGTGCCAGGTGATCTGCAGCAACCAAACAAGCTGTTAAAAGCTGGAATAGCGGTAATTGCAAAGGCAACAGGTCGCTCTTGAATGCCCGATTATGTAGCGTACCTTCTTGTGCAAGTACTGGTGGCTCAACACGATGCAAACTTCCCTGTAATACTTCTGGTAGAGTGCTCTTCTTAATAGGTGAAGGAAGCATCAACCTAAAAGGGCTCTGATAAGGATCTTTCCAAAGTAGCCAGTAGAAAATCAAGTGAAGCAAAAATGAAATCTAGAGTATGTCCCTTTGATTGTGTTGGTTCTATGATTAATTGAGGCAAAGATAGACTTTCCGTACAGCCCAAGATAGAAACTGCTGCAAGGCAATCTGTAGAATCGGCCCAGAAATTGAAATCTCCTAAAACACAAATTATTATGTTTTAGGTACAGCTGTAACTGATATGATTGGGGAAAAATGCCTTTTAGAAAGCATTCAAGGTTTAGGGAAGGAGGTTGATATCCTATACGAATATGTAATGTAAATGATGAGTTAACTGATACTCTTAACATTGATTCCATGGAAGAAGGGAACCGGAAAATGCATCTTTAAAAATGAAGGCAACGCATCCACCTCGGTGAGCATCACAGTCTACCTGAAAAATAGAGTAGCCATCTGGCAGAATATGGATCATATCTGGACCGGAAGTGGCTGTGGACCATTCCACTGTAACACAAACCAGATCAGGCTCCTCCACTTTCTACTCCTCATCTCCCCTCTTCAATGACTAGGACGATATTCAGGCAGGACTCTCTTGCCCCTTACCTTGACGATGTGAGCGCCTCTCTTTCCTATTCATGCCTCTTACATTGACCGTGCTTTCTCTGACTTTCACTATGCACTTATGGCTCCATATGACCAACACTCTCCTGCTCGCACATTCACAACTTCCAGTTCTCAGTCTTGGATTACCTCTGGAATTGACTCAAACAAACATGTGCTGTGAACTACGACACTGGCACATATCAGACACCTTCCCTACTCTTAGCCTACAAAAAAAAAATCCATGCTGCCCTAACTTTTGCAGTTGACTGTCAAATCTTCCTACTTCACAAAGCTAACCTCCCTTCGCAATCACTCCCGTAAACTTTCATCTACCCTCCAATCTTTACTCACAACTCCCAAACCAACCTCCAACGCCTCCGCCATTTCTGCTAATGACGCTGCTCACTACTCTTCCTCTAAAATTCATGACTCTCATAACCCTCCTCTCTCCCTCTCCAACCGTCCTGTCCACCACCTCTCCTCCTACCCCTTCTGCTCTCGACTACTTCTCCACTACCTCTCTTATTGAATAAGTACCCATCCTTTGCAGTGCCAACCCATCGTGCACTCCTATCAACCCTTTCGCTCCTCATATGGTCAAAGACTTAGGGCCTCCAAGTATTGCGGTCTGGAAATATGGCAGTCCTTTTTGGACCGCCATACTAAAAACAATGCCGGTATGGGCCATGGATCCTGGTGCGTCAGTGACCCCATTTCCATGCAGTCCTAATGGACTCCATGGAAATGGGGATTTACTGTTGCTGCCGCCGTTATCACCTGCCCTTAGCTCTCTGAGCTCTTTAACCTCTCTTCACACTGGAATCTTCCCTGCCTTCTTCAAATATGCAACTGTCTTAGCCCCATTGAAGAAACTCACTACTGACTGTAATGGTGCAGAAGGAGGCGCTTGACACATAGGTGGCATAGTGATTGCTATAGACTTTCATTCAATATAAAAGTAAACTCAGGAGGATAGCTCGGGGGCAACATGCTCGCCTTGGAAGAAAGATGACACAGAGCAACACAGGTTCGATCCCCAGGTCCGCAATTAGAAACCTCTGGGTACTAAGCGCGTTATAAATAACCTATCATATCAAGCAGAAACCCTCTCTTTCCTTATGTCTATGAGGGGTTGCCCTGCCTCAACTAAAGTGCTAATGGGTTTGTCAGGATGTCTTTGTAACTTAAAAAGTCCACCGTCCTGTGTCAAAAAGTCCCTACATCTGTCCCTTACGCTTATAGCTAAACTAAAAGGTTGCAACAATGTTCTTGGTCCAGGAGAATTACTCTCTCCTCCTGGACTGGGTGGCACAGTTCTGGTTGCAAGTTCTTCACTAAGGGTAATGACTCGCTTCCCCTGGCCTTTCTCAGCATATTCGGTATGGCAGACCTGGTTCACTCTCCTGCCAGGTACTGCCATGAAGATGACTTGTACTATTCTCTTTCTGGAGTTGCGGGTCCCAGAGCCGAGCTTTCCTTGGTTTGTGTTCGGCAAACCTGCTTTACTCTCTTACCAGGTACTGCCACGAATAATATGAATGATATTGATCTTTTGTGGGTGAAGGTCCCAGCCCACAGTTTCTCTATGGTTTTGATCTGGCAGATTTGGCTCACTCCTTTGCCAAGTACTGCCACAAGGAAGATGAGTGGTTTACCTTCAGGGTTGTATCCGGAGTCTCCGGGTCGGTCTCAGTATTGTTCCTCGTGGTGTTCGGGTCTTGCGCAGCTTCTGTGATTCTCTGGCGTATTGCAGTGGCTCCGCAGTTGTTGGTCCCTTGCAGACTGGGCATCTTCTTTCCACTACGCTGTCAGACTCCTGTACTCACCCACACCTCTGCTGTGCCAGCTTCTCACCCGGTACATCAATGTAGTTTTGTATGTGGACGCCTCTCCTTCTCTGTCCGCGTCCTGGTCAACAGCCTTTCCCTCCCGCACCGAACCGCTGTCTCGCTTACGGTTCGTCCAGGGAGGCACTGACAATTGGGCAAGTCATTCCTTTGTCTTTATTCGGAAGGGCCACTGACAACCAGAACGCTCATTCACATTCTTCCAAGTGCTCTTCAGAGCTCTGCACCTCCTCCTCATCATCCCAGTATATCTTCCTAGCCTCCATAGATGTTGGGATTGCAGTCTTAGAGACATACATAGAGGTGGGTGATGTAGAAGTGTGGTTCATGGGGTAGTCTGATTTATAGGGTGTTGGGTGAGGGAGATCATACTGCATTCTCTCTATATGTTCACCCTTGTCCACCAGAGGGGGAGCGTCTACCCATGAGATCCTCCCGCTGTGTACCCCCCCCCCAAGGGCACTATCAGGTAGTGGCCACACCTCCCTGGCCTCATGGGAAGGGGATCTCCTGGGGGAGTTGTGATGACATCTAAGGATAATTCACATGATTCAAACGTCCGAGCGAACTATCGCCCTGTGTCTCTCCTTCCCCATTATTCAAAAGTCCTTGAGTGGGTGGGTCTTCGACAAGATCACTAAGTACTTTGAGGATAATTGCCTTGGAAGTCCACTTCAATCTGGCTTCCACAGTAAACACTCCACTGAGACTGAACTCATGCACGTCTTCAACTTTCTAATGCTTACCATTCCAACCTCTTTTGCATACTCATCCTTTAGGAGCTTTCTGCGCTTTGGATACGGTCGGCCACACCTCTCTACTCCACCCTCTCTAGGACCTTAGGTTTTGCAAATCTCCTCTTACCTGGATCGGCTCCTACTTGGAAAGTCGATCCTTTAAAATCTCTTAACTCGCAAATCTCAAACCCCACCCCTCATAACTGTCTGCGTCACCCAAGGATCAGTCCATGGACCTCTGCTCTTCACCCTCTATACCTCTGCCTAAGAAGGAGACTTCTCATCCTTTGGCTTTCACTATCACCTTTTTTTCTGATGACACAAATATGTGTACCCTTTCCATCCTTTGCCCAAGCCATCTCAGAGAAGATTAAAAGCTTGCTCACTCCAATTTGTCACTGCACGGCTCTCCGCTGCCTCATGCTGAACACTTAACATCCCATCTCTACCCACTCCCATCTCCTTCCCACCTAATCTTCTGCTTCCTCACCCAAGGCACTCAATCTTGTGGTATTCTTTGATGGCGACCTACGACAACAATTCATCAGTACCAATACCTCTGCTGCTCATATTAACCTCAACATTCGGAAAATGTGTTTTCCATCACAACTATGTCCCAGATACCATCAAGAAAGTCACTGTCACTCCCCTAGTAAAGAAAGTGGGCCTAGACCCAAAAGATGCTTAGAATTTAAGGCCCATCACCAACTCCCACTTGTTGCTGAAGATTGTAAACAAAATGGCCACCACGCAATTTCAGGCATACTTTTCAAACTACACACTAGGCAGTCAGGCTTCCACTCAGGACATAGTACCGAGTGCTCTGCTTGACCTCCAGACCCACATGCTGAAGCTCCTAAACCAGGGAAAAACAGGACTGTTCATCTTATTGGACCTATCGGCAGCGATTAATCTTCTATACCACAAACGACTTCTCAACACCCTTGCCGACACAGGGAACTGCCCACAAGAAACAGTTGAGTGGATTCAATCATTCCTATCCCACCGAAAGTCCACTGTGTGCTGGGGTGATGCCACCTCAGAGCCCGCTCCCATGTTTTGCTACAATCCCATGGTGCCCGTTTACCTCCAACATTGTTTAACATTTACATCAGACCACTATGTGATCTGCTTTCCAAAAATGTGGTGTTTTTCACAAACTTCGCTGACAATATCCAGCTAATACTTGAGATCAATGTAGAGTATGATATTGATATGGCTAACCTCAAACATGTGTCCAACATAATCGACCACTGAATGACCACCCATTGGTTCATCTTATTGGACCTATCGGCAGCGATTAATCTTCTATACCACAAACGACTTCTCAACACCCTTGCCGACACAGGGAACTGCCCACAAGAAACAGTTGAGTGGATTCAATCATTCCTATCCCACCGAAAGTCCACTGTGTGCTGGGGTGATGCCACCTCAGAGCCCGCTCCCATGTTTTGCTACAATCCCATGGTGCCCGTTTACCTCCAACATTGTTTAACATTTACATCAGACCACTATGTGATCTGCTTTCCAAAAATGTGGTGTTTTTCACAAACTTCGCTGACAATATCCAGCTAATACTTGAGATCAATGTAGAGTATGATATTGATATGGCTAACCTCAAACATGTGTCCAACATAATCGACCACTGAATGACCACCCATTGGATGTGTCTCAATGGTGGAAAGACTGAGGTTTTGATTTTTGGCTCTCCTCAGGCTAGAGCTAAACTAGATCTTAGATACTCTAGTTTTAGCATTAAGGACAATAACATCTCCAAACTAGGGCAAGTTAAAACCCTCGGCATTTACCTGGAATCCTCTCTTAGTGCAGAAGCACAAGTTCACCAGACTAAAAACTGCCCACACTATCTCAGGCTACTCAGGTACAAAAAACATTTAAACTCTGAGGCCAATTGCACCACCATAGCATGGGCGATAATCCTGTCAAGACTTGACTACTGTAATGCCCTCCTGATTGGTGCAAACAAAGGATGTCTTAATAAACTCCAAGTTCTATGAAATGATGGCATACGCATCATAAAGGGGATCACCACATCTCGACCAGTAGGTATCAGGTAATATTTTCTCCAGCAAAAATATCACCGTACATATGGTCGTCGGGAACGGCCATAGGCAATGTTTTTGGTGGCGAAAATATTAGGTGCGGAGGTTGCGGGGGTGTCCCCCGCAGGGTCCACGTGTTATTTTTGCCGAAAAAATATGCCGATATTTTTGCATTGCGATATTTTTGCGTCAAAAATATCACATGGAACCGACCAGTAGGCAAGCTATGCACTGGCTTCCAGTGCCAGCCCGAATCCAAGTTAAAGCAACCACGCTGGTCCACAGATGCCTTTATGGCAAAGACGCAACCTATTTGAAGGCCAGGTTGATCTATGAACCCAAGAGAACTTTACGTTCAGGAAATTTGGCATTGGTTTGCAGTTTTTAAATCACAATTAATTATTATACCACTCTACAAAAACTAATCTCCACTTATGTGCTCAGCAAACTGTACTACTGCTCAAGCCTACTCCTCAGACTTCCTCTGTACTCCGTCCTCCCTCTGGTCCGCAGTTGAGATAGATTTCCAAAATCAGCCCTGGTGGGAGGTATTGGGCGGCCACCAGGTTTATGGTAAACAGGGAAGACGCTGAGAAGTTAGCCAAAACCAGGTCAGGTAGGTGAGCAGTCAAGGCTTAGATTCAGAAAAAGTGTGCGAGTGGTCTAGGAATACAATGCGTCCACACAGAGCAACACTTGTGTCACGTTGGACCATAAGTATATCAAAACGCAGTTATAAGGGCTTTAGTTACACACCAAGGCAATTTAGACAAATTGCAGGTCTTACAAAACAACGCCATTAGAGCAGCCCTGAATATCCCTAGATCGGCCCAGATCTCGGAAACCAGGAAGAACCTTCATTGGCTATCAGTCACCCAAAGGATCTCCCTAAAATCACTTGCCCTGACCTACAAATGCATGAATAACTTGGCCCCCATGTACCTCTCCTCACGGTTCACGCAGTATACACCATCTCGATGTCTAAGATCTACCATCAACCAGAACCTAAGGATCCCTAGATACAAGCTCCAAACAGCCGGTGGATCCAGCTTCCCAGTTCTGACAGCCAAATTGTGGAACTCTGTCCCCCTTACTATCAGAAAGCTTCCTTCTCTGAATCTCTTCAAACACAAATCCAAACATTGGCTAGTCACATCTGAGGGCCAAGCTGCAATGTGATCACCTGATTACCTATGTATATATGTCCAAACTACCAATGCTTCTGTTTACTACGTCAATTTAACTGTTACCTGATATGTCGGAATACTATGTAACCATTGTTGCTAAGATATGCGCCCGGTAGCCTCCGGGCCTGGTTTGCGCTATACAAATAAAACAAATAAAAATACAAGGATATAAAACTCACAGACAAGTATAGTCAATCCAAACCATTTATAACAAATATACACATTCACCAATAGGAGAATAGAGGTGTATATGAATTAGTTACCATTATACAACAGGTGAGTACACAGATGCGAGGAAAATAGGTAGAAAGAGTCAGAATAAGCTTAAGTACAGCTTCCCCCAATCTTATGAAGTCCAAACCGAAGATGGTATGGGGCCTTCTTCAGGCAAGGTATTTAGAAATGATGCAGTGGGTTGGTGGTGGTGCTTTAGAAAGTCTTTAAAAGTTAGATAAGTATTTACCCCAAGACACACAGGTACTCCTCTCCTATTCACCAGGTATGATCTAGGAAAGGAGCCTTAGCACAGGTTCGACAGCCAGAGGCCATGCCAGAGGGAGTTAGGGGCAAGGGCTCTATACCCAATTCTATCCTATGGAGGGCAGGGATGCGCCGGCTGGGTGGGTGGACAGACACCAGTATGTTAACATACCCCACACCCCCTGACTGCCATTCTTCCAAATACCAATGCAGGTCTTCCGCAATCCATTGGGGGCACAATCTTCTGCGCTTGGTTCAGGCGAGGAAGGCCCAGGGGTTGTGGGTGCATAGGCCATTTTACGTGTTGGGAGATGGTCATATTGCTCAGTAAACGGCTCCAGTCAGCTTCCATAAGAAGATCCTAAACGAAGAAAGATGAAAACTTCTGTGGTACAGACCCTCTCTGGACAATTCACGGGACTGAAGGATTGTTCCAATGAAGGTCACCACGGTCATGCGGTGACAGGCCATTGTCGAGTGTCAAACACAGAAGCAGCCCCAACTCAGACAAACAGATGCAGCAATGTAGCCCATGAGAGAGCTGGTCAATCCACTGGGTGGCCGAGGGACACTTCTGAAGGCTCCCAAGGCACAGATCCTCAAGCAGGGATTGAGACTGGCTGTTCCAACTGGGCTAAGAGTCGAAGCACCAACAAGGGTCTTCTGACACCAGGCAGAGGAGCAGAGCACTATTGGGACAATCACTGGGGTCTACGCTAGTCAGTTGCGTGGGTCGTCCTTGGGTCTTCAGTGGGTTGCTCTTTTACGTAGAAGTCTTGGTTCCAACGATGATCTGATGAACAGTTGCAGGAGCCCTTCTTTTAACAAAGATTCAGTCTGGGAGCAAGCCCACCAATGGTAAGGATCTGCACCAATCAAACAGCCAGAAATTGTCCAATTCTGGACCACCACTGGCCATCATAACTGTTCAGCAACAGACGTTTGGGTGCAGGGGATATGGACTGAAACCAGACAGTTCAGCCACCTCCTGTGACTCACACACAGAAAGCCCCCTTTCCTGCGAAAGCTGCAGCTCTGCCTGGGAAGGGTATTTCCATATAAGGCATTTTCTGACCTCAGAAGGCAGGAAGGCAGCCAATGAACAATATGGTCAAAGGACAGGTGAGAAATCATCTTAGGGGGCAATCAACCTTTAGTAGCCATTTGCAGTAAATGCACAGGTGCAGGAGAACATTTTTACAAAAATTGTAAAAAAAGCACGCAGCTGCCACCAGCTTGCCTTAGGCACATTGTCTAAGTAACCAGAAAGCCATTGTATCAAAAGTTATAAGTCAATCATTGTTTATTCGGTTAACACCATTAAAATACATAATACATACAAATATATAAAACAATTATACCCCTAACAAAAAACTTTTTAAAAAAAGACAAAAGTAATAACTGTCTTATCAACAGATACACCTGTACCTCCCAAAGGATTCTTTCACAAACCGATACAAATATAAAATCCTCATCTGTTGAATGAACCAGTAAAAACATTGTCTTCTTACAACTTCTAATGTTGGTTCTTTAAATAAAAGTGGTCTTAACCATTTTCTTCTTTACCCTATATAAAATGTACATACAAACATAAGATGTACAAGTTCCCCAGGGATTCCCATCCCACATGGATATTTCTTATGCAGTCCTAGGCACAGGGTTCTGGTACGCACTGGTAAAACGTTAAGTCTGATCATAAAAATTGTTCTTTTACACTCATGGGAATTTACCTTAGTAATAAAATGTCAAGATGCCAACACATCACAACTCTCCCTGTACAGGTTCATGGACTGAAGCCTTCGCAAACAGTCCTGAGTATTGTCCCATTTCTCTTTTTTCGGGACAGTCTAAAACCAGCCTTCTAATTCGTCCTTTAGAGAATCTGCTCAGGTGCTTTGCATTCCTCAGACCCCATTTGTCCAGCAAAATAGCCCCCCCTCTGAAAGCCATTGATATTTCCCCTTTACCAGGATACTACACATTTCCACTAAGGCATTCTTGATGTTGGGGTTCATAAAATCTTCAAAGTGCATTTAAAAAAAAAAACGGAATGAATTGGATGCGGGCCTGGTATGTCATACTCGGGACCCCAAGCTCACATCGCAGCGTTTCCCCTGAAGGTGCTGGAAACCAGCTATCTTAAGAAGGCATTTTGCACCACCTCCAATTTTAGGCAAGATGCAAAACCCCATAACTCGCTACATTTAGCGTAGCTGTAATTAACTTTTGATTCAACACTTCAATGCACTTATCCAACCTTTTCCCCACCATACAGATAATACAATCTCTGAAGCCCTCTCAGACTTGCTTCCATCCGCTTGGCAGCAAAGGTCACCAGAGCGGACCATCACCTTTCCTTCGAGAACAGAACCCCCAGATGTGTGTGTGCAGATACCACTTCTATATATTCTTGGTTGATGTACCACTTGCCCCTAGATTTGCCTCTTACAAAAATCACAATTTTTGTTTTGGGCAGGTTTAGTATCAAGTTGTGTTTTTAAAGACTGTTTGTCTGCATACAGTAGACTCTGCTGTAGCCCCGCTTCTGTTAACTCTATCAATGATGTATCGTTGGCATAAATCAGGGCACTATATTAGACCCCATTTAATTTTGCCAGCATAACTTTAGCATTGGAGTCCTGTGTATTGAAACCATACAAGAACAGGGACAATACAAGCAGGGCTAATGGGCACCCCTGCCTGACACCTTTATTTATGCTAATGTCCCTTGGATATTTGTTCAACCCTGCACAGCGTATCGATGCTGAGGTATTGCCATAAACCAGCTGTATCAGATTGCGGGGAACACCAATTTCTGCTCAAAAAGTTATGAAACTAAGGGATCTGGGTTGTTTGTTCATGCCGCATTTGGGTGGGCCCTGTTTTTTTGTTCATTTATTTTTGTCCCACAGCACCAATGCTATGGAAGCGGGGGACACCCCTGCGCCCCCAAAACCCCAAAATACTTAACATGGGGAGCAGGGGAGACCCCTGCAGCCCCACTCCTCATGTTCGGTTATTTTGGTCTCTAACAAATTGGTAACACCCAATTCGATCCAAACGTCCATGCAGTTTGTTTTCGATCAAACTGGGTGTTACCATACAAAGTATCCTAACTGCACTTCACTGTATGGTGATGAGTGCAATTATAAAAAAAAACACAATAATGAGGGCCATAGTCTCTCAATGCTGACAGTCTTGGGGACTAGTCAGTTTCCCCATAACAATGAGCAAAAAAGGCAAGGGGAGTAAATCAGAAGGCTTTACTTGCCTCCAAAGAGTCAGGACAGGGTTCAACACAAGCAAAAAGAATTGGGTTCAATAGAAATCTATCGGAGGAAAGCAACAAAAAGAAAATCTTTCCTAACGGCAGTTCTGAACTCTGATATGAAGGATCTGGAGGCTGGACAGCTAGACACTATTGCTGAGACGAGAGCAGGCAACCTCAGAAGAGCTACAGAACATGAAAGCAGGTTTCAGCAAGAATCACCACGGCCATGACGCGACAGGCGATCCTTGAGCAAGAACAAATGAGCGGAGCCTGCACTGCTTTTTTTATTTCAGGAAAGCAGACACTGCAGGGACAGGTGGCTGTTTCCACTGGTTGAACATCTGCAGAGTTCCAAGCCTGAACTCCGAACAGAGACTGGAGCAGCTAGATAGCCCAGGTGAGAGCTGGTCAGTCCAATGGGTGGTCTTGAGAGACTTCCGAAGGCTCAGAAGCCACAGATCCTTGTTAGGAAAGATTTCCATTTAATGTGTAATTTTTCCTCCAGTTGTGCACCCCCCAACTTTTTGCTTTGTTTAAAACACCACAGTCTGACTTTACCAAAGGAGCACAGCCTTCTGCTGCACTCCTCTGGGCTTTTCACTCACTTCTTATGGGGAAACTGACATGCCCTTAAGACAGTCAGTGCTGGGAGACTTTGTTTCCCTTAGTCCTTTCCTCATGTTGCAATTTTGTGCAACATGTTACAAGTGCACAATGTACCTTCCAGTACAGTGCACTTGGGTCTAATAGTCATTTCCAAAGGCCCTAGATACTTTTGAAGGATTAGGAGAAGTGAGGATGTGCCTTGGACAGGGCTGGTGGCAGCTTATCATTTCATGTAATTTTAACCCTTTCCTGCCAGGTAAACCGCATTAACTGCGTTTGGCACGAATAGGTGGCCAGGCTCCAAAATGGCCACGCCACGAGATTCTTTGTCCTGTCCTTTGGACATCTTCCCCTTCGGCTTCCCCAGGTTGGGCCCAAACAAGTCAGTCCTTATTTGGGTATGCATTCTCCCGTGAAACACCAAGCTTTCCGGGCTTCGGCATCCCTTGTGTGTGTGCCTCCAGGATGGAACGTCTGATTCCAATACAAATCCTGGGTGCCAGAGAGTCTGAGGTGCTGTGAATGCCTGGGACCACTGTCGCCCGTAATTGGTCCATGTATGGTATGCCTGTCTGAGAGCAGATGTCCCATTGGGTCCCCACCGATTTGGCACAAAGGAGATTTTGTATAGGAGAAGGCTCCAAATACCCATACCACATCGATCTCTGGAGTTCTCACTGAACGAAAGATAGAATCTTATTATCCTGAAACTAAGAAGCCGAGTCGAAGAACCGCTGGTGACCCGCTGGAACGTTTGGCACCCTAAAGCCTGCTGTCGTCCCGTTAGACCCCTCTGCATCTGCTCATCCTAGAAGGTCTGCGAAGACTCTTCAACCCATTGGAATAGTGGGACCAACTATTCTCGGCACCTTCATCAAACCCTGCAGTAAGCCTTCGCGAAGTGTCCCTGGGCCAAGCAGTGGGCTGACCAGCTTACGCAGGACCTTTGCCCTGAAACCGCCGTCGTTAACTTGGTACGTCGCTAGCTGTGTGTTCACGGCACTCTCACACCAAATTTCGTACACTTGGCGTTCCCAGGTCTGGAGTAAATTGAGTGCGCTCGAACCGGAGCATACGTGGTTACTGTGTGTCACCCAGCCATTGTGATGAACTTTGCAGGTGCACTGCTCTTGTGCCCCTCTTCCCTCTGAAGCCTGCTGCAGTGAAACTGGCCTGATCCATCCACCAGGAGCTGAGAAATCGCCACTGTGCCATTTGGGAATCCACGCTGTATCTTTGACGCTGAAAGCCGCAGAGCCGCCAAATTGCTGCACTTGAACCTGCAATCGAAGTGGACTCTACTGCCGGAGTTTGGTCTGGAGTGTGCCAGGGGACGGTGAGTAATTGCAACCCTAACTGGTGGCACCTAGCGCCTCCATATATTGTTATGCATGAGTGGCCCCTGAGGGCCCCTCTCCTTTCCACTGCTAGTGCAAATGAGCGGCCCTCCACAAATAGTGGGAACTTATTCTTCATCATCTAATCCACCTTCCTGACCTGCTACAGACCCTTGAAGAGATCCAGTTTTGCCCATTTGAACTACCGCATGCGCTGGCATTGCATGTACATTTGAGCATTAGGCTCCACTCTTCTTAGGGATTGGACTGCCTCTCAGTTAGGATTGTGTTTGATGCAGAAGTGACTAAAGACTATTTGCACTGCCCACTTCCTTCTCCTTTTAGGTTATGGACCCATTTCGTGCATTAACCCTTTAGAGCCCATTGGTCTTGTATATATGTATTTAGATAGGATTGTATTAATCTAAAAGTATTACTGTGATTGTTAGTGTGGTGAACTTTCAAAGGCCTTGAAATAAATATATTTGTATTTTTAATATATATACACCTGACTGGGAGTGATGTGTAGTGTCCTTTACTCTGTGTGCTCATTGAGGTCTTTCAGTCACCCTCACCCCTCTTGAGACCTAGTCTTGACCGCCGCCAATGCTACCTTGATTGGTCTTCTGAACCTCTGCCCACCAGGTCGGAGTTCGGAAATCCATCTCAACAATCCTCAAGCAGGGGTTGAAACCAGTTGTGCTCACCAGACCAGGGGTTGAAGCACTGACGATGGCCTTCTGGAGACAAGGAGGGAGGAGCAGGACTGGGCTGGGCTGGATACAATGCAGGTCAGCTGCAGAGGTCATCAGCGGGCTGCACCTCTTCGAGGGGTCCTGGCTCCAATGATGGTCTGTCGAATGGCTGCAGGAGTCCTCTATTTATCCAGTAGTTGCACACGAATGGTAAAGATCTGCTCCATTCAAAGGGGCAGCGGCTGTAAAATCTGCTCGATACAAACTGGCAGGGGATTTTCAATCATGGACAGCCTTTGGCCACCACATCTGCCTAGCAACAGACACACTTTGGCATGGAGGTAGACTGGATCATGTGAAGGCATCACAAAGCAGACACAGACAATAGGTCACGTTTTGTCTACAAAGTTTTAACTCAAAATGCAGGATGGAGTAAGGCCTAACTTGCCCAATGCTAAGGTGGGATTTCCCAATCTAAACAAAACTAAGGATAGTCTGTGTCAGGAAGTCCAAAGCAAATGTCTGTGTCCAAAACCTATTCTTGCCCTCAAGGCTAACTGTATACAATGTGTAGGGAAGTCAGCATCAAAATGAGCAGTGTTCAAAGTAAAGTTCAAAGCTTCATGCAGCTCTTGGCTTGTAATCAGCTTCCCCAAGTTCCAAATATTTCATCAGGCACCGGGGTTCCATTTCCAAAGAGTTCAAATCTTCGAGCTTTTCAAAACACAATTCCTTGGGACACATCCCAGCTCTTATGATAATGTTCCTTTTCACAAATTCATATAGGCTGTTCAGTTTCTTAACTTCAGAATCACATAAGAGGTTGTTGTAAAACACAAGCTGTTTTATAGGTTCTTTCAGTGGCCTTTCCACACAAGGGAGCATTCGGTCTAGATGCAGTTGTTGGGCCACATGGTCCACCCATTAAAGGAATTAGCAACCGATACCCCTTCTTGGCAGCTTTTCCATCAACAATGTGCTGCTGCTTCAACTTCAGTACTTTCATTGGCTTTTTCATCCAGGGGTGCACTCTGTCTAGGTGCAGTTGTTGGACCCCACGGCCCACCCATGACAGGTCACACAACAGATTGCCCTTCTGGACTGCTCTTCCACCACCGCTATGCCACTGGTTCCACTTGACAGTGATGCTTGCTTTATGTATCTTTGTCACACTCTTCTGACACTGTACCATGGCTGGGTTGGCCACAATGCACTTGTAACACTTTCTTGCATTTTCCTGACTCTTGCCAATGTGTATCTCCTCAAAGCATACAGTTCATTGAATTCTCTTGTGGCTTTTGCTAATGTTTGTTTTCTCATCTAATGCAGTTATCTGTGTAAGGTAGCTTCCCCAACTTTCTTTGCACAGTTTAATTTTCAAGATTGCTCAAAACTTGCTTTCATTCAGAACATTGCTTTCACTTCATTCGGCAGTCATAGAAATGCTTTGTACTGTTTAAATCAATGTTCACTGCTTGCTTTGTACAAAAAATCAAGAGTGCTTAAAACTTGTGCTTTCACTCCGATTGTTAATCATAAGTACTTATATTTGTTTTCACTCGGTTCAGTATTCAAAATATTTACTTTCACTTCATTTAGTATTCATGGAAATGCTGGTTTCTGCTTACATCCATGTTCATTGCCTGCTTTACATAGTCGCCTACCAACCCGGTGTTCCCCCTTCTTGGTATACTCACCGGTCAGAGCTTATGGCTTTGCTGGGAGGTCCTCAGCCGCTACCGGTGTTAGGGGAGTTTTCATAAAGTCCACTTGAGCTAAGACTTCATAAAACTATCCCAATGACATACAGGTCCTCAACTCTTAGTATCAGTCTGCACTACTCATGGAACCTTGGTAGAGTGGAAGAGCAGTGAGGAAGATGTGAGCTGTAGGTAAGTACAGTGAACCCAGTTAGTACAGTAGTGCAAAGAAACACACACACCAATACATTTATATTAAGATATATATTTATTATATACACACGGAATGTCTTAAAATACTTAGCCCGTAGCCCTGCTTCTGCAGCTGCCTCCATTTCAACAAGGATGTCAGATTTTAAAGTTCCTGCCACCATGATTAGTCCAGAAAAGACTAGACCGCTCACTGCTGAAACGGTAGTCCAGCCTTACTCTTGATGTCGTCCTCGTCCCAGTACAACGTTGAGGTTGGTATGAGGGTTTATCAAAAGGAGTTGTGTCTTGTTAATTGGTCTCTTCCTTGTCCCAGTACCACATTGGGTCTTCTTTGGGAAGGTTTTAAGGGAAGGACAGGGAAAGGGATGACAATAGCCTACAGAGGTTTGAGGGATATAGAGTTCAGTATGAAAAAGAACAAGTTACTCTCTTACCTGGAAACGTTCTTTCGATGGGATGGTCCAACGACATATTCCATATCTATGACATGTAATCACCACAGCTGTGCTGCTTCGGAAAATCTTCGGCGTCTGCGTCCTGCGTCGATGACGTCGATATGCCGCCCTCGAGGACCTCCTCCGACGTCACTGGATGTTATAAGTAGGACGCACGTAGCCTCAGTTGTAGTTTTTTCCCAGAACCTGTGGCACAAGTCTTCTGCCAGTCTGACACAAAGCCTTGCGGAAACGTAAGCTGCAATCGCATAAGAAATTCTGTAGCGGGGAAGGCAGGGAGGGAGCGATATGGAATACGTCGTCGGACCATCCCATCAAAAGAACGTTACCAGGTAAGAGTAACTTGTTCTTCGAGGGGATTGGTCCTCCGACGTATTCCATATCCATGACAGACTCCCAAAGCAGTACCAATGCAAGGAGGTGGGAAAAGAATTTAGAAAACAAATTTAGAATGCCCAATCAAATTGCAGAGTAAAGGACCGCCTTGCCAAAGGCCAGATCCTGCCCACGGATGGAATCGAGGGAGTAGTGACGTACAAAAGTATGTACCGAAGCCCAGGTGGCTGCATCACAGATGTTACGAATAGGAACACCACTCTGTAGGGCATTAGAGGCAGCCATACCCCTGGTAGAATGGGCCCGCAAGCCGACCGGTGGGTCCTTACCCGGCAAGCGGTCACACTCAGAGATAGCCAGAATAATCCAGCGAGACAAAGTTTGCTTCGTCACAGCTTGTCCCAAACACTTTCCAGCGTAGCCAATGAAGAGTTGATTGTCCACTCTGACCCGGGACATGCGTGAAATATAAAAGCTTAACGCTCTCCTAGGATCAAACCTATGGAGCCTCTCCTCTTCCTTATCAGGATGTGGAGGAGGATAAAATGCCGGAAGAACAACCTTCTGGCCTAAATGAAATTCCGACACCACCTTCGGAAGAAAAGAAGGACAAACTCTAAGGACAACCCTGTCCTTATGAAACACAGTGAAGGGTGGCTTAACTGAAAGTGCCTGTAACTCACTCACTCTGCGAGCGGAAGTGACCGCAACCAAAAATACAGTTTTAAGAGTCAACAGTCTCAAAGTATATGAATAGAAAAGGCTCAAACGGAGCACCCATCAGAAACTTGAGGACAATGTTCAAATCCCAACCGGGCACCTGGAAAGGTGACGGAGGGAACACATTAGTGAGCCCTTTCAGAAACTGAGAAATTAAAGGAATTTTAAAATAGGAACACTCTTCAGACGAGCGCTTAAATATGGACAGCGCCGCCAGGTAACCTTTAACGGTACCCACTTGCAAGCCCCTGTGGGCCAAAGAAAGCAAAAAAGACAGAACCATGGGAATGTCTCATGCAAAAGGATCCACATTCTTAACCCTGCACCAGTCGCAGGACTTACGCCAACAGCAACTGTAAAGGGACTTTGTTGCGGGCCGTCTGGCCGAGAGCAACACCTCCATCACGTCTTCACGGAGGTCCCAATCCTTATACCTCAACCTTTCAGAAACCAAGCGTGAAGGTTGAGGGATCTGACCTCTGGGTGGAGAACCTGACCCCCCTCCCGTGAGAGCAGAACGTCTCGGTAGGGAAGACGACGTGGAGGGCAGATGGACAAGTCGAGAAGGTCTGAGTACTACATCCTCCGGGCCCACGCCGGAGCAATGAGGATCAGCCGGGAACCGAACCTCCGTAACCTCTGCAGTACTTGTGGGATGACGGGGACTGGAGGAAACGCGTACAGCAGTGGGAATAACCATTCCACCACGAACACATATCCCAAGGCTCCTTTTGGAGGAAATTCCAGCGAGCAGAACCTCTCGCACTTCCAGTTGACACTGGAGGCGAAGAGATCCACTTGAGGGGTCCCCCAAAGGGAGAAGATCTCCAGGAGAATCTCCTGAGCCAACTCCCACTCGTGAGAGATCGCGCTCTGCCTGCTCAGAGCGACCGCCGTCTCGTTTTCGCCTCCGGCCAGATGAACTGCTGAGATCGCAACTTCCTGCTGGATTGCCCAGAACCAGAGCTGCATCGCCTCCCTCCACAGAGGAAGTGAACCTGCGCCCCCCTTTTTGTTGAGGTAGTGCATGGCCACCGTGTTGTCCGTCAGGATCAGGACATTCTTCCCTCGCACAGTCGGCAGAAAAGCCTTCAGGGCTAGCCCGACGGCCCTCAGCTCCAACAGATTGATATGAAGCCTGGACTCCGACGGAGACCAACGACCGCTGACTGTCAACTCGTTGGCATGAGCTCCCCATCCCGTGAGGGATGCGTCCGTCACGATCGTCACCTCCGGCCAGGGTAGCCAAAATGGAGCCCCCTTCATCAGATTGTCTTCGACGGTTCACCACAGAAGGTCCTGGGCGACCGAGGACGGCACCTGAACAGGGTCTGACAACCTGCCGGAGGACTGAGACCACTGGAGCTTGAGTGCCAATTGCAAAGAGCTCATCCGCAACCTGGCCTCTGGCACCAGAAGAATCCAGGATGCCATGAGGCCGAGCAATCTCAAGAACTCGAACGCTGGGAGACTCTGGGCAAGCTGAAACTTGTGCACCATCTGCTGAATGTGATGAGCCCTCACCTGGGGAGGAAAAAGCAGCCCCAGGGACGTGTCGAGCACAGCTCCGATGTACTGGAGCCTCCGAGTTGGTGTCAAATGGGACTTCTTTAAGATGAGGGAGAAGCCCAGCTCGTGGAGGGAGTGGCAGGTGACTGACAGATGATCCAGGACTTGCTCAGGAGAGCGCGCCCTGATCAACCAATCGTCCAGGTAGGGGTAGACGTGAATCCCCCCTTTCCTGAGGTGCGCTGCCACCACTACCATGAGCTTGGTGAAGACCCTCGGGGCGGAGGTCAATCGGAACGGCAGGACCCGAAACTGAAAGTGCGAGTAGCCAACCGCGAACCTCAGGTACTTCTTGTGGTTTGTATGCATCAGCACATTAAAATAAGCGTCCTTGAGGTCGAGAGACACCAACCAGCCCTGAAGTTGAAGGGCCTGGAGGACTTGAGAGAGAGTAACCATCTTGAACTTGTCCTTCCTGAGGAGTTTGTTCAAACCACGCAAGTCCATGATGGGTCTCAAACCCCCGTCTTTCTTGGAAATCAAAAAATAAGGGGAATACCATCCCTTGTTCCTCTCCGCTACAGGCACCAGGTCTATGGTGCCTTTCTCCAGCAGGGATTGAATTTCCTGCACAAGGAGCGGATCCGGACTCTTTAAAGAGAGATTCCCCAGTGGATTGTCTTGAGGCCTCTGCCGGAAAGGAAGACAGTAGCCGTGGGTTATGATCTCCAGAACCCACACATCTGAAGTAATGGCGCGCCACTCTGCAAGATGCTGCGCCAGCCTTCCCCCAACCGGCGAACCATGGGACATGGGCTCATGACTGAGCTGAAGCGGCTGCAGCGTTGCTGGAGGGCAAAGAGGAAACAGCCCGAGCAGCCTTGGCACCTCGAGTACCATGTTTTCCACCTCTGGACCTCCTACGGTGGCCCCTTTGACTGGCAGCTCCTCTCGCTTTACCAAAGGATGAGTAACAACGAAAGGAACCTCCCCTCCATTGCTGTCCCCTAGGATGAAAAGGCAGAGGTTGGCGAACTGCAGCGCCCATCGACTTCGCTGCAGCTTTGGAGGTCTGCAACCTCTCAAGGCTCTCGTCAGCCTTGCTGCCAGAAAAATGTTCCCCGTCAAAGGGCATGTTGAGGAGCCGGGCCTACACATCAGGAGCAAACCCCGACTTCCGCAACTACGCAAACCTGCATATCACGGTGCTCGACGCCATGGACCAGCTGACACAATCTGCCATGTCCAAACCCGACTGAATGGCCTCACACATGGCATCCTTGCCATCCTGAATCATGGCAAGGAAACCATCCCGTTCGTCCCCTCCGGGAATATGTTCAGCCGCTAAGGAAACACAATTCCACAGAGTGTGCGAGAAACATGACAAGAGACACCCAGAGTTAGCTGCCTGAAGCGCCATACCCCCTGAAGAAAATACTTTCTTTGCCCTGCTGTTAAAACACTATCAGGAGGGATGGTAGGATACGACGCCTGCTTTGCCGGGGCCGTAGCCGCCTGCACCACCAAACTCTCCGGAGTGGGGTGCCTGGTCAAGTAGCAGGAGTCGCTGCTGGCTGGGCGGTATTTTCGCGGCAAAGACTTGCCCACTGCCGGGAGACTCTCCGGAGCAGTCCAAGCCGCCGCCACCCTCCTCTGTAGTGCCATATGGAACGGCAGTACCGGGTCAGTTGGGGGACCTTGGTCGAGGATATCCGTAAGGTCATCCTGAAGAAAATCCCCTGGGGGAGCAGACCATCCCAAGTACTCGGTGACCCTAGACATAAGGCGCCGGTACGAGGAGTCGGCATGAGTGCCAGGCTCAGGCCTACAAACAAAACTCCACCTCCGGAGGGGTGTCCAGCCCACTGGCATCGTGCAGTGACTGCCGCAGGTCCTCAATCTGGCTATGGCCCGAGAGAATCTCGTCTGGCACCGTATCAGGAACCATGCCATCATCAGAGCCCTCATCCGAGCCCTCATCCACCTCTGAAATAAACTCAAGATGGTAAGAAGGCACAGAATGTGGAACAAAACCATGCTTGACCTTGGCCATAGCCTTTCTAGGGGGTTCCACCGAGGCCCGGGGTACCCCCGTCAAAACAGCCTCGAAAGGCGTCGAGTGAATCGGCGTCAATGCCGAATGCGGCGCCGACAGCATCGATGGCGTCGACACAGGCCTCGAGGTCGGAGCCCCGAGCGTGTCCCTCGACAGCCTGGGTGCCACTGGCGTCGACGTCTTCCTCGAAGACACCACAGGTGCACACGGTCTCGATCGTGTCGAGGACCTGGACCTGGACCAGGCATGACGTGAACGATTCCCCTTGTCCGAGCGGGACCTCTCCCGCGAATCGTGCCGACCACCCGAGCCCGAAGGCATGCGAGCAGTGTCTCTCGACCGATCACGACCGACCCCACTCGGAGGTGCGGACGGAGCAGTGCCCTGCGATTCGAGAATCGCTAACATTTTCTTCCCGAAGGAAGCCCATTCCTCCGGCGTCGCATGCTTGGTGGGATAAGCGACCCGCCAACGGGCGGAGTCCTCGGATGAGGACGGGGAAGGCGACCGATGACGGCGCTTCCGGGAGTGCCTCAAAGAGGCAGAGGAGTGGCATGACCGACTCTGGGACCGGGACCCACTGGACTTCCGACGACGATGCGGAGAGTCGCCCCTCAAATTGTCCGTCGAAAGCCCTGCAGACCTCGACTTCCGTGGCTTGGACACCTTACCTACCGACAACAACTTCTTGCGCTCCCGCAAGGCTTTTCACGTGAGCGACTGGCAGTCGACACAGTCATCCATGTAATGGGCCTCCCCTAGGCACCAGAGGAAGGTGTCGTGCGAGTCCGTCACCGACATCTTGGACCCACAGTCCCTGCACTTCTTAAAGCCCGGACGCGGGGTGGAAGACGAGGTAGACATCTTCACGAAGAATATACTTCACAATACAAACAGGTTCGAAGAACTGAGAAAGAACAGAAACTCCAAAGAGTCGAGGCGCACTGAGATCTCCGAAGCGAGCACGTTCGCAGAAAAAACAGAACTGAGGCTACGGGTGTCGTGCGTCCTACTTATAACATCCAGTGACATCGGCCGTCGGAGGAGGTCCTCGAGGGCAGCGTATCGACGTCATCGACGCCGAAGATTTTCCGAAGCAGCACAGCTGTGGTGATTACATGTCATAGATATGGAATACGTCGGAGGACCCAATCCCCTCGAAATGGGGGACACCATGTCTCACCCAAGGACGTACTCTTCCCCACTCCCAAGTCTCCTCCACCCAGGTGATCCTCCATCACATTTCCACCCCCTGGGTCTGGAACCAAAAGTGGTGGCCTTTCCCTGGCCACCCGAGAGGAGGATACAGGGGGAAAAGAAGGGAAGACCTCCCCCAGGTTCCTCATAGTTGGAGCCAAGTCCCCTACGTAGATCAGCCTAGAACCCTATAATCAACCAGTCCCAAGGGTGTGTTCATTATAAACTGTTTTTTGCGTGATTTTATTATTGATTGTGGATGAATTTGGATGTGCGCGATTGGTATGGTTGAGTAAACGGTCTGCATAATTGACACATTAGCTGTTTGTTTGATTATTTCATTTTCAGTTAATAGTTGGCGGTTCATGTTTTCCTCTTTGTTTTCGAATGATTGTACGATTAATTCCCTATTTTTGTAATAAAAAAACCTTGAATAAAACGTTTCTTGAATAAGTATGACCTAGAATGTCTTTCAGTTTATTCTTTTTCTGATCTTAAGAAGGTGTTTGTTGGTGCTTCGAACCCTGGACCAGTGGGTACAACCGGTGAATGCCTGATTGAGGATCTGTGTCTTCTGAGCCTTTGTAAGTGTCCCTGGACTGATCAGCTCTCTCAGGTTCTAACGCAAACTTGAAGGATCTTAACCTTTTTGTAACAAGATGCACGCTCCTTCATTTTCAGCATTTTTGCATCAACAGATGCTGTACCTGCTTCCTTTGTACGTCCACCGAAGTATCGCTTGTCGCCCCCTGATCATGGAAACTCCTGTTGCAGCTCATCTTGATTGCTCCCTGGAGTTCTCCTGAGGAGTGGTCTCTTCCCTCACAGAAGACATTTGGGTTCTCTGCTGGAAGCAGTCCGGAACAGATTTGTAAGCACTGCAACCGATCTAAACTAAATCTAGTGTCCGAAAAGTGACAACTGCACCCGCAACGCCTGGGCATCCCTCAACAGGAACAAGCACAGAAGCAGAAGACTGTACTCAATGGAATACAGAACCTCAGCAGTGGTTGCTGGAGAAATTGGAGTCAGGGGAGTAAGTTAACATTCTGGTTTCAGTCCCATCCCCACACCTCTGTCCTCCATAGGGTTAGATGAACGTAAAGTCCTGTCCCTAAATCACTGTTTCTTGGCGACAGTGGATACCTGGGTCAAGGATCCCTTCCGAGGCCTATCCTAGTGACTGGGATTGAGTGAGTTTACTTACCTGAAAGTAGTCTAACTTTTGGACCCTTTTAAATCAGAACCACTGGCAAAGGCAATCTCTCACTAAACCGGTCTGTGAAGTATACACTTTGGAACTGGTGAATTTTGGACACAAGGCCACAAAACATCTTAGGGCTGGCCTTTATAAGAGCTATGGAAGCTGTTCTACGTTTATCTAAAAGCGTCATTACTACTTTCTATGCATCAGAGTACTAACCTGTGTTTCATGTTTCACTGGTTATCGAAATCAAATGCCTTCTTACATCTCCTAAAGGTGAATGGATATATCTGTTTTATAGTGTTGGTGTGTGTATTTGACTAAAACACACAATAAGCAAGTAAACACTTCTAAAGCTTAATAAACAATTGCATATTTTTCTACTTTCCTGTCTAACTGGAATTACTGGTGTTGCTCTGTGCGGACTAATTGTGGCTCTACACCACTCTCTCAGCCCTCCTGAGATTAAGCCTTGCAGCTCAGCTACCTTAGCTTGACTGGGTTCAACCAAAATCTCAGTTTCTCCCTGTTCATCATAATAGTGTCACCTCCTAAAATCTACCCCCCAGGGTTCATTTTGGAAATCCATCTTGACAATTGCACCCATCAATGTAAAGTGAGGAAGTGTGCTGGGGGCCAGATCCCAAAGACAGTTAAAACATAGTGGGTGCTATGATCCTGAAGAGCTAATGGGTACAGGATCCCTAAAAGAAAGGATGCTTTCTGGCACAAGTAGCTCCCCTAAATCTGATCCTGAAATGACCGTACTGGACACTTTAACACAAAGGCTGACAGGGACGTTATCACGATACTGGATCGTTAGCAGGGAGGGCATTCCTCTGGCTCTAGCAGATTCATTTGTTCCCAATACATTAGTGAATGTTGCATTGGGAACCACATCAAGGTCCAATAGACTTTGTATTACAAACAATCCAAGTATATTATTAAAGAATTGGAAAACAGTAACTTTTGCAGTGACGGGCATTGTGGTTGCCGCTGCTGTTCGACAGTATAACAGAGGTATTAATCTCGCCTTTCAACCTCATTCAGAGACAATTGATGACAGCAAGCCAAACAGTGCTGTCCTCTTTGTCAGTTATGTAAAGTTACTCGCACAATGAAGATAGAGCACACGGGGCAGTCAGGGAACATAGGCGGGATCTGCGTGACTGAGGCTTCCTGAAACTGGTATCCATCAGTTCAAACATGCGCCGGGTGATGCCTTGAATCGCTGAGATCAAAACAAAAAACATTATATATGGACATGCTTTATTCTTGCAAAATTGATCGGAATAAAAACTGGCAAAGTTCAAGCTGAGGACTTCCTTGCATGGGGGATAGATGAGAGAAGTTAGCATTGCTGGACTTAAATCGACATTGCATTTGGAGAAGTCTGCTCTTACATTTCTGGCACTGAACAGATATCCCTCCAAAGAAATGGCTTACACCACCAGAGAAAACATCTACTAAAGCAGCTGCTTTTTAAAACTACAAAAGCATCAAGCACCAAAATCATAGGAAGAACCCTGTTAAGTTGTGTAATAGTCTGCAAAACTAATTCCATGTTGCATCATTACAAATTAAAACCGGATGGGTTTTGTATTCCTTGCATCAACAACAGAAAAGGGAAGACGCAGTGCGTACCCAGGACTTCAGTTTATAAATCAACACTTTCATGCCTAGGCTGCTTCCGTGTGATAGACTGACCATGCCCCTTCTCATGGCAGTTTTCTCAAACTCTGATAGAACTACCACAAAGGGCTTGCCAATAAGCAGGCAAAACAGAGGGCTGCTCTAAGAGGTCATCCTGCAAGCTCATGTGAGATGCCCCTGCACCTCTAGCTAGCTTGGGACCAAGGCAGCGACTCATTTTTCTTCGGTCCTTTCCATAAAGTCATGTGCAAGAAGACCAGACTTACGTGACTTGTGGCAACAATGAGCAGCATTCGCCAAGATGAAATCAGCATCTGATATTCCTGCAGCGAGGCGCACCCACCGCCTTCCATCTCTGCCACATGGCACACTAAGGACTTCACGTATCCTGACCAGTATGCATAGCGCTTCTCAGCGGAGAACCTCTGCAGTATGTCAGTCAGCGACGGGTCCAGCGAGCCCCTGAGTGGATAAAAGGAAGGTTAGAGATAGAGCCATGTAACAATACAAACAATACCTATGACAAGAATTCATGCATTTTTAAGTGATTTATTTTTTCAGTCAGGATGGGGAGAAGTTTCAATTTTCATCCAGAACATTGTATAGAAGGGAAACTACTTTCCTTTGGTAATGTTTTACATGCCGTAGTCTCCTCTCAAGGACTCATTTTGGGTACAGGTAAGATGGATTTCTAAAACCAGTGTGGGAGGGTTCCGAGAGGTCACCCTAACTCCATGAGCACGCTCATTTTCAGTTAGTCTAGCCAAACTATATTAAAAGGTGATAAACAAAAGTTTTTCATTTTTGCAGATTTCCCCAATAAACATCAACGGGGCACCCCCATTTGTGCTGCTGTTTGGTGCCTGTTCTACCTTTCGGAGGTAAGTGAAGCCTTTTTACTTCACTTTTAACTTGCTTAGCCCATCTGCTTTGGGAGCACTGGTCAGTCCCTATGTCTATCATTGCAGGATAACTTTATTCTGCATTGTAAAATATTTGGTTTATTTTTCCTGCACACATCACCTTCCAGTGAAATGCTGTAGGGACACAGAGTCCCTGTAACTTTGGTATTTATAACTTTGTGGTAACTAACTTGATTTGTCCAAGAGGTGCAGGTGGCAACATATACTTTACTGCTGTGTTTTCTGTTATTATCTTGTGCACTTTTGCATTTTACTGCTTAATGCCAAATAAAGTACCTTTTAGTCTAAAAAGAAGGTGCAAGGTTTGATAAAAAACCATTTCACCTAATACATGAATGATACACTATTTGTACCATAAAAAGGCTGTGCCACTAGAATGTTGCCTGAACTTTGGCCATCTTGTTTGATCTACTTCCTGCCTTCAAAGGGTTGAATTGCCTTATATGGAAAGTCCTTTCCCGGGCAAAGTGGCGGTCTTTGGGGATTGGGACTGTTTGGTCGCAGTCCACATCCATGCCAAAGTGTGTGTTGCTGGCCAGATCTGTTGGATAGAGGCTGCCCTGGGTTGGACAGCCCCTGCCATTTTTAATGTTGCACTGATCCTGATGAGGCAGAGACAAAAGGTTAAGTGTGGGTATAATGTTGAAGATCGGATCCAATCCTATAGGTTTCCATTCACAGTCCGGTAAATTATTTCAAACAATGCTGTTTGTTAAGATGGATTTCCAAAATCAGCACTGGTGGGAGGATTTTGGGAGCCCACCCTAGTTATAGTAAACAGGGAGGACACCGAGAGGTTAGCCAAGACCCAATCAAGGTAAGGTTGCTGAGCAGCTAAGTCTGAGTCTCAGGAAAAGGGTGAGAGTGGTCTAGGGCTACAATGAGTCCACAAGGAGCAACACAAGTAATTCAGGTTAGACAGTAAGTATATAAAAATGCAGCTGTTTATTGGGCCTTTATTTACACGCTAAGCATTTAAAAATCACAGGTAAGTATTGTCACACAAAACCTTTTATTTGTATTTCGACCATGTGGCATGTGTGCGTCATGTGACAATGCGTCATGTTCAGGAGGATACTGACTCAACCATCCTTGAATTGTCCATAAAGAATATATGTAATTGCCAACTTTCCCATCTCTATGGGCTGTTCCCTATCTCTCAAACTAAGGAACTGGTCAGTCATCTGAATATCTGAAAGAAAGGCGGTGTCCTCAGTCCAAACTAACCCTACCACTATTCTAATACCTAAATACAGGAGAATGTCTTCCTTCTCTTGAAGCTTACTGTTTGCAAGTTTCCACTTCTTGACTTCTAAATATGTTATTTTCAAATAGTCTCTTGTGACTTATTTAATTAGTTCATGTAGCTCCTTCAAGACTTTATGATACTTTTGTCCCTTCTCCTCAGAGGTTGGCTTCTTGAACCCTGAATAACTACTGATATCATGTAGGGTTGTTTTCCCAGTTTCCCGGGGTAGTGATACCCAGCCTCTACAATTCTCCCTCTTTAAAATCTCTCCTCTCCTCCGTAGATATCCCTTCTACAGAGTAATTCTCTCTCTTTAGGGTTTCTGTCTTGACAGATCTTTCACTTTGCCCTTCTCCTCAGGCTTAATGTTTCTCACAATTCTTAGTGCATTGGTATTTCTCGCATCAAACTCTATGCTTCTCGCCCTAGGAGTTTGTGTCTTAATCATCTTAGTTTCTCTGTCTTTTGACAGATTTTCCACTTAGCCCTTCTGCTCAGGCATTGTTCTCTCAAAATTTCTCACAAAGTGTATTGGATTCAAGTTTCTCTTGTCAGC
Organism: Ambystoma mexicanum; assembly: GCF_040938575.1. Taxonomy (NCBI): domain Eukaryota; kingdom Metazoa; phylum Chordata; class Amphibia; order Caudata; family Ambystomatidae; genus Ambystoma; species Ambystoma mexicanum. The sequence goes on along the minus strand of NC_090929.1, from coordinate 32,360,494 downwards.
ATTATTCTATTTTCTCACTCTGTCGTGCATATCATTGGAACGAGTAGGAACACTCCCATAACAATTCCAGTTAGGCCTCCCGTTTTCCCCATTACCTGGGTTTGTCTGGGATAATGTCACTGGGGCCTTTCTTTCGGGATTCCTTGCTTTCCTCACTTTGTCAACTTCTTGCTTTGACTCTGGCGGCCCAAGCTCTGTATTCTCTCTCGGTACAGATCGCCTAATGGTCTTGGCTTAGTTCGAGGACCACTGCTCCACCACAGGATCTCCATGGTCCCGCCACCACCGCCCACTTCACTCTTCTCCTTTCTTGGAGGACGCCTTGCATCCTGTGCTAAGCTATTGACTTCCCAGCTGTTTAGAAACACGCGGACATCACTGTGTCTTGAGTCTCCTACACGGTCAGGTGTTGCATCATCAGGGGAGTTTCCCTGTCCGACATACGTGTCTCCCTGCCTCCACTTGCTGCAGCGTCTCTCTCCAGATCAGCTTCTTCGTCCCAGTTAAATGGGATGAAGCCTCCCCCCCAGACTACTCCCTCATCACACTCAACCGACCCTCTAGAGGAGTAGCAATCGCTTTCAAGTCACATTTCTCCGTCACAATCATCGACTGCCAGACAATCTTCTCTTCCTGCGAATCGCTTCTCGTCAAGCTATCCCTCCCCAACGTTTTCCCACAGCTTCCTAATCATCTACAGACCCCCTGGCTATGACAGACAATTCTCAAGCAACCTCTGTGATTCGATAGCCACCATCCAAATAAACCATCCCAACCTCACTCACTCTTCTAGGGGACTTCAATATCTGGCTGGACATTGCCACCATCCCCATGACCCACTCACTGGTCAACTGCCTAGATGCGCTTAACCTCCGCCTTAACATGAATGGCCCAAATCACTCTAAAGGACACACCCTTGATGCCATCTTTAGCTCCCACGACCAGATACTTCTATGCCCCCCTACACCTATCATCTGGTCTGATCACTTCATTGCGCCTTTCACCATTCGCTCACCTTCAACATAATTGAACCTGAACCCCCAATCAACGCAAATGCTGGAAGAAACTAAAAATCCTCCCGACCTAGCCGATGCGCTACTTCAAATTAACCCTTAACCACCGACTCCTTTGACTCGTGGCTCAATACCTCATTAATCACGCTCCCCCCTACTTGCCAATCCTCCGCTCGCCATTGCCCCTATCCCAGATGGTTTACACAAGAACTGAAGACTGCAAAACAACTGTATAAATCCCTCGAATGCAGATGGCGGAAAGATAAACCAACCTGAGTAGATCCACCCTGGCCCGCCATCATCGCCACTACAAAGCCGAAATCCGAAAAAAAGCAAGAAAAGTCCACTACAACTCTCGAATCCTCAACTGTGAAAACCCCAGCAAGGAACTCCACAAAATCATTTCTGAATTCACCAAACCACCCTGTACCACCACCCAATCGACCCCATCTCAGTCACCCTGCGACTCACTCTCTCTCCACTTCTACACCACTGCTCTTGACGGAACAAATTCTCTGAACAACAAACTGGCCCCTCATGTCCCCGCCATGTAATCCACCCACCCTACCAGTCACCCCCGCCCCGCCTGCCACAGCAACTATAACCCAACCCACCTTCGACTCGTTCACACCAATATGACCTCGACTACAAACATGTAGTCAGGTCATCACTATTTAGAAGGAGTCAGGTTGCAAAGTTTTAAAGAAATGTACGGCGCCACAACAAAATGATGCCCAATGACCAGAGAAGATCTCATGCCATAATGACTCAGGCGTCATACCACTGGAGTCCTTGAATAAGGGTTTTAGGCATCGCAACCTCAGAGGAATCAATTTTTCACAGATTACCAGTAGATGTTTTAAGGTCTTGTTGGTGCCTTCAGTAGAACAATAACGACAACAGTTTTCCTCTTTTCCTAATAACTTTTTGTTTTGACAGAACTTCTTTGGTATACCACAAAGGAAAGTGACATTTCTCCGGTTTCACCAGGAGGTGATGAGACAGTAGACAAAGGAGAACTGTCCTAAAATGATGGGTGTGTTCCTGTTGAGTGTGTGAAAACACTAGGATGTCCTCCAAATAGATGATGGTATTTATAAAAAGAACATCCGAAAACAAGCGGTCCATGTAGCACTGGAAAACCGCAGGGGCGTTGACCAGGCCGAAAGGCATGACCTTGTATTCATACAAGCCAAAGGGAGTTCGGAATGCTGTCTTCCACTCATCCCCTTCGCGAATGCGGAGGAGATGATAGGCACTCCGCAGGTCCAACTTCGAGAAAACTGAAGCACCCTGGACCGCCTCGAGGATGTCTGAGATGAGGGGCATGAGGTAGTGATCTTGAATGGTGACCTTATTCAAACCCCGATAATCAATACAACGTCGTAACTCAGAGGAATCCCGTTTGGGTATAAAAAATAGGGACGCCCCCGCAGGAGATCTTGATGGCTGTATGAGATCATTGACCAAATGAGAGTCCAGATAGGTTCTTAAAGCCTCTTTTTCAGTGAGGGACAATGCAAACATGCACACAAACTGAACTACCGCATCCTGCACCAGATCTATGTCGCAATCCTCAGGGCAATGTGGAGACAGGTCCAGGATGGTCTTATCACTGAAAACCTCTTGGCTCTCTGAAAGTTCTGAAGGAATACAGCCTACATCACAAGTGTCCGCCTGTTCAGGTGAGATGATTCGTACGGTTTCCTTTTGCTGATGGGGCAGACAGTTCTGTCTGCAGTGTGCAAATTTCGAAGGCCATAGTGTTTCTAGACCAGTCGATTACCGGATTATGCTTCCTCAGCCAGGGAATACAGAGTATCACTGGGAAATGAGCGGCCCGGATTAGGTCGAACTTCAGCTGTTCTGAGTGTTGTAAAACTCTCACTGTCAGGAGTTCTGTGGAGGTGGTAATGGGGCCGGAAGAAAGGGGAGAGCCGTCAACGCCCTTCACCTTGTGGGCATCTTCGCGTCGCAGGAGAGGTAGTCCCTGCTTGTCTGCCCATAGGGTGTCCATAAAGACTCCTGCGGCACTGCAGTCGATGAGGGCCATGGTGTTAAGTACTCTCTGCTGTGTCTCCAGCTGTATTGTGACAACCATGAGACAAGAGTCCATTGTTTCAGAATATGGTTCCACAGTCAAGGTTACATAGGGACTATGAGTTAGACCTCGGATACTCGTCCCCATCAGGTCCGAGGTTGATCGTTTCCGGCCCACCGGGATGGAACTTCAGGGCAATATCGGAGAAGATGAGTGCACGATCCACAGTACATACAGAGTTCTGTATCACAACGCCGCTTCCTTTCTTCAGGGGTCAGGGGCGCCTGTGTTGCGCCTATCTGCATGGGCTCTTCCCTGTTAGCAGGGGTTGATAGCGGAGGTAGAGGGGAGGCTGCGGGAGTATGAGTGACTAGGGTCCTGTGTTTTCTCCTTTCGGCTCATCGTTCGCTCAAGCGATACTCAATCTGCAATCTGCAATACAATGGAGATTAGATCCGAAAGTGTTGTAGGGCGAGCAATGCGAGCCAGCTCATCCTTAATCTCCTCTTTCAAGCCGCGATGGAAAATAGTATACTGAGCTTGTTCTGGCCACACCGCATCTGTTGCAAGGCGGTTAAACGTGGAAATATAAGAAAGCAAGTCACTGGTCGCTTGCTGGACGTCTGGTCGCTCAAATGTCTGCTTAAGCAAGGTCAGAAAGGCCCCAAAGTCTTGGAGCACATGGTTGCTGTTGGTAACGAGGGGAGTAGCCCATGCCAGGGCGTTTCCTGTCATGTTTGAGATCATAAACCCCACCTTGGTATGATCATTCGCGTAGGTATGGGGACGGAATGCAAAATAAACAGAGCATGCCTCCAAAAACTCCTTCAAGCGTTTTGAGGTCCCATCATACTTCCCCGAAGACAAAGCCATGAGAGGTAGGTCAGTCTCCCGGGGTTCTCGATTAGAAACCATCTTTCTTAAAGCTGCATTTTCAACCTTAATATTTTGTCATTCCAAGTTCATCCCTTGAACGGCTGTTACAACAGTTCTTGGAACTGTTCAGGGGTAGCCATGGGTTCCGTATGGCGTTGCAATCTATCAGTGTCTGGTAAAGGTTTCCCCTGTTCTTGGTCACTCCAATCCCCCTCCCCTCAACTGTGGCCTCGTGGTCCAAATGTCTGCCAAACTTCTTCTTCCAGAGTGCCTTATTTTTGGACTACAGGTAAGGTCTGCCTCGGAAGGAAGCCACCTTGACCGTTGATAAGGTGGTCTGGGGGATGGGGCCCTCTCCCGGAACAAACTAATTAGGGGAAAAAGCCAAGCAGCATTAAAAACCCCTATCTAGGCAGTGGCAGAGATGGTATCCAGAAGCTGACTCCACTTGGAATGGCTGGTGGTCGTAGGAGCTGGAAGGGAACCAGTACTGGACAGGGTTCCAAGGTAAGGACCAGACTATTCCTGCAGGAATCCCTAAAGGAAATAAAGAGAACCAGTAGCCAAGGTAGACTAGCATAAGAAGCCACAGAAGAGCGAGGGAAAGAGGAATGACAGAGCCACATAGGAGCGAGGGAGAGAGAGGCTTGGCTGCGCCACAGCGGAGATTGCCGGTATAACGGAGAGAGAGGAGAGGGGAAGGAACAGAACATGGGCGCATCGGAGAGCACAACAGCACGACAACCCGAAAGCCTGACACAAGTAGGTTGCAACGTGTAGGCTTCCGGGTTAGTCTGACTGAAAAGGCTTCCGACGGCAATGATGCTGCCGAAAGCTAGACCGTCACGCTCGCTACGGAAAGAGCGTGATGGGAAAGTCAATGGCCGCCTAGGCGCCACCGACTCCACACATGCCAGTTTCCGTGGCGTGTGACAGCAATACAGTTCAAAACAATCCTCAGGGTTCCCTTCCCTAAGTTCCAAGCACCATGGTTCAAAACCAAAAGGTCTTGAGGCTCCATTCTCAAGACGAGACGTGTAGATTCTCAAGTCTTGGGATTCCTTTCCCCAAGACATTAACTTTACCACCACAATGTCCTTGGTCTTCAACATGCAGGTCTCACTGGTCTAGATGCAGTTGTCAGACCATGTTAGGGAAAATTCTCAGAAATGTGCTACTTTCCTCCACCTTAGAGACCCCCAGCAACTTTGCTGGATTTTGAGGACTTGATTTATTTGACCTGGACAGAGTGAGACTTTCTTTTCCCCACTCATGTATTTTAATGTGATTTTGAAAACTGATTATTTTGGTTGTGGAGTCTGAAACTCCATAGGCATCATTGTTTACATTGTGTCACCCAGCACCTTCAGTGCAGTGACACAGGGAAGTCTTTCAGATTTCTCAAAGGTTTAAATACCTTCTCTTGGATAAACTACTGTTTCCCAGAGCAGTAAAGTGAAATTGACTTCACTTACATTTGTAAATTTCTAAACCCAGCACACACTACCTTACGATAGGGTGCTGGAGGGGTAACTTAGTATCCCCTTTGTCTAGAGTCTCATGTAACAATTTCATGTTACCCTTTCCTCGATTAATGTCTGGTGGCAGTGGTTTACTTTTAATTACTGTGGTGTGCATTTACCACCGGATGCGTTCGCAGCTGCAGAAAAGCACCCAGGGGTGGCGTTTTTGTCAAAATGGCCCTGGTCTACTTTTTTCGCCATTTCTTCTTGGAAAGGTCCTTCTTGAGACCAGGTTTGGTCCCATTGTTCGCTTTGCCTTTGGCGGGATTCACGAGTGAATCACGCCTCTTGCTCCATGGTGTCTGGTGGGGGCAGGACGTGAGGGAGGTGCCTGAAACTCCCTGTGCTTAGTCTTTTAGGAGACCCAAATGAGCTCTGTAGTGATTGGCCGGCTGACTGTCCGGCAAGGACAGCCACCCTGCTGGGTGACTGACAGCTGGGCTGGAATGAATGGGAGAAACCTGCAAAAAGGCAAGGCTTTTTGGCATGGAACGCAGAGTCGACCACTGGACGGAGGAACCGAAGAACTTGAAGAGGACGCCTGATGCAATTCCTGGACCGTTGGTTTGCCCGTTGAAGCCCTGCTGCTGTGCTGAAACTCCAAATTCGTATCGACAGAGAAGCACCTGCAAGGATGACCTCTCCCTTTGAGTTGGTGGGACCAATCAACTCCAAAGTAAGCCACCTAGACATCTTCTCGGAGCTGGTTGAATTTCCACAGAGTTGCTGCTGGAAACCGAATAGCCAGGGAGAGGAACACCAGATTGTGTGCGTTGCTTTTAAGTTGGCCAAGAGCTCCAGGAAGATCCTCCGGACTCAAGAAGCAGGACTGACTGAGCCTGACCACCCTCAGAGTGCGGGACCCCAGAAGCAAGGAAAGTCCATCTTGACACCCAGAAACCGCAGTGTTGCTATTTGCGGTAGTCGCAAGGAGCTGAAACACTGAAATGGCACTTGTTTGAAGATTGCCGGTTGTGAGCGGCGACCGTTCCATTGCAGTGCAGAAGTCCCCAGAAGGCCTCCCTCTTGTCCCCACAACTGAGGCCCAGGAACAGTGAGATCTGCAGAGCTGCACAGGAACAGAAGTCATCTGCTGCACTTTTTCTTCAATCCAAAGGTACTGTAAAGTCTGATAGAACTTACCTCTTATTGTAGAGTTGCTTGCATCTTCTACTACTCACAAGCCTAAACAGCTTGGGGTCTTACATTGGTGGTTCTATTCTTCAAAGACTTCTAAAACCGAGTGCAAAGACCTTCTTTCCTACGAGAAATGCTTCAGCTCATATAGACTTTTGGCCATTGGCTTTGGCTTAACCTGTAACACTGAATGACTCTGCTTAGGGGATTCAAAAGTATTTGCCTGTTTAAGAATATTTGTGGTCTCTTGTTTGTTCTAATAACCTTTTCCTTTGACCAAGTTCTAAGAGTATTCTGAATTCAAAAGTATGATATTAATGTCTCCAGCACTCTAATTATTGAAGTCCCCTGAGGGTGTAGGTTATGGCTTTGGGCCATTCCAAAAGGGTCTGTACTGATTTAGAAACTAAGTGTCACGTAGAGATCCCCACGCCATGTGACCAAGCGCCTACAACTGTGTCCGTCAACATCGCGGGTCATGTGACACGGTTTCACGTTTCCCCGTGAGCCACGTCATGTGACCACCCTATGCAGTCAAAAGGATCGGGGAAACACTGAAGCAACGCTTCACAGCTCCTTCTTTCGAGTACTGTCTGGCGTTTGAATATTTTTTGGACTTCTTAAGCTGCTACGACCACGGAACGTTCTACGGATTGCCTTGTCTTTTCCCTTGGAGTTCAGTTGCACCGTTTGTCTTTTGGTATTTCGACCTTTGGCTTTGTTATTTGGATTCTGGAATCAAACCCTCTTGACTTTGGTTTTACTGCTGGCTCTCGACCTCAGATTTGTCTACTGGACTGCCCACAGATCATCCTGTGTACTGTACCTTTGGCTCCGGTGTTTTTCCATCACCCAGAGTGCTGCTTGGACCCTACCAGTCTGTTGCTGCCACCGGCCCCTCCTGTCCTACCTATCTATTAAGGTTTTTCTGTCATCACACTTAGGTAAGCCCTCTTGAGATTTTCTCTGTCACCCTGCATCATTGTTCATTGCTACTGTTTTGACATAACCATTCATTGCCTTGCAGTGGTCAGGGGGTCCTTCCGGTGTTCCTGGTTCCAGACCGACGGCACTCTACACATGCGGCCTCAAAGATTGCAGGGGTAGTGGTTTTACTTTCTACCCGTGTGGTACTTGGGGACGGAGGTAACATTAATCTGCACAACCATCAAGTCCCGAACACTAAGAGTGTATAGATTTTAAGTGTATTTGTGTGTTGCTTTTATATTGCTCCCTTCTGAAGGTTTATTCTAACTGACTGATAAATACATTCATAATTGTTTATTCAAGGAACCTTGTGTGTAAGTGTTTATTTGAATACTTGTCACTGTGAATCTCTGCATAACTCCTCTACAGCTCACATTGACCCCTCTTGAGATAAGCCTGGCTGCTCAACACGCTACCAACCTGTGTAGTACAGACTTATACCAAAGGTTGGGTTCCTATTGCCAGGAGGTCAGGGTTGTTGCAGTGCACCGAAAGGGTACTGCATACAATGTTGCCTAACAGATCCCACAAGCCACAATTAACACCTCTAACCTGTTCACCTTGGCAAGGATCTCGATAGAGAGGATCTGACCTCTCGTATTTCATATTGCGTAACATCATGGCCCTTAGCCAGTAAATTTAAAATTCTGGTCAATACTGGAAAGGAATAGTTGTCAGGAGAAATGGAATCTTGAGGGGTACTATTATTATCCAGAGGCATAGACAAAAGGGTTGCTGGGGGTCTTTAAGGTAGCGGGCATTAGCAAATTCGCTAACAGGATCCAAACCAACAATTTCAAGCTAGTGTAAACAAGGAGAATTATGGAATCACAAGGGCAAGCCAGACAGAGGTGCAGAGCTCTAAAGAACTTCATTGCCCTGTTTCTCCATTGCATGTAACGAAGAGTACTATAAAATTGGGAGTTGACCCTTTACAGGGGACAAAATAAACAATCTATACCTACATGTGATCAAGTTTGAGATTAAACTATCCAGCAAAATGGTGAAGATATATGGGAAATAGTAAAAACAATGCGGCTAAGCTTTCCACAATTGAAGAAAACATCAAAACGCTACACCGTGCTATGGGAGGTGGTGTGAATTCAGAGCCAATGGAACCTGGGTTGGATCAGGAAATCGAGTGTCAGGAGGCTTTCTCACCTAATAGTCCTACACCATTGACAGATATTATTGAGCAGTCACTTAACACTGTTGAACAGATGGGATATAAAAGTTCCTCAATCCAGCCTGAGCCCCCATGTTCTCCTGCTTTTAAGATATTTAACTCCCGAAGAGCAAAGCGAATAGAGCTAAAAGAATAATAACAATTTTTTGATAAAAAAACTCAAAGGATATGCAAGGTACAAAAATTGTGGGTCATAATTCTGCAATTAAAAACTTGTGAAATTTGTCTCAGGAGGATGAGAGAATTGATTTAAACAGCAAACCAGAGCAAATGTATGATAAACAACCCAATAGCAGAGGCGAGTCTTGAGGTGATTTGATTGATCCATCCACTAAAAAACATACTGAGAAGCAGGTTGCATCTTCTGCGAAGTGCCATCCCAACACAGTCACAGCCCATGTAGCTGTCAAAACAAGGTCTCACAGGTTGATGCAATGTGTCTGCCAGCTCAGTTTATAAATGGAGGAGTGAGTTCCAAACAAAAAAAAAGGTCAACTCCTTTTCCATCTACATTTTAAAGAATCTACGGGGGAGTCGTAGTTCCTGTACCCACTTCAGAACCCACAAATCAAATAACTTCCAAATCATTAATGACATTAAACACTCTGGAGACTCAGGGTAATATATCACTAATACTCAGGAATTGAACTGCAATCAAAACAATCCTTCTCAAATGCAACCCACGATAACAACTCACACCAACTAAAACAATCTTATTCCATAATCTTATTCTTCAAAAATCATGGGTTGGGAAAGTGACATCAAAATCAATGGCACTAGTAGAATTAATAGATCATGTATGCTAGAGCTATTCAAGCAAATTCCAGCACTCAGATCCTTAAACTTAGATGACATTGAGTGGGTAACGTTACCACAGACAAATAACAATCGCATGATCTGTGAGTTACACTCAATTATAATATCGAAGCTTATCTGGGAACAGTGCCAGGATCTTTCGGCTCTGGGCTATAAGCACTGTCTAATGAACTCCAAAGACGACGCATACACATTCATAGAGATTCGTACAAATGACCCCAGCAATGCAAACACTGGTCAGCTGCAGGAAGGTACTACTGCAGGCATAAATGATATACTGGTGGCCCAGCTCTCCACCCTCACTAAAAATGTTCAAGACTGGAATTGGGTGGAGCCAGTAATGAAAACATTTATGACCATCCAGCAAGGGATGTCGCAACGCTAGCATTAAATCTAGAAGTATAATGTTTTGGAATTTATATGGCTCAAGGAACATGAACTCATGGTTCTATAATCAAGTACCTGCTAACCAACCAATGCTTATACTACTTCAAGAGACCATGGTGGGAAAGGAATTACAGATTTAAGGTTATGAAACCTTCACATGTCCAGCTAAGAGAGGACCCATCAGCAGTTGGAGTTCGTAGAAGAAACAGGATTTACTCTTCTAATTGTTCACATGTATTGGAATCTGGCTAAATTCAAGTTGTCGAATTTCCTCTCCAAATTGACTTGATTACCCATTCCACTTTTCAGATCAAAGAAGCACTGGCATACACTTGGTGCAGAGGCAATGCTAAGTCCATAATTGACTATTTCTATGTGTCCGCATCAATTGGAGCAAAATGGCGGAGGATGACAATATCCAATCCAGGGCTAGGAGATTATATGATGCCACAATTCAATCTCAACATTAAAACTCCAATTTTTGTAATCAATCCATCACGGGCCTTTTTTGACATTGACACGATCTGGTCTTTCACTCAGATGGAATAACAAAAGTAATAACTGAAAATCTACTTGCTATATTGATTGAACTCCATAAGGATTCCAAACTACAAATAAGGTTGGATAAAACAGGGAAGCTGTCGACTTTTCTCTTTAATCTCGATCTATCCAATCTGGCAAAGTGGTTGGAAAGCTGTCCTGCTCGATTATACCCAGATTGGTCTGGTCTACAACGAATGGTGTGTGTACTTGAAGAATATGATAGATTAAAAGACTTGAGGATTAACCCCCTTAAGTCAAAAATCCTCGCTTTCAAACGCCCGCTTAAAACTATTAAACATTTTTCTTGGCGCATGAATGACCAAATCATTCCTACTCTCGAAGTTACATAACTGGGCCCCGTCATTAGATCTTTTCCCACTAAAGTCCATGTTACAGCAACACGTGGAGAGAAAATTCTTCTATTAGTTTCATATATGAAAAAAATGGTATACACATTTTGTAAGTTCTTTCTCTCCCCGGTAATTAAATACTATATAGGCGAGGTACTACCATCATTATTATTTGGCTTGGATACAAATCCCCATTAGCATTTATTAGGCTGGGAAAAAGTATGGGTAAATTATGGAAGCGCGTTCCTCACCTCGCCAATTGCGTACAAACAGCTAGCTTAAGGTATGAATTGGGCCTACAGTCGAAGGCATGGATGGAATGGAGATGGGTGTCTTTATATAGACTGATTTTGGTTCCGCCTAATCTGTGACTGGATGACGATGTCTCTCTTGCCTTGCAGGGTTGTTTAAGAACATAAAAAGGGCCGACTGGATAAGAACAATAGCCTCTATGTGCACTTCCACTGTCTCCCCTTCACTGACCTGTATTGATAAGCCAAGAACCTGGTTGCCTAGGTTCGAGGACATTTCCGGATTCGACTATTAGGTTTGAGTTTCTGAGATTTCGTCTCAATCTCTTGCCTAACCGTGAAATCATGTAAATTAGGCAAAAATAGGAAATTGGCAACAACATTTGCAATTTATGTGAGTGTTGTAGCCCACAGTCTTTAAGGCACCTGTTGAGTAGTTGTCCGGGGACCTTGGGGAAAAAAGGCTGGTCAGACTGTCACGATTTGTTAATAATTACTGGTGGTTAGATGCACAATGTTTTTGGGAAAGACTAGCCCCAGGTAATGAAACACGGATGATAACTGAAATCGTGAGATTGCTAAGAGATGTGAACTTCGCCGGGGTCTATTCAGAAGTGAGTTGAGGAAATTCGAATGTATTAGGTTAATGAGTTAATTAATGGCTGAATATTCAATTAGATTTCTTTTTGTTTTATATGACAGTACGGCTTTTGATTTTATTTGTATGAAGATGTACTGTACTTGAGGATATATTGTGGTATGTGAAAAGTCTTGCACTTTTATTTGTTAAAAATTGGGAGTGTTTCTTTGATTTGTCTTAATTCATGTTGAAAGATACAGCTGTCTTTTTATATCTGATTTAATATATTGCACTTTCTGAAATATTGTGTTTTGTGAAAAGTCTAATTTTTCTTTTGATTGACACAATAAGAAAAATAAAAGTTATAACAAATGTATTAATTTATTGAGGGATAATCTCAAAGTATCTGACGTCCTGAACATTAGTAATTTACATTTCTCAGATAGAGAGGATACAAGAAATGAAATTGTATTGAAATGCCTTAAAATATGCACTGGCCATTTCAAGTATAAAAACAGCAAACCTCTGTCATCTCTATGATAAGAAAGAAGTCACGCAGTCTAAACAACTCAAAAATAGTAAAATTAGAAGTTTACCAACTCGAAATCTCTGTTGCCAAATACCTAGAAGGGAAAAGGTGCACGTGTCAAAATAATAAAAACCGAATTCGATCCTTGAAAATTGGAATGCATTTAAGGGACAACCAGGCCATGATTAAGAATCTCTGTATGCTAACACAAAATTATTTTGGTCCTCCATGAGGCAAACTATTGGCAATGAACAAGCTACTTACCTGTAACTGTTGTTCTCCAGCATGGGTCTGGCATGGATTCACATGCTCATGAATATTCCCCGTCGTCAGGCTGGGAATCCTCGGTAAGAAAAAAAAAACAGTATCAGTTTCGTTTCTGATCTGTCTTTCGTAGTAATAACCAATCACTGGTCTCTGCGTCATACTGACCACAGCCAATGACTGCCCTCTACCTAAGCACCGCCTCTGGCAGCCATCTTCAGATTTGGAAGCACGTGAAGTGGCAGTATGACCAAGTGAAGAGCCGCAGAGGGGTAGGCGGGAGGGTTCGCATGTGAATCCATGCCAGACCCATGCTGGAGAACAACAGTTACAGGTAAGTAACTTGTTCCTTCTCCAGCATGGTGTCTGGCATGGATTCACATGCTCATGAATAAAGAATACATGGCAGTACACACATGCACAACCACGGGAGGTGGCAAAGGCTCAACATTAAGCATTACATCAAACTCAACATTAAGCATCTTACCTCCTCACCAGGCTCACCTCAGGCGAACAGGTTGCGCAGCACTGCTTGGCCGACCCTGGACTCCTCCCTGGAATCCCGATCGACGGAGTAGAATTTCGTGAAGGTGTGCGTCGACCTCCACGTAGCAGCCCTGCATATGTCCAGCAGGGGCACACCAGAAAGGAACGCCGTGGTAGCTGCGATCGCTCTGGTGGAATGGGCTCTCGGACGGCCAGGCAGCGGTCGGTTTGCCAACCGATGACAGTACATGATACAGCCGGAGAGCCATCTGGAAATGGAAGCCTTCGAGAGAGCCTTCCCCTGATTGACAGGTCCAAAGTTCACAAAGAGTTGTGACGTCTTCCGAAAACACTTTGTGCGGTCCACGTAGAACTTCTTCGCTCTAGCCACATCCAGCGAGTGCAAAGTCCTCTCAGCCGGCGACGAAGGCGACGGGAAGAACACAGGCAACACCAAGGGTTCGTTGAGATGGAAGTCCGACGGTAACTTGGGCATGAAGTAGGGGTGCGACCTGAGCACTATCCTCGTGTCGTGAAAAGTCAAGTACGGGGCCTTGCAGGAAAGGGCCTGGATCTCTCCCACCCGTCGTGCGGAGGTGATGGCCACAAGAAACGCTGTTTTCCACGACAGAAACTTCAACGGGGCCGAGTGCAGAGGCTCGAACGGAGGTCCCATGAGCTTGGTCAGCACCACGTTGAGCTCCCACGCCGGGGCCGGCGCCTTCACCGGCGGGAACGATCTGAACAGTCCCTTCATGAACTCTTTCCCCAGACGATGAGACCACAAGGACGTCCGGCCCGTGGTTCTGGTGTATCGGGAGATTGCAGCAAGATGAATCTTGATGGACGCGTGTGCCAGTCCAGCTTTGGCCAGCATCAGCAGGTACGGCAGTACCTGGGGAGCCGTAATCCGTAGAGGGTTAATCTTCTGTGCGTGGCACCAGACAGAGAACCTCTTCCATTTGTGTCCGTAGCATTTAAGAGTCGAGGACGCCCTGGCCTTTGCAAGAACCTCTCTGCAGTCGGCCGGTATGTCGTATCCTCCAAACTCTAGCGCTGCAGGCCTGCAAGTTCAGCGATTTCGGGTCGTGGTGGAGGATGGCGCCTCCTTCCCTGGAGAGTAGATCCGCGTCCACCGGCAGCTTGATTGGCGGGGACGCTGACAAGTCCAGAAGGTCCGGGAACCATATCTGCCTCGGCCACGCAGGTGCGACGAGGATCATCCTGCACCGTGACCTCTTGAGCTGGTTGACGAGCCGGATTAGCAGTGGCAAAGGAGGGAACGCGTAGAGGAACAGGCCCTCCCAGGGGAACGAGAAGGCATCGCCCATGCTCCTCGCCTGGGGAAACCTGCTGGCGAACCTCCGGCACTTGGAGTTAGTCGCCGTCGCAAACAGGTCGATCTGGGGTGTGCCCCACCGTCGGAAGAGGCGATCCACTAGATCCTGCCGTAGTTCCCACTCGTGGCACGAGCGCAGCTCCCTGATGAGTGAGTCGGCAATGGTGTTTTTTATCCCTGCCAGATGAAACGGCACCAGAAACATCCTTTGGGCGACGGCCCAATGCCACAGGTCCTGCGCCTCCTTGGACAGCGCTGGAGACCTGGTTCCGCCCGGTTTCCTGATGTAAAACATGGTGGTGGTGTTGTCGGTGAAGATCCTCACCACCTTGCCCTTGAGGGACGGAAGGAAGGACCTGAGGGACCAGAACACTGCACGGAGCTCCAGGACGTTGATATGGAGGAACTTCTCCGTCGGGAGCCAAAGGCCTCTCGCGTGCAGATTTTCGGTGTGCGCTCCCCACCCTTCCAGGGAGGCATCCGTGGTCACTGTCGCCTGGTGGTCTGGGGTCTGGAAGTCCATGCGCGTGGTTGCCCCACCACCGGACCGCTCGGCGGAAACTCTCGTCGAGTGTGATCCTCTCCTCGAAGCCGCCCGTCGTTTGGATCCAGCGCGCGTCCAGGAACTCCTGCAACGGGCGCATCCGGAGCCTGCACATGGGAATGAGGTAGATGCAAGAAGACATCATTCCGAGGAGGGACTTGATGGACCTCACCTTGGCCGCGTCGGAAACCAACATCCGCTGTACCTTGCCCAGGATGGACCTGGTCCTTTCCTCCGACGGGGAAGCCAGAAGGGACACTGTGCCGAGCTTCGCTCCCAGAAACAGTGCGTTTTGCGCGGGTACCAGGTGGGACTTGGCGTAGTTCACGGAGAATCCCAGGTCCGTGAGAAGTTGGACGGTCCTTGCCGTGTGCTCCACGGCGAGCTCCCTCGTCTTGGCTCGGATGAGCCAGTCGTCCAGGTAGGGGTAGACGTGGATCCCCTCGCGGCGCAGCTGCGCCGCAACCGGTGCAAGGCACTTGGTGAATACCCTGGGTGCCGACCGTAGTCCGAAGGGGAGGGCTTTGAACTGGTAGTGACGCCCTTGGACCACAAACCTGAGGAATTTTCGGTGGCCCTTTAGGATGGGAATATGGAAGTAGGCATCCTCCAAATCCAACGACGACAGGAAGTCTCCTTCCTCCAGCTGCCCCAGGACGTGCTGGAGGGTGACCATCCGGAACTTCTGCGCCTTGATGAACTTGTTCAGACGTCGCAGGTCTACGATGGGGCGCCATCCTCCCGTCTTCTTCTTCACGAGGAAGTATCTCGAGTAAACTCCGGAGCCCCGAAGCCTCTTTGGGACGAGTTCGATGACGCCCTTCCTGAGCATCGCCTATACCTCCAGGAGAAGCTGAGGGATGTGAAGCTCTTTCCTGGCCACGGGGGGGACACGCGGGCACCTTCTTTGAAACTCGAGCGCGTGGCCCCGGGCTAAGGCGTCCAGCACCCAACGGTCGGTGGAGATGGACTCCCACACGCTGACGAAGCTCGCCAGCCGGCCTCCCACCGGGGTGCTTCGGTGGGGGCCCAACCCCACGGCCGGTTCAATCCTGTTTCGACGAGGCTTTGCCGCCTTGACCTCCTTGGCGACGACGGCGGGGTCCGCCAGACTTGCCTCGTCCTCTGTAGGCCTCCTGAGACGACGAGCGGGCCGCTTGACGGTAGGTGGAGAAACCGCCGCCGGAACCTTTGGAGGCGCCCTTGCCTCCGCTGCTCCGAAAGGGCGTCCGTCGTTGCTGCAGAACCCCAAGGGCCCGGGCCGTCTCAGTGTCCGCTTTAATGGCCTGAAGGGAGTCGTCCACTGTTTTCCCAAACAGGTTGTTCCCATCGAACGGCATGTCCAGGACTCTGGTCTGTACGTCTTGACGGAAGTCCGTAGCCTTGAGCCATCCACGCCGCCTAAGGCACACGCCGTTGCCCAACTGGCGAAACCCAGTGTCGGCGATGTCCGTCGCAATAGTGATGGCGTGGTCCGACGCCACCTCGCCTTCCTGTAGGATCTCCAGGGCATCTGCCCTCTTGTCGTCCGGTAGGAAGTCCAGCAGGGTACCAGTTTGTACCATAGCTCCCTGTCGTAGCGGGCCACGATAGCCAAGGCGTTGGCCGCTTTAATCGTCGTCGCTGCAGACGAGATGACCCTGCGTCCCATAGCGTCCAATTTCTTTCCCTCGCCGTCCGGTGGGGAAGTCGATGTGGAGGCCGCACCCCCCCCGCTTTCTTCCTGGCCGCCGCGGAGACGACGGAGTCCGGGGTAGGCTGCGCCCGGAGGCACAGGGGGGCCACGTCCGGGACCCGGTACTTCTTCTCGTACCGGTCTCTTCTAGCTGGCGTCGTGGAAGGGTTCTTGAGGAGGGCGAGGCCCTCATCCCAAATGTCGTCCAGTAGAGGCACCGCGAGGACCGTCTTCCTCTTGGCCTTGCGCCGTTGATAAAGGAATCCTTCCTTTTTCTTCTCCTCAGGGCAGAGTTGGAAAAGCTCGGATGCCCTGGCGATCATGGAGTGGAACGATCCAATCTCGTCGGGCGGAGAAGCCCTGGTGGGAGGTGACGACGGTAGATCCTCGTCGTATACCTCGTCGTCCGTACCCGTCGCTGCCGTGTCAGTCCCCGTATCATCCCCTCGGGTGGACGGGGAGGAGGGCTGGACGGGGCGCGACGGCTGAAAAGGAGGTGGAGGGTGAATCCTTCTTTTCTTGGGCGGGGGAGCACCAGAAGGTCCCGGTTCAGGATCCCCCGACGGGAGAGGTTCCTCCGTCGGCAACGGTAGTCTCGTCCTTATCTCTGAACATAAGGACTGTATAGCCAACAAAATGGCCGCCAAGTTGTCTTGCGGCACTGGTAGAGGGGAATCCGACGGGCGATCAGGGGCCCCGTCGGCACCCTCGACGATGTCGTCACCTGCGTCGGGATCCATCCCGACGGGCCGGTCTTCTTCCACGCCAAGGCCGTGGCTTAAGACCTCAATCAGCTCTTCCTCTGAGGTTGAGGCCGAATCTACGACGACGCCCTGCTCCCCCTTTTTCTTCCCCGCCGGGGGTTTCACGGGGGTCCTATCGATGGGCACAAACGAGGACTCCCTCTGAGGTGGCAGGGAGACTCTGAGCCCCGAGGTCGCCACCACTGGTGTAGCCTCCACAGGCTGAGCCAGGGCCGCCGCGACAGTATCGATAGAGGGCTTGGCCGGATGGATTAAGGCCTTCACCACCTTATCCTTGAGGAGGGGGACACTGCCTCGCTCCCCCTCCGATGGGGCCTTCGAGCTCGACCGGGGCCTCTCCAGGAGCTTCGCCGGGTGCTCGCCCTTCCTCTTACCCGACCCAGAGCGTTGGCTCGTGGCTGAAGGTGCCGGGGAGGGTGCGCCCTGCCTGGCGCCCGTAGAGCCCGACCGTTCGGCGCTCCCGGTGCCAGCGGACTCGCGGTGCTTGGCCTTGTGTTGGACCCCCGTCGCCGGGGCGTCCTCAAAGGTCTTAGAAGACCGCTCGGATTTCTTCCTCTTCTTCTCGCCTGACGGGCTCTTCCCTTCCAGCCAGTTGGCGAGACGTTGATGGCGGTCCTTCATGGTCCGCTCCGACATGTTGCCGCAAAACGCACAGTCCCTCTCCTGCGTCTTGTCCTCATGTAAGCAGTAGAGACAAAAGGAGTGTTCGTCCTCCTTAAAGACGTTCTGCAGCTGGCATCCAGGGCAGATCCTGAACAGCTTTCCGGGCGTCGAGCTTCCCTTCTCCTGGGCCATGTCCGGGCCTGAGAAACTTCTGGAGTCCTCCAAAAGCGTAGCTCGACGAAATCTTCACCCTTGAGGGGCGCAGACGAATCCGACACGGGTCCCCGCTGATCGGATGGAGAGTCGGTGGAGCTTGAGGCTCTTTTGACCGAAAAAAACGAAGTTTTTGAGAAAAAAACGTGACAAAATAGCACTAACGCTCGAGAGCAATAGCACGAGGATCCCAACACATGAACGTGCGGTAAAAATCTGAAGATGGCTGCCAGAGGCGGTGCTTAGGTAGAGGGCAGTCATTGGCTGTGGTCAGTATGACGCAGAGACCAGTGATTGGTTATTACTACGAAAGACAGATCAGAAACGAAACTGATACTGTTTTTTTTTTTCTTACCGAGGATTCCCAGCCTGACGACGGGGAATATTCATGAGCATGTGAATCCATGCCAGACCCCATGCTGGAGAAATGTAAAGTGACCATAGACTCCTCCATCACAGAGGTGGTGTGGGTAAAATAATTTACCAATAAATATCAATTGCCATCATTATTTCATGTCCATGAAAAAAGATAACATATGGGCAATAAACAAGTTAAATCTCAAGAGCTGCGGACGGCATTCCTGCTTGTGTCATTAAGACAGATCCTATTTTATGAGCTTCTATCCTAAAAATTTAACTTGACACGATATTTCAATCTAAATATATTGTAAAACATGGACCCAGTCCCTTATAGTGGCCATTTTCAAAAAAGGCGACCCTCTTGATTCATCCAACTATAGGCCAATAGCCCTTACTGATGCTTCTTCAAAAGTCTTTTATATTTTAATTCTTAAAGACCCAGAGCAGCATTCAACATTCTGCTGCCTTATCACACGGGTCAAGCTGGATTTCATAAAAGAATGGGAACATCACTCAATGCAACCATTTTGGCTCATCTTTTAGAGACAGTCAAACAGTTCAACTGGTCCACTAATTCATGGCATCTTTGGACATGACGTCTGCGTTTGACTGTGTCATCAGATCAATTCTATGGCAAAAGCTACAGAGGTATGGCATCCCTGCAAATTGTACCCAAACTCCCTCACGCGGCGAGGTCCCTCCGATTGTATTTTTTCTGCCACGAGGGAGCCCAAGGCTATTGTGAGTGAGTACATGAAGAGAGAAGTAGTAAGAAGTCTATGTTCCTTCCACCCCGAGCGGGGAGGTAGGGAGGACTCATGTGAATCTAAGCAGATACAATCATCAGAAATGCTATTAAGGTGAGTAATGCATGTCTTCTGATGCTTGTTAATCTGCTTAGAATCACATTCTGTGCATAGACCAGTGAGCAGTACCAGGAGATGGTGGTGGGTTGTGAGAAGGAACAGTAGTGAAAAGATGTCTTAGTACTGCTTGTCCCACCTGAGAATCAGACCTAGAATGAGTGTCTAGGCAATAGTGTTTTGTAAAGGTGTGTACAGAACTCCAGGTTGCCGCTTTGCAAATGGACGCCCCAGGGCCCCGAGTAGAATGTGCTCTAGGCTTGAAGGGCAGTTCTTTCTTAGCAAAAGTGTAACATAGTGTGATGCATTTGACAATCCACCTTGAGATGAACAAGTTACTTTCTTACCTGGTAACGCTCTTTCGATGGGATGTTTCGATGACATATTCCACATCTATGACAGGTAATCACCACAACTGTGCTGTTTCAGAACATTTTTGGCGTCTGCATCAATGACTTCGATACGCTGTCCTCGAGGGCCTCAGTCGAGCCGACGTCACCGGATGTTATAAGTAGGACGCACGACGCCCGTAGCCTCAGTTGTAGTTTTTTCCCAGAACGTGTGGCACCAATCTTCTGCCATTATGACTACAGAAAGCCTTGCGGAAACGTAAGCTGCAATCGCATAAGAAATTCTGTAGAGGGGTAGGCTGGGAGGGTACGATGTGGAATATGTCATCGGAACATCCCATCAAAAGAACGTTACCAGGTAAGAAAGTAACTTTTTCTTTGAGGGGATTGGTTCCTCTGACATATTCCACATCTATGACAGACTCCTAAAGCAGTACCGACATATGGAGGTGGGAAAAGACTACTGAATTTTAGAATGCCCAATTAAATTGCAGAATAGAGGACCGCCTTGCCAAAGGCTAAATCTTGCCCATGAATAGAATCCAGGGAGTAGTGCTTTACAAAAGTATGGACAGAGACCCATGTGGCTGCGTCACAAATGTTGCGAATGGGAACACCCCTCTCTGCAGGGCAGTAGAGGCAGCCACACCCCTAGTAGAATGGGCCCGTAAGCCTAACGGAGGGTCCTTACCCGCCAAGCGGTAACATTCAGAAATTGTCAAGATAATCCATCTAGACAAAGTCTGCTTAGTAACAGCTTGTCCCAAACGCCGTCCAGCGTATCCTACAAAGAGCTGATCATCCACTCTGACCCGGGACATGCGTAAGATGTAGAAACTTAAAGCTCTCCTAGGATCCAACCTATGGAGCCTCTCCTCTTCCTTAACAGGATGCGGAGGAGGATAGAACGCCGGAAGAATGACCTTCTGGCTTAAATGAAATTCTAACACCACTTTCGAAAGAAAAGAGGGACGAACCCCAAGGACAACCCTGTCCATATGGACCACCGTGAAAGGTGGCTTAGCGGATAGTGTCTGCAACTCACTCACTCTGCGGGCGGAAGTAACCGCAACTAAAAATACAGATTTAAAGGTCAACAGTCTCAAAGGACAAGAATGTAAAGGCTCAAACGGAGCTCCCATTAGGAATTTTAGAACCAGGTTCAAATCCCAACCGGGCACCTAGAAATGTGATGGTGGGAACACATTAGTGAGCCCTTTCAGAAACTGAGAAATAAACAATCTTAAAATAAGAACACTCCTCAGACGAGTGCTTAACAATGGACAGTGCCGCCAGGTAACCTTTAATGGGTCCCACTTGCAGGCCCTTGTGGGCTCCAAAAGCAAAGAAGACAGAACCACAGGAATGGCACACGAAAAAGGATCCACATTCAGAACCCTGCAGCAGTCGCAGAACTTTCTCCAACGGCAATGTTACAGGGACTTTGTTGCAGGCCTTCTGGCCGAAAGCAACACCACCATCACTTCTTATACCTCAACCTTTCAGAAGCCAGGCATGAAGGTTGAGAGAGACTTGACCTCTGGATGGAAAACCTGACACCCCTCCCGTAAGAGCAGATCCTCTCGGTAGGGAAGACGGCGTGGAGGGCAGATGGACATGTCGAGAAGGTCCTGGTACCACGTTCTCCTGGCCCATGCCGGAGCAATGAGGACCATCCAGGAACCGAACCTCCGTAACCTCCGCAGCACTTGCCGAATGACAGGGACTGGAGGAAACACTTACAGCAGTTGGAAGGACCACTCCACTACAAACGCGTCCCCTAAAAGATCCACTTGTGAGGTCCCACTCGTGAGAGACCGTGCTCTGCCTGCTCAGAGCGTCCGCCGCCTCGTTTTCATCTCCGGCCAGAGGAACCGCAGAGATTGAAATTTCCTTCTGGATGGCCCAGAACCAGAGCTGCATCGCCTCTCTGCACAGAGGGAGAGACCCTGCCCCCCCTTTTGTTGAGGTAGTGCATGGCTACTGTATTGTCCATCAGAATCAGGACATTCTTCCCCCGCAAAAGACGGCAGAAAAGCCTTCAGTGCTAGCCCGACGGCCCTCAGCTCCAACAGACATATGGAGTCTGGACTCCGACTGAGACCAACGACCGTTGACCGTCAACTCGTTGGCATGAGCTCCCCATCCCGTAAGTGATGCGTCCGTCACGATCGTCACCTCCGGCCAGGGTAGCCAAAATGGAGCCCCCTTTCATCAGATTGCCTTTGACGGCCCACCACAGAAGATCCTGGGCAACCGAGGGCGGCACCTGAGTGGGATCCGACATCCTGACGTAGGACTGTGACCACTGCATCTTGAGAGCCCACTGCAGAGATCTCATCCGCAGCCTGGCCTCTGGCACCAGGAGAATGCAGGATGCCATGAGGCCGAGCAACCTCAAGAACTCGAACGCCGGGAGAGACTGGGCATTTTGAAACTTGTTCACCATCTGCAGAATGTGAGAAGCCCTCACCTGGGGAGGGAAACAGCCCCAGGGATGTGGCGAGCACTGCTCCTATGTACTGGAGCCGCTGGGTAGGTGTCAAGTGGTACTCCTTTAAGTTGAGGGAGAAGCCCAGCCTGTGAACGGAGTGGCAGTTGACCGACAGATGATCCAGGACTTGCTCGGGAGAGCGCGCCCTGATCAACCAATCGTCCAGGTAGGGGTAGACGTGAATCCCCCTTTCCTGACATACACTGCCACCACCACCATGAGCTTGGTGAAGACCCTCGGGGCGGAGGTCAATCCGAACGGCATGACCCGGAACTGAAAGTGCGAGTCGCCAACCGAGAACCTCAGGTACTTCCTGTGCTTGGGATGAATCGGCACATGAAAGTAAGCAACCTTGAGGTCAAGAGACACCAACCAATCCTGACGTTGAAGGGCCTGGAGGACTTGAGCAAGAGTAACCATCTTCAACTTGTCCTTCCTGAGGAGCTTGTTCAAACCACGCAAGTCCATGATGGGTTGCAATCCCCAGTCTTTTTTCGGGATCAAAAAATATGGGGAATACCATCCCTTGTTCCTCTCCGCTACAGGCACCAGTTCTATGGCGCCTTTCTCCAGCAGGGATAGAATTTCCTGCGCAAGGAGCGGATCCAGACTCTTCAAAGAGAGCTTCCCCGGTGGATTGTCGTGAGGCCTCTGACGTAAAGGAAGACTGTAGCCGTGGGCTATGATCTGCAGAACCCAAACATCTGAAGTAATGGCACGCCATTCTACAAGATGCTGTGCCAGCCTTCCCCCAACCGGCGAACCATGGGACATGGCCTCAAGACTGAGCGGAAGCGCTGCGGCAGTGCCTGAGGGAAAAGAGGCAACGTACTCCTACGTTGGCCCCTTTGACTGGCAGCTCCACTCGATCTACCAAAGGAAGAGTAGTATCGAAAGGAACCTCTCCTCCATTGCTGTCCCCTAGGAGGAAAAGGCAGAGGTTGACGTACTGCAGCGCTCAACGACTTCCCTGCAGCTTTGGAGGTCTGCAACCTCTCAAGGCTCTCGTCAGCCTTGCTGCCAAAAAGATGGACACCAGCAAAGGGCACGTTGAGAGGCCGGGACTGAACATCAGGAGCAAACCCCGCCTTCCGCAACCACGCAAACCTAGGCATCACGGTGCTCGCCACCATGGACCAACTGACACAGTCTGCCACGTCCAGACCCGAATGAACTGATTCACACATGGCATCCTTGCCATCCTGAACGAGGGCAAGAAAACCATCCCGTTCCTCCCCTTCGGGAATATGTTCAGCCGCCAAAGAAACAATTCCGCAGAGTCCGAGTGAATCTTGACAAGGCACAAATGGAGTTGGCTGCCTTTAAAGCCATACCCCCAGATGAAAATACTTTCTTCGCCCAACCATCAAAGCGCTTGTCATCCCTATCCGGAGGGATGGTAGGGTACGCAGCCGGCTTCGCTGGGGCCGTAGCCGCCTGCACCATCAAACTCTCCGAAGTGGGGTGCGTAGACAAGTAGCAGGGGTCGCCATTGGCTGGATGGTATTTTTTCGGTAGCAACTTATTCACTGCCGGGAGACTCTCCGGAGCAGTCCAAGCCGCTGCCACCCTTCTTTGTAAAGCCATATGAAATGGCAGCCATCGGGTCAGTGGGTGGACCTTGGTCCAATATATACATCAGGTCATCCTGCAGAAAATCCACAGGTGGAGCAGACCACCGCAAGTACTCAGTCACCCTCGACATGAGACGCATGTACGAGGACTCAGCATGTGTACCAGGCTCAGGCCTGCCAAACTTAACCTCCGGAGAGGTGTCCAGACCGCTGGCGTCATGTAAGGACTGACGCAGGTCTTCCATCTGGCTGTGACCAGACAACAGGTCATCAGGAACCTCAGGAGGTACAAACCCCTCCTCATCTGACCCTTCTTCCACCTCTGAAATGTAATCCAAAGGCTGGAATAAATCTCTGGATGAGGGTACAGAAAAAGGCTCAAATACAGGCCTCCCCGACTTAAAGAGAGCCTTCATCGGAGTTTCCACCGTCCTCCGAGGCACCTCCGTCAAATTCTCCTCAAAAGGCGTCGAGGGCATCGATGGAATAGGCGTCGACGTTGAGTGAGGCGCCGATGACTTCGACAACGGCTTCGAGGCCGGAGCCCCGAGCGTGTCCTTCGACGGCCTCGGCACCGAAGACTTCCTCGGAGCCTCGAGAGTGTCCCTCGACGGACATGGCGTCGATGCCTTCTTAGAAGGCCTCACAAGCTCAGACGGTCTCTAGGGCGCCGAGGACCGGGACCTGGCACGGCTATGGCGATCAACCTTGTCCGATCGGAACCTCGACGGCTCCCGATGATCACGCCGACCGTCAGAGCCAAAAGGCGTGCATGCAGTGGCCCTAGTTCGTTCCTTGCCGGCTTCTCTCAAAGGCGCAGACGGAACGGTGCCCTGCGATTCGAAAATCGCCATCATCTCCTTGCGGAATGCGTCCCATTCCGCCGGCGATGAATGCTTGTTGGGACAAGCTACCCGCCATCTGGCGGAGTCCTCTGATGAGGACGGGGAAGGCGACCAGTGACGGGGCTTCCTTGAGTGCCTACAAGAGGAAGAGGAATGGCGGGACCCACTCCGAGAACGAGACCCCCTGGACTTACGCCGACGCGGAGAGTCGCCCCTCAAATTGTTGGTCGAAAGCCCAGCGGATTTCGACTTACAGGGTTTGGAAACCCAACCTACAGGCAACTTCTTCCGCTCCCGCAAGGCCTTCGACGTCAAGGACTGGCATTCATCGCAGTCGTCGGTGGCATGGCTCTCGCCGAGGCACCAGAGGCAGACGTTGTGCGGGTCCGTAAGGGACATTTTGGAACCGCAGTCCTGACACTTCTTGAAGCCCGACTTCGGCGTAGAAGAAGACAAAGACATATTCTCACTACAAAGTTAGAAGAACCGTTTCAAAGGAGAAGAACCGAGGCGTGCCGAGATTCCGTAGCGAACATGTTCGCAGAAAAAACGGATCTGAGGCTACAGGCGTCGTGCGTCCTACATATAACATCCGGTGACGTTGGCTCTCGATGGACGCCCTTGAGGGACAGCGTATTAACGTCATCGACGCAGGACACCAACGCCAAAAAATTTCCGAAACAGCACAGCTGTGGACATTACTGTCAGAGATGTGGAATACGTCGGAGGACACAATCCCCTCGAAAGTGACTTTTGGGAAGGTTATTGTTGGTTAGTGCAACACTTGCAGTTCTTAAGGTTTTAGAGGTAGTTTCTTCGCACAGCAAGTCTTTTAAGGTCCAAGACCAACCCTAGCATAAAGGCAATTCGAAGAGGGCTTCAAAGTCCTGACAAGCAGCAGAATACTAATGTTCCTGTGGATACTTTACAGTCTCCAAGATGCAAGAGGACACCATCAACATTGGAGACACTGTCAAAGGACTCGCTAAAGGGACACAAGCCACGGCTTGAGTCAGAGGTAAGGGGGAGGGGGTACC
This sequence comes from Ambystoma mexicanum, assembly GCF_040938575.1. Classification (NCBI taxonomy): domain Eukaryota; kingdom Metazoa; phylum Chordata; class Amphibia; order Caudata; family Ambystomatidae; genus Ambystoma; species Ambystoma mexicanum. Next base: position 32,334,864 of record NC_090929.1, on the reverse strand, counting down.
CTGCACACCATGTGCACTCCAATGCTCTTGAGCAACTTCACCGATCAAGGCAAGTAATACCTTACTCCCCACAGTAGCGTAGGTTAGAAGAAAAGATTGTGGCTGGATTTTCCTCTATGTGACGGCACTGGACCCGACCTCTGGATTCCCTGGTCTGATGACAAAAGGCAGGACAATGGACGGGATCTCACAGCAGTAGTCTCGATGGAGGTCCTCTGGCACGGCTTTCTGCAACTTCTCCGGTTTTGGCGCCTTTTATGCAGAACCAACAAAGGATGCAAATTGCCCAGTCGATCTTCGTTTCTTACAGTCCCACACTCTGCTGATGAGGTCTGGTCCTGTTGGATCGGATCTCTGGAGTGTCCTTGAGGGCTCAGCATAGACTTGGACGAGTTCGGCCTTTCCATGACAATGCACTCGGAATGGGCAGCATTCTCCTGGTATTGGGGTTTTGCAGCTCTGGAAACTCACACAACCTCAGGAGATGGCTCAAATCAAAGTTTGTCTTGGAACTGGTTGTTTCCACCAGTCAAAGGGCAGGAGTCATCCTCTTCGGAGTTCCTCGGTCGCATAGAAAACGGGTTCAGGAATGCAGTGGTCGCTTCACGGTGTTGCAAAGGGTCTGCAGGCATCTCTGGTCGTCGTCTTCTTCGGTTACTTCAGTTTCCAGTGGTCAACTTGCCTTTCAGCGCACGAGCCTCACCTTTTATACAGTTCAAGCATACACTCCACTGCAATCCCTCTCAGCAATTTAGAGAAAGGGGCGGGTGGCCATCCAATCAGGACAGCCAGACCCCCAGTGGGAGTTGGTTCCATTCAGGCATTCAGGCAGCAAAGGGCAGGGGAGTGAAAACTCCTCCTTCACTTCCTGCCCGCCCAGACACACTGGAGCCTAGGCGGGGGCACCCAGGGGTTCCTGCCAGAGACAGACAGACAGACACACACACACCCCTCACCGTCCCCGGACGATAGAAGGGCTGACAAAGAACAACCACGCTAGTAATGGCGAAAAAAGAAAGGAGCCACCAAGTTAATACTTGGGTGATCCTATTGTGAATAACCGAGGCTGTGGTAGAAAATGTGCACATAGTTGGTAGAACACGTCCACTGACACCAGCCATAACTAGGAGATTGTCTGTGACATCAGTGACAGAAGCAGAGAGAAGGGGATACCAAGTAGACCTTTGACACTCTACATAAGGTGGTGTGTGCCAATCTCTCAGACTATAACGTTTTTAGAAGAGATACTATCCTCAAGAACTGTAGTTACTCTAGGATATAGAAAATAATCTCAAAGGCGGGCCCAAAGGGTCCCCAGCAACACTCCCCATAAGGAGCTGTGTGCTGCAATAGTAAAAATGCATATGCCTTAAACAGATATGGAGGAAAGTAGACTCCGTAGGACAGCAAAATACAAAGGAAAAAGTTCCAAAAGATAGAGTCCATAAGAATGAGTCAAAAAAGGCTCCACTCATTCAGGATTAAAGAAGAAGGTCCAGAAGCAGAGGCGTAGACAGGGTAGGGCCTGAGGGGCAAGGCCCACCCAAAATCTGTAAATGCCCGCTCAGCAGCGCTGTGTGGTCATTTACAGATATTTTTGTCCGTGCAGTGGGCCCAACTACTACAGCTTCAGGACCGATTTGTTAGACAATCCTGGCTACACCTCTGTCCAGAAGTCCAGCAAAATGTGCTGGTGTTCTCACTAGGAGAGGGGATGAAGCACAATAATGTTACATCTCCCTAACAGGAACCAAATAGAGAGTTGCAGGGAAGAGTTCAGTGTACATTCTAGAATCATAAAGAGGCTGCAGAGTCAGATCTCCATGTAGTTCTCCCCTTATAGAAAGAGCTCTAGGTGTCCAGATCTGGCATATTCAACACAACATTAAGGGAACCATCAGAGACAGACACCCATGTCATGCACTAAACACCCCCCGATTAGTAGGTTTATTTGGACACTCACCTAATCACGTAGTAGATTTCCAGGCAGATGATTCTCATAATAAAGGCACAGGTTTCCAGGACACTGGCCTGTAAAGGTAAAAGAAGACCAAATGTAAAAAATACCAGCCTTTAGATGCAACCCCCAGATGCCACAACTCTAAGCCAGACTCTCGCCTAAAACAGCATCCAGTTGCTTGTCCAAAGACCCCACCAGGTGCCACAGCACAGTGGAAATCCATTGGCAAAGTCCTGTGCACTCCCCCGGAGTTGCAGCCCACCTTCAGTACCTCTTACGGGTCCCACGTGCACCACCCTGGAAATGAATGATATACCACAGACTAACATACAACCCCACTAAAGTGTCCAGTGTGCTCCTTCTTTCAGAAGCATGCAACTAGGAGATACTAAAAGTTGCTGAGGGCGAGAGGACTGTTTATGTTCTTTCTTCGAAGAAAATTACCTTGTGATATTATCATGTGCCATATTAGGGAGATGGTCTTTGTGTAAATATTACTCTCACTGTCATGAGCCTCCCAGCACTACTGCTGGACTCACTGGGATGAATTCATTGACATTGAAGGTGAGTGGGCATTTTTTATCTCACTCATCTCCTGCATTTACTTTTGTTTTTGGAACACTGGATCCTTATTTTAAGGTTACAGTGAAGGGCGACCTCTAGCCTTTATTTTGACATCCATACTTTTCACATGGCAGCACCCCCACCTCATGTGGTGTGCTGCCATGGGCCCCTGGAGCCTCTTTTGTAATGCTGTTTTGTGTTTACCTTTGCAGCACAGGCAATCCTCCATGGAATGCATTGGGGACACTGTATCCCTTATTCATTGCACTATGAAGCTTGTTTGGTCATTTGCAGGCATTCTCTGAAGAGGCTGGTAGCAGGTGTTACATTATTACATTTTTTTGTGGGTGCATTATCGCACGCTGTCTTTTTAGCCACGATAATGCACTGATGAGGACCATATTCTCAAAATGGCTCCTCTGCGTGTTTTAAGTTGTGTTCCAGATGGCCTGTCCTTTGTTGGTTCGCCTACCTTTCTAGGGGGTACGTGGACCCCCTTACTTCATGTATCTGGGTGGGCCTCTTGCAAGTATCCCGCAAAGGCTCTCCTTTGAGTGTGAACTGCCAGTAAATTGGGAGGGGAATGTCCCTCCTATCCACATACTTCCAGGGTCTTAGATGTAGGTGGGCAGATTCTGGGGGGTTGGCGGTTCACTACTGAACAGTCACCACCAAGTTTGAATGTAGCAAGTGTCCTTTTGGGTCGCAGTCAGCCCAAATCCTGGGTATAAGGAGACGAGGGGGGCGCAGAAACCAAGTAAAACACTGGAGCTTTAGACGACCGAGGGACGCCAGAGGACTGCTGCAAAAACCAACATTGCCTCAGCCAATACCACTGTGTTGCGAACTTCAACCTTCTGCGACCTGGCTTCCTCCCTCTGACTGGTACATAGTCTGCTTTCGGTCACTGGAGGGTGCATCTTTGCATTTCCTCGGCAACACCCAGGCCCAGCTGCTCATCATGGCTGGAACTCATTTTAGACATCCTTGAGGCTCTGCTGGGATGCTGGAAATCTGCTGTACTGACCTCCACACAAAGTCAAGTCCTGCTGCAAGTTGTCTCCTGAAACTGCCAGGGGGCAATGCAAGACATGCATCCTTGAAGTTATCCAGATCTGGGTAACCCCTGTTAGTAGAGATTTTCTTTGTGCTGCTTTGCTCCCATGAACTTCTATGGAATACTCTCATTTTGCTTTGAGTGGACACCTAACCTGACCTTTTGGAGGCAATTAAATCATTATGCTTTACTTCCCTTTTCCTTTTTTACATTCTTATGGGGGGACTGATCACTCCATAAGAGTATCCGTACTGAAGGACTATGTCTGTGTATTGCTTTCTTGGGAGTTGCATATATGTACTTAAAGTATTTTTAATTGCCTTTGAAGGTTTATAATGTGCCTTAGTGTAGGTGCTGTGACAAGTAGTGTTATCTTTTATAATGTACCTCTGTGTGTCTTTTCCTTATCATTTCTGCTAAGTGTGAACTATATTACACATTAGTGCCCACTTCCTCCTTAGTTTAGACTTGCTGCTTGGCCAACTTTACATATGAGATTGGCTTTGCTCAACTGTGGTTGTGAATAACCCTGCTAACCTTAGGTTGGCTTTTCTAAGTCCATTGTAAAACTAACTTATTTCAAAATTCTTTTTGTTTTCACATTCGAGATTTCCTCCCCTCACCCTACCACCAGGCAGTTCTCTTTGATGAAAGAACAGTAGACAGTGAGGACCGACTGCTACAGTAGGTGGGTAGGAAGGCTGTCACTTGCTGGGAGCTAAGGTGGGGGACCAATAATGGGGTAACTGAGGATCCACAGTCTCTTAGCTGGGAGATAGGGAATCCGGTTCAGTCTTCATACAAGTGAAGTGAGACAAGAAAATAGAGAACTGTTCACACTGTCACCCTACCCAAAATCTGTTCATAAGGGACTCACCTCTGAAGTTTCCGCAGGTGGAGAAAGTGTACCAAAGAGAGGACTTGTTAAATTCTCCCAAAACTTGGGCCTGTGGAAAAAAGAAATAATTACTGCCCCGTCAGTTGGGAGGCTCCTACTGAATATGTGACAAATTCTTCAATCTTTGTGACTGAAGAGCAAGGCTTAGACTTAGGAGTGCGTGAGAGTGGGGAAGGGTTCAGTTAAGCAGACATTGAGCACTCTTAAAACAAGTTAGGCAGAATATATAAAAATACAGTTATTTACAACTCTGTCAATAAAAAACCACAGGTTAAGTAACACACTAAAACATACACTACTAAAATATATACATTCACCTTAGTGTGCTCTGCTAAAAGCACTACTAAGAGCACTCAAACTTTACTTTTGAACACCTATAGAAATACTTTTCAATGTACTGGAAGTGTAGCAAAGCAAGTGAGTAAAGAAAAAGAAGCAGGTGATTAATCAAGACTGAGAACTAATAGGCTGAGAAAAAAGAAGTTTGAAAACACCATATAAAACCTTAGAAAAATCTTCCCTATCTAGAAAAGCAGGGTCCCAATTGGTGGATCAATTCACAAAATCTGTGGGTCAAGTTTCCCTTTCAACCACCCTACATCGAGGTGTAGTAACAACGGATTTGTCAGAGTACGGGGGGGGGGGCTCATTGTCAGGACAGTCTTTGGTCAATGCAAGAGAGAAAAGACCATATAAATGTTCTGGAGCTGAAAGCAATTTTTTATGCTCTTAAATCATTTCCTCCCTCAGTTCAGATAAAGTTGGTAAAGATTGTTACGGACAATACTACCGCAATGTTTTACGTAAACATACAAGGAGGATGGCTTTGACGCCCAAGAGCTTGACACTGATTTCTTCGACGAAGCAGAGGGGGAAGGCAGTGTCTTGGTCTCGCCTCGTCAAATCCATTGACACCTTGCGAGGAAGCTTCGAGGACTTATTGCCAGGCTCTTACGCGCAGGAGTAGTAGACTTTGATGATGCCCTGTCAACCTCACGAGGCGGAATGGGGTCAGAAGCCTTTTTCGGTTTACTCGAAGGGGTGGGTGGAGCCGCCTTTGTGAACAACTAACATTTTGAGGTGAAAATTCTCCCATTCTGCTTTTGAAGCAGATTTACTAGGAAAACGTTCAAGTTTCCTATTGGGCGAGGAGTCGAACGAAGACGATTGGGATTGAGAACATTGCTTCCTAGATCTCTTGGAGAAGACAAGTGTCGAGATTTGCTTCTCAATCTACAGCGCTTAGTAGGTTTACTGTGCTTTTTAGCCCTTTGAGGTGAAAAAATGCCTCAAGCTTTTCTTGTTGGACGAACTCATCGTAGATGGGGTAGTGAAAGGGGATTTGGACAAAGGCCTACTTAGGGCGAGTTACCCCTTCCTCCATGTCAAGGCCTTAACGGTCATATACTGGCATGACCCACAGTCGTTGACCTTATGGCCCACCCCCAGACACCAGAGGCATATTCGGTGTGGATCTGTGATGCACATGTTGGATCCACAGGCCAAACATCTCTTGAATCCGTTCTTCGGAGTAGACACATCGAGGATTTTGAAGAAACGCAGTAGAAAATTGCTGAGGCAATCAAACTGTTTGAAGCATGCAGTGCATGTGGAAAAACGGAACTGAGGCAACGGGCGCGGTGTGTGCTACTTTTACCAGAGCCGACATCAAGAGAGCGGGATGGAAACCGCAGAGGGACCATGGTGCCCTCTGCTGTCAAAGTTTCAGAAGCTGTAAGCAACGTATAGATCAAAGATGAGGAATCCGTGGGAGGACACAATGCATTAAAACACCATAGCTAAGGGCTAGGCAAGGGAGAGATAGGGCTTCTGGACTTTACATCCATACAACCCTATGGACACGAGGTGTGGAGGAGCAAAACAGGTGTGTTTTCTCATCCCTGCTATGCTGACTCAATCAGGGACCACCATAGAAGTTCCTGAATTTGTTGGTCCTTCTAGAGTTGTTCCTTGGTACTATTGGAGGAAGCCTAGGGCGTGTGGGTGTAAAGGTCTCTTCAGGCATCAGGTTCTTGGGTCTGGCTAATTTGAGGTTCTGTGCTCCGATGGACAGGGTTCTGCATTCTGGACAGCTGGACACCCATGACACACAGACTTCAGGACCACTATTCCGGTGATGACCTCAGGGGACTCCTAGGGCATGACAATGGGCGAGCAGCGATAGCCACTTGAACAAAATGGCAGAAGACAACCCTTGTGGTGAAAATGAAGAAGCTGGTCCTGCAAGACCCCTCTTTGTGGTGCAGAGCTGAAACTTCAGGGAAATGGTTCTTGCACCTTAAGCTGAGGAATAGCGGAGTTGCAAGTATTAATTCGGGCCTGACGACTGTTGCAGCACACCAGCTCAGGTTGACATCTGACTAGCCAACATAATGGTTCTGGGGCAGAGGTCAGGACTGGTTGTTCCCACTGGTCCAGGCGGTGAAAGCACTGATAAAGGTCTTAATGGGATCTGCAGAGACAGGGCTTTGCCAGGAAAGTGAAGGAAGGGATGCTGGTGAACTTCCAACGAGTTCCGGGTCTTCAGCGAGCTGTTCTCCTTTGTAGAGATCTTGGCTCCGATGGTCCGATGTGTGGCTGCAGAATTCCTCCTTCCAATCAGTACAGCTCCAGGCCACTGTATCTGCCCACCAACAGACACCTGGCAAAGATGAGGACTAGGTCCAGACAAACCCCGCCCTCAACATCCGGTCGCACACAGACCGCCACTTTACCAGCAAAAGCTGCAGCTTTCCCTGGGAAAGGGCTTATCATATATGTAAATTCAGGCTACTCCAGGGCAGGAAAGAGGTCACAAGACAAGATGGCAAAAGACAGGCGAAACTCTTTTGACACAGCCATTTTAGAATATATGGTACTGTATTTGGCATTAAGAGGTAAATTGCAAAAGTGCATGAGACTACAAAAAAGACTGTAAAAGTATTCACTGCCACCAGCCACCCTGGCCACATCATGCAAGTAACCAAAAAGTAGCTCAGGAACAAGTTACTTACCTGTAACTGTTGTTCTCCAGCATGGGACTGGCATGGATTCACATGCTCATGAATATTCCCCGTCGTCAGGTTGGGAATCCTCAGTAAAGAAAAAAACAGTATCGTTTCTGATCAGTCTTTCCTAGTAGTAACCAATCACTTATCTCTGCGTCATACTGACCACAGCCAATGACTGCCCTCTACCTAAGCCCTGCCTCTGGCAGCCATCTTCAGATTTGGTAGCACGTGAAGTGGCAGTATGACCAAGTGAAGAGCTGCAGAGGGGTAGGCGGGAGGGTTCGCATGTGAATCCATGCCAGACCCATGCTGGAGAACAACAGTTACAGGTAAGTAACTTGTTCCTTCTCCAGCATGGGGTCTGGCATGGATTCACATTCTCATGAATAAAAGAATAAATAGCAGTACACACATGCACAACCACGGGGGGTGGTAAAAGGCTCAACATTAAGCAATACAAAAAACTCAACATTAAGCATCTCTTACCTCCTCACCAGGCTCACCTTAAGCGAACAGGTTGCGCAGCACTGCTTGGCCGACCCTGGACTCCTCCCTGGAATCCCGATCGACGCAGTAGAATCTCGTGAAGGTGTGCGTCGACCTCCACGTAGCAGCCCTGCAGATGTCCAGTAGGGGCACACCAGATAAGAACGCCGTAGTAGCAGCGATCGCTCTGCTCGAATGGGCTCTCGGACAGCCTGGCAGCGGTCGGTTAGCCAATCAGTGACAGTGCATGATGCAGCCGGAGAGCCATCTGGAAATAGAAGGCTTTGAGAGAGCCTTCCCTTGATTCACAGGTCCAAAGTTATCGAACAGCTGTGATGTCCTCCGGAAACTCTTCGTGCGGTCCACGTAGAACTTCAGCGCTCTAGCCACATCCAGCGAGTGCAAAGTCCTCTCGGCCGGCGACGAAGGAGACGGGAAGAAAACAGGTAACACCAAGGGCTCGTTAAGATGGAAGTCCGACGGCACCTTGGGCATTAAGGAGGGGTGCGTCCTAAGCACCACCCTCGAGGCATGGAAAGTCAAGTACGGTGCTTTGCAGGATAGGGCCTGGATCTCTCCCACTCGTCGTGCGGAGGTAATGGCCACCAGGAACGCAGTCTTCCACGACACAAACTTCATAGGTGCGGAGTGCATCGGCTCGAATGGGGGCCCCATGACCCTGGTCAGCACCACGTTAAGTTCCCACGCCGGGGCCTTCACCGGCAGGAACGACCGGAACAGTCCTTTCATAAACTCTTACCAGTCGATGGGACCACAGGGACGTCCGTCCTGTGGTTCTGGTATATCTGGAGATCGCCGCCAGATGAATCTTAATGGAGGCATGGGCTAGCCAAGCCTTTGCCAGCGATAGCAGGTACGGCAGCACCTGAGGGGCCGTAATCCGTAGGGGGTTGATCTTCTGTGCTCGGCACCAGATAGAGAACCTCTTCCACTTATGACCGTAGCATTTGAGAGTCGAGGACACCCTGGCCTTTGCAAGAACCTCTCTGCAATCGGCCGGTATATCGTAGCCTCCAAACTCTAGCGCTGCAGGAGCCAAGCCTGCAGGTTCAGCGACGCCGGGTCGTGGTGGAAGATGCCGCCTCCTTCTCTGGAGAGAAGGTCCGCGTCCGCCGACAGCTTGATGGGAGGGGAAGTTGACAAGTCCAGAAGGTCCAGGAACCAGATCTGCCTCGGCCACGCCGGTGCGACGAGGATCATCCTGCACCGGGACCTCTTGAGCTGGCGGATGAGTCGAAGCAGCAATGGCAACGGAGGGAACGCATACAGGTATAGGCCGTCCCAGGGGAACGAGAACGCATCGCCCATGCTTCTCGGCTGGGGAAACCTGCTGGCGGACCTCTTGCACTTCGAGTTCGTCGCTGTTGCGAACAGGTCGATTTGGGGTTTGCCCCATCGTCGGAAGAGTTGATCCACCTGATCCTGGCGCAGTTCCCACTCGTGACAAGCGCGCAGCTCCCTGCTGAGCGAGTCGGCGATGGTGTTGCTTTCTCCTGCCAGGTGGAAGGGAACCAGGAAAATCCCCTGGGCGACCGCCCAGTGCCACAGATCCTGTGCCTCCTTGGATAGGGCTGGGGATCTGGTGCCTCCCTGCTTCCGTATGTAGAACATTGTCGTGGTGTTGTCCGTGAAGATCCGCACCACCTTGCCCTTGAGCGACGGGAGGAACGATTTGAGAGCCCAGAACACGGCTCGGAGTTCCAGGACGTTGATGTGCAGGAGCCAGAGGCCTCTTGCGTGGAGATCTCGGGTGTGGGCGCCCCAACCTTCCAGGGAGGCGTCCGTCGTCACCGTCTCCTGGTACGCCGACGTCTGAAAGTCCTTGCCCACCCTGAGGTGCGCTCGAACGCCCCACCACTGAATCGCCCGCCGGAACACCTTGTTGAGGGAGACCCTGTCTTCGAAGGTGCCCGTCGCCTGTATCCAACGGGCGTCGAGAAATTCTTGAAGAGGCGCATCTGTAGTCTGCAGAGGCGCACCAGGTAGATGCAAGAGGACATCATCCCCAGGAGGGACTTGATGGACCTCACCCTGGCCACGTCCTTGGCTAGCAGGCGCTGCACTTTGCCTAGAATGGTCTTCGTCCGTTCTTCCGACGGGGCCGCCAGGCGCCTCACTGTATCGAGCTTCGCTCCCAGAAACAGGGCTACCTGCGACGGCACCAGGTGAGACTTCGGGTAGTTTATGGCGAATCCCAGGTTTGTGAGTAGCTGGACGGTCCTCGCAGTGTGTTCGACGGCGAGTTCCCTCGTCCTTAAGCGGATGAGCCAGTCGTCCAGGTAGTGAATCCCCTGTAGGCGCAGCCGCGCCGCCACTGGTGCTAGGCACTTGGTAAAGACCCTGGGGGCCGACTTCAATCCGAACAGCAGTGCTCTGAATTGGTAGTGGCGTCCCTGGACGACGAACCTGAGGAACTTTCGGTGACTTTTGAGGATGGGAACGTGTAAGTATGCATCCTCCAGGTCCAACGACGATAGAAAGTCGCCTTCCTCCAGCTGTCCCAGTACGTGCTGGAGAGTGACCATCCTGAACTTTTGTGATCTGATGTATTTGTTCAAACGACGAAGGTCCAGGATGGGGCGCCAGCCGCCCGTCTTCTTCCTGACGAGGAAGTACCTTGAGTACACCCTGGAGCCCCGGAGCCTCTTCGGGACAAGCTCGATGGCGCCTTTCCTGAGCATCGCCCGTACTTCCAACAGCAGTTGCGGGACCTGATTTTCCTTCCTGGCCACAGGTGGAACGTGAGGGCACTTCTTCAGGAATTCGATAGAGTGTCCTCTTGCCAGGGTATCCAGCACCCAACGGTCGGTGGAGATGGACTTCCACACGCAGACGAAATTCGTCAGCCGGCATCCCACCTGGGTGCTTCGGTGGGGGCCCGAGACCACGGCCGGTTCAGTCCTGCTTGGAGGTGGTGGCCTTGCCGCCCTGGCCACCTTGCCGACGGCGGAGAGGCGCTCCCTGCTTGGCGCGACCCCTGTAGGCCTCCTGAGACAAGGAGCGTGCCGCCTGGCGGTATGACGAGGAGCCACCGCTGGATCCCTTGGAGGCACCCTGTCTGCCTCCGGAGCTCTGAAAGGGCCGTCGTTGCTGAAGGGCTCCTAGGGCGCGGGCCATCTCCGTGACCGTTTTTATGGCTTGGAGGGACTCATCCACCGCCTTCCCGAACAAGTTGCTGCCGTCGAACGGCATGTCCAACACCCTGGTCTGGACGTCCTGACGGAAGTCGGTCGCCCGGAGCCAACCCCGTCGTCGTAGGCAAACACCGTTGCCCAGCTGGCGGAACCCGGTATCGGCAATATCGGTTGCCACAGTTATGGTGTGGTCAGACGCCACCTCGCCCTCTTGCAGTATTTCCAGGGCCTCGGACCTCAAGTCGTCCGGCAGGAAGTCCAATATGGGGGCCAGCTTAAACCAGAGCTCCCTGTCATAACGGGCCACGATCGCCAGGGCGTTGGCCGCTTTGATCGTCGTCGCCGCCGACGAAACGACCCGCCGCCCCATGGCGTCCAACTTCTTTCCCTCGCCGTCCGGCGGGGAATTCGACGTTGAGGCTCCTGACCCCGCCGCTTTCTTCTTCACCGCCACCGAGACGACCGAGTCTGGCTTTGGCTGGGCCCTGAGGCACAGGGGAGCGGTTTCGGGCACCTGGTACTTCTTCTCGTACCGGTCTCGTTTGGCTGGTGCCGTGGAGGGGTTTTTGAGAACCGACAGGCCCTCCTCCCAGATGTCATCAATTAGGGGCACCGCGATGACCGTCTTCCTCTTGGCCTCCCGGCGCTGATAGAGGAAACCTTCCTTTTTCTGCTCCTCCGGGCAGAGCTGGAACAATTCGGACGCCCTGGCGATCATGGCGTGGAATGAGCCAATCTCGTCGGGCGGCGAGGCCCGTGCGACGGGAGACCCGTTCCGTCGTCGTCGCCCTCAGAACCCATCGTCGAGCCCAACGCACCGTCATCTCCCGACTCGTGGGAGGATGAGGAGGGAACTGTAGGCCTCACGGGGGCGAGCGGAGGTGAGGGTTGGGTCCTCCGTCGTTTGTTCTGAGGACTTCCCGACGGGCCAGGTTGCAGGTCCTCTGGCCTGGGCCGTGGGAATCTCGTCCTTATCTCAGAGGATAAGGACTGGATGGCAGACAAAATGGCCGCCGAGCCATCCTGAGGCCTAGGATCCGGCCGCGCTGGAAGGGAAGGCCGCTCTTCCTCACCATCGTCTTCTTCCTCGGTTATCTCCCGAGGGTCTTCCTGACGGGATCGAACCTTCTCGAATTGGACTTCGAGGTTCCTCACGGCCTCGGTCAGTTCCTCCTCCGAGGCTGACTCCGAGCTTGAGGAGGGCACCGTGCCCCCCCTCGCTTCTTCCATCATGGCGGCCACGACGATGGGCTGAAAAGAGGATTCCCTCCTTGGCGGCAGGGAAACTCTAGTCCCAGAGGCAGTCTCCGCTGGCGGTGTCTCTGCCGGCTTGGCCAGAGTTGCCGCGATAGCCTCGATAGAGGCCTTCGCCTGCTGGGTAGGGGCCTTCACCACCTTAGGTGCGTCCCGGGCCTTCTCCTTCAGGGGAGGGGCGACGCCTCGCTCCCCCTCTTCCGAGATCGGACGGGGCTTCTCCCGAAGCTTACCCGGGGTCTCAGACTTTCTCTTCCCCGAACCAGAGTGTTGGCTCGTGGTTGACGGTGCCTGGGAAGGTGCGCCCTGCCTGGCGACCGAAGAGCCCGAACTTTCGGCGCTCCCGGAGCCAGCGGACTCACAGCGCTTGGCCTGGTGTTGGGCCCCCGTCGCCGGGGCGCCCGCACAGGACTTAGAAGCCCGCTCTGACCCTTTCTTCTTCTTCTCACCCGTCGAGCCCTTCTCCAACCAGCTTGCGAAACGGATCGACGGTCCCTCATGGTCCGCTCCGACAAGTTCTTGCAGAACTGGCAGTCCTTCTCTACATGAGTCTTGTCCCCATGAAGACAGTAGAGGCATCGCGAATGTTCGTCTTCCTTAAACACATTCTGCAGCCCACATCCAGGGCAGCTGCGAAACAGCTTGGGTCCGGGCGACGAACTCGCATCCTGGGCCATCTCGAAGTAGGCCGCGAATCTTCTGGAATCCTCCAAGAAGTTGATTCGACGAAATCTTCACCCTTGAGGGGCGTAGGAAAATCCCGCAACGGGTAGCCGTTAACGGGAGTGGAACGGTGGAGCTTGAGGCTCGATTAACCGGAAAATGCGAAAATTCACCTGAAAAAGCGCGAAACACGCAGTAAAAGCTCGAGAGCTAAGCACGAGGACTCCCAACACTTGAACGTGCGGTAAAAATCTGAAGATGGCTGCATGAGGCGGGGCTTAGGTAGAGGGCAGTCATTGGCTGTGGTCAGTATGACGCAGAGATCAGTGATTGGTTACTACTAGGAAAGACAGATCGGAAACGAAACTGATACCGATTTTTTCTTTACCGAGGATTCTCAGCCTGACGACGGGGAATATTCATGAGCATGTGAATCCATGCCAGACCCCATGCTGGAGAAAAACAAGTTACTATCATACTTCATTGAAGATGTTAATGTTAAAGGACATTTGTACCGTGCACTATCACCACCAGAGTGGTCCCCTGGCGCTCTGGCGGCTCTGAAAGAGGAGGGGAGGTTGAGTTAGTGGAAGGAAGCAGGAAAAGTGCAAGAGAGCAGTGATGTGCTGTTGGTGGCCTCAGCCCGGTGGGTCCGTTGGCTGGGCCTGGGGTGTTTGCGGCCGGTAGTCGTCGTGTACTGTTGTGCAAGATTATGTGTCTTTTTGTTTTGTTGTTGCAATGTAGGGAGGTTTGTACGGTTTGTTGTGCTGTAGGTTTTGGTTGTGTTTGGTTTGGAGTTTGAGAGGTGTATGCAGAAAGGGAAATTGTTAGTAGGGTTGGTTAGTTTGCGTCTCTATCCTGAATTGAGGCTCTCAGCTTGCGTAGTCTCCCCCGACGCAGCTCTGTCCTGATCTGGGTCCGACTGGCATACAGGTTCCTTACTCCTCTGGCCCGCACCTCTAACATGTTCTCTTATAACTCCCCTTATCCTCTCTTCATACTCCTGTGGCCAGTGCACCTGCCAATGTCAACCTCTCAGATAGTGTGGTGATTGCCAATATCTCGACAATTCCAGACCACTGTGATACCTGGCAGTAACTAAGTGGTGGGGGAAAGTGTTGGTGGGATTGTCTCGGGTAGTTGACTCAGTCTCCGTGCGTGCTGCCTGTGTTCCAGTCTATCCGGTGTCACCCGTCCAGGTGTCATGGGAGTTACCCTCTCGGGTCGGGGATGTCCGTGTCCTTTCCGGTTTAGTCCTCCTTTTTCTGGTTTGGTTTCCAGATTTAGTCTGTGGTATTGAAGAGCCAGGTTTTTAGCGATTTCCTGAATTTTAGGTGATCTTCAGTGTTTCTTATTTCTTCTGGGATGTTGTTCCAGGTTTATGCGGCTAAGTGGTAGAAGGAGGTGCCTCCAAGTTTTTTCTTAAGGTATGGGTTGAGTTCCAGGCGGATTTCATTGCTTGATCGGAGGGGTCTCGTTGGTTTGTAGACTGCAATTTTCTTTTGTAGGAATTCTGCTCCTTGTCCGCTGATTGCCCTGTGCGTTATGCACATTGTTTTGAAGGTGATGCAATGTTTTACTGGGAGCCAATTTAGTGTTTTTAGGGCAGGAGTGATGTGGTCTCTTCTGGATAGTTTGAGGAGTAAACCGTTGCAGTTTCTTCAGGAGGTATTCTGGTATTCCGAGGTAGAAGCTGTTTGCATAGTCTATTTTAGACATGATTAGGGCGTCGATAGTGAGTGTTTTGTGCACGAAGGAGAGGAAAGGTAGGATTCTTCTTGCCGTTCGGAGGAGGAAGAAGCATTTCTTCACTGTTGCATTTATTTGTGGCTCCAGAGTTAGGTTGTTGTCCATTAGGACTCCCAGATTTTTTACTACCTTCGATGGTGTTGGTGCGTTTCCCATTTCCATAGCCCATGGGATGGTGGTTTCGTTCTCTTGGTCTTTGGATACGATCATGATTTATGTCTTTCCTGGGTTGATTTTCAGGTTGTTGGCATCCATCCAGTTGAAGACTTCTTTTAGACAGTCGGTTAAGGTTGAATGGTCGGCATCGGTGTCTTTGATTTTGTAGATGATCTGAGTGTCATCTGCGTAGTTGTAACATGTAATGTTGTATTTCTTGAAGATTCTGATGACCAGAGTCTGGTAGATGTTGAAATATAGTGGAGATAGTGAGGATCTTTGAGGCACTCCACAGTCGTTAACTCGTGGAGTGGATTTGAAAGGTTTTATCCATACGGTTTCTGTTCTGTCTGCTAGGAATGATATGGTCCAGCGTAGTGCTGTGTCTGTTATGCCTATGTCTTCTAGTCTTTTGGTCAGGGTGTTGTGGCTAACTGTGTCAAAGGCTGCGGAGAGGTCGAGCACAATAAGGGCTGAGGTAGTGTTTGAGTCTGCGTTAGTTTTGAGGTCGTCCCAGATGGATAGTAGTTCTGTTTCCGATCCTCTCGCTGGTCTGAAACCGATTTGAGCTTGGTCCAGCAGGTGGCTTTTTTTACGTGTTCTTGGGTTACTTTATATACGTAGGTTTCTAGAATTTCTGCTGGGTAGGGGATGTTAGAGATCAGCCTATAGTTGGAAGGGTCATCTCCGTCACCACTTGTGTTTTTCAAGAGTGGCTTGATGTACGCCGATTTGAAGATCTTTGGTACAGTCCCCGTTGATAGTGATAGATTTAGAAGTTTTCTGTAGTGTTCTGCTGGCGATCCTTGCGCGAGGATTGATTTGTAGATGTCTAGGGGACAGGGGTCCATGGGTGATCCCGCTTTCTTGCTTCGTTTTACCAGCATTGCGAATGCCTCTGCTGATATTTCAGGAAAGCATTGGAGTTTGTGCTGTGGTTCCGTGTTAGGTTCGTTGGGTTGTATGTTGTGGTTGGTTGGTCGCTTTTGTATGGTTTGTCAGATGTCATTGATTTTTTTTTTGAAGTGGTCTGCCAGATCGTTGCATAGTTTTTCTGAAGGGTTTGGGGTGTTATCGCAGCCTGGTGGGTTTCTCATTTCTTCAATGATGATAAACATTTCTTTTTGTGTGTTGGTGGCATTATTGATTCTGTCATCGTAATGTCTTCTCTTTGCCTTTTGAATTTCCTTCTTGTATGTGCGGATTTGTTTCTGGTACAGTATTTCTTTCCCTGGGTTGTATTCATTCCTCCATTCCAATTCCATCTTTTTGTTTTCCTTTTTCATGTTGTTTAGTAGTGGGGTGAACCATTTTGCCATTGTTCTTTTTTTGATGGGGTGAACGGTTTTTCTGGGGCGATCTTGTCTATTGTATCTGCGATCCATTTGTATAGTATCTCTGCTTTCCCGTCAAGGTCAGCTAGTTCCAGTTCTGTAGTTGAGGGTTTCGTTAATTCCAGTTGTTCGAATAGGTTGCTCTCTTTGATGTGTTTCCAGTTTCTTTTGGTGGCGGTTGTGATTTTCGGATGTTGGATGTAGGCTTGGGTAGGCAGAGTGATCACGAATGGGATGAGATGGTCGCTCCACATTATTTTTATCGGAGGCGCTGTGGTGATGAGTTTTTCTTTGGCGAAAATTGCGTTTAGGGTGTGTCCTGCCGAGTGCGTTGCTCTTTTGACTAGTTGTCGTAGTTTCATGGTGCTTAGTTGTTCAATTAGTGAGTTTTGGGAGTTTGCGTGGCGGTCTTCAAACCAGGTGTTGATGTCCCCAAGGATGATTAGGTGTTCGTGGTTGATGGCTAGGTTGGTGATGGCTTTTATAAAGTTATCAACGAATGTTGCATCATATGTTGGCAGTCTGTATACCAGGATGAATGTGATGTTGGTTTTTGGGTTCGCTATTAGGTGCATTACCATGGTTTCACAGTTGAGGATGTTGAGTGGTTTGACAGTTTTTATTTTCAGGTGTTCTTTGAATGCTATAGCGATGTCTCCTCCTTTTTTGTTTTTTCTGTTTATTTGTAGGCATTTGAAGTCGGTCGGAAGGCAGTTTTGGAGTGTGATTTTGTAGTTGTTGTCCAGCCATGTTTCTGTGATGAACAGGATGTCAATGCCGTTGACGTCGAGTAGGTCGAAGATCTCTGTTGAGTGTTTTGACATGGATCTTGCATATATTAGATTGCAGTGAAGTTTGGAGGTGTTTGGTTTGGGCTTTGTCGCGGTCGTCTTCTGCTCGGTGTTGAGGTTTCCTTCCTGGTCAGTCACTTGTTGGGTTGTGGGATTCGGGGTGTCAACGTCTTCGAAGAGTTCTTCTAGGTTTTGCATTGTGTTTTTTGGGTTTTCATCAGGTTCGTCTTCCGGGAGTTGTGGTTGTTGATTGGAAGTTCTTCTTGCTTTGGTGATGTAGGGGGTTGTTGCGTCGGTCGTCTGTTTGTTGTTTATGTTGGTGATTCCGCTGGAGAGCCATCTGGAAATGGAAGCCTTGGAGACGGCCTTCCCTTGGTTCACAGGGCCAAAGTTCACAAACAGTTGTGACGTCCTCCTAAAACTCTTTGTGCGGTCCACGTAGAACTTCAGCGCTCTAGCCACATCCAGCGAGTGCAAAGTCCTCTCAGCCGGCGACGAAGGCGAAAACAGGCAACACCAAGGGCTCGTTGAGATGGAAGTCCAATGGTACCTTGGGCAGGAAC
Organism: Ambystoma mexicanum; assembly: GCF_040938575.1. NCBI lineage: Eukaryota > Metazoa > Chordata > Amphibia > Caudata > Ambystomatidae > Ambystoma > Ambystoma mexicanum. The sequence goes on along the minus strand of NC_090929.1, from coordinate 32,317,223 downwards.
GAGGGGTGCGTCCTCAGCACGACCCCCGTCTCGTGGAATGTCAAGTACGGAGGCTTACATGAGAGGGCCTGGATCTCTCCCACTCGTCGTGCGGAGGTGATGGCCACAAGAAACGCCGTCTTCCACGATAGGAATTTCAAAGGTGCCGAATGCAGAGGCTCGAACGGAGGACCCATGAGCCTAGTCAGCACCACATTGAGCTCCCACGCCGGAGCCTTCACCGGCGGGAACGAGCAGAAAAGTCCTTTCATGAACTCCTTAACCAGGCGATGAGACCACAGCGACGAACGCCCCGGAGTTCTGGTATAGCGGGAGATAGCCGCCAGATGAATTTTGATGGAGGCGTGCGCCAGCCCCGCCTTGGCCAGCGACAGCAAGTACGGCAGCACTTGAGGGGCCGCAATCCGTAGAGGGTGTATCTTCTGTGCACACCTCTTCCATTTATATCCATAGCACTTAAGATTCAAAGAAGCCCTGGCCTTGGCAGGCACCTCCTTGCAATCCGCTGGGATCTCGTACCCTCCAAACTCTAGTGCTGCAGGAGCCAGGCCTGCAGGCTCAGCAACCCTGGGTCGTGGTGTAGGATTGCGCCTCCTTCCCTGGCGAGAACATCTGCGTCCGCCGGAAGCTTGACTGGAGGGGATGCTGACATGTCCAGAAGGTCCGGGTACCATATCTGCCTCGGCCATGGCGGTGTGACGAGGACGCATAGAGGAACAGGCCGTCCAAGGGGAAGGAGAATGCATCCCCCATGCTCCCCAGCTGGGAAAACCTGCTGGCGAACCTCCGGCACTTGGTGTTCGTCGCCGTCGCAAACAGATCGATCTGGGGATTGCCCCATCGTCGGAATAGAAGATCCACTTGATCCTGCCGAAGCTCCCACTCATGGCAAGAGCGCAGCTCCCTGCTGAGTGAGTCGGTGATGGTGTTCTTCACTCCTGCCAGATGAAAGGGTAACCGGAACAACCTCTGGGCGATGGCCCAGTGCCATAGATCCTGCGCTTCCTTGGATAGAGCTGGGGATCTGGTGCCCCCGTTTCCGGATGTAGAACATCGTGGTGGTGTTGTCGGTGAAGACCCGCACCACCTTGCCCTTGAGGGACGGAAGGAAGGACCTGAGGGCCCAAAACACGGCCCGGAGCTCCAAGACTACTACAGGCAACGACTACTCTGGGAGTCAAAGGAATCTTGCGTGGAGATTTTTGGTGTGCGCGCCCCATCCCTCCAGGGAGGCGTCTGTCGTCACCGTCTACTGAGGTGCTGGGGTCTGAAAGTCCACCACCGGATCGCTTGACGGAATGTCTCGTTGAGGGCGATCTTGTCCTCAAAACTCCCCAACACTTGTATCCAGCGGGCGTCGAGGAACTCCTGAAGCGGCCGCATCCGCAACCTGCACAGCCGAACGAGGTAGATGCATGACGACATCATGCCGAGCAGGGACTTGGTGGACCTCACCCTGGCAACTCCCATGGTCAACAGCCGTTGTACCTTATCCTGGATGGCTTTTTTTTCAAGATGATGTGTCCAGGAAAAATATACAAAGAACTTTACAATAGAGAACATAGTGCTCCTGCACTGATGGCCATAGGGACTAATCAGTGCCAAAACAGAGGAGTATTGCAAGGTATGTGGAGCAAAACAGATTCACTTACCTCCAAAGGTCAGGAAAGGTTCAAAACAATAGCAAAAAGAAGAGGGTCCCTGATGTTTTATGGAGGGAAAGCAGCATTAGAAGAGCCAGCTTACAAATACAAAACCAACACCTTCCAGCTTTCCAGATACATAAACAATGTAAAATAGCCATCTGTCAGGGGGTGCAGACTGAGTACAGAGGAACAGCGTTTGCAGGGGAAGATGGCTCCGAAGGCAGCACTGTTAGGAAAGATTTTTTAAGCACCTTTCCCTCCATGGATTTCGATGGGACACTGTTTACTTTTGCTTGTTTTGAGCTCTGTCCTGACTTTCTGGAGGTAGCTAAAGCCTTCTGCTTTACTTCCCTTGCATGTTTTGCTCATTCTTCCGGGGAAACCCAGAAGTCCCTAATGCTTTCACTACTGTGAGTCTATGGCTCTCTTTATAAATTCTTGTATTGTTACAATTGCACACATGTGCCTAAGACAAGCTGGTGGAAGCTGTGCAATTTGTACAGTTGTGATATTTTACTTGTGCACTTTTGCATTTACCGTGAATGGATCGTAAAGGCAGGTACCACCCTAAAATGGCCATGCCACAAGATTTTTTATTTTTTGTAAAATGTTTTTCTCTTTTTATTGACATGAGAATAAACAAACATAACTCGACTAGAAGGATTCATAAGGACTTGGGCGATAAAAACAGGACAAATAACAACCGTAGCAATAGCATGCCCTACATATCCAAACCCCACCCCGTGACCCGACCCAACCACCCACCCTCCCTCCCTCCCACCCTCAGGGATGTGCCAGCCCCAGTAGAAGGACTGACTCATGCAGGTATAGCTAGAGACAACTCCCCCTAAGGCCACCATGAGCTTCAAATCTTCCGGCCATCACTTATATAAGTTACTCACCGTAAAGACTAACGTACTCCTAGTGCATAGTCTCTTTTCCTACATACTGTAAGGGCGTCCCGAGCTAGGGACAGGAGACAGAACCCTTTTCAACAGAAAAATCACCTTCCCCTTTAAATTTAAATGCACACGGGGGCTTGTCCTGGGAGGATGCACTGCCTGACTCTGCCCACCGGCGCCACTCCTCAGTCCCCTTTTGACGCGTAGACAATATTAACGTAGCCGAATGACACCAGTTTTATTAGGGGGTGGGAGGATGGTGGGATGTATGGAGGAAAGGGTACTATGGACTACGAGTATGTTAGTCACTACGGTTTCAACTTATAATTACTCTGATGTCCCGTCCCTTTTCCTCCATACTGTATGGGCGATTACAACTGAATGCAGCCACAGGGTGGAAAGTTGCCCCTCTTAATAAAGTTCCTTAACACTGCCTGACCAAATGCTGTATCCGAGCCGGCATCCAAGCAAAAGTGCTTGTAGAAGACGGAGGGAGTAGCCCAAGTAGCTGCTTTGCTGATAACATGCTGTTGGGGGAGGAGCTGGCGCCTTCTTGCACCCCTCAAGTGCTTTACAATTAGGCAGGACTTCTAAGCACTACAGCACTGAGAAAGCTTTTTTCATGCAAAAATAATCACACAGAGGCGTGGCCAGTCACTAAATAAAGATAGTTAGGATTGACATATAAGGTGCAAACAATTATTTGGAAGGATATATGTGTAAAACTGTTACATTGTAGTTAGCTTTGCTCAAAGCACACAGTGAATTCAGGCTGTGCCAAATATAGACTACAGGCATGCTGGCAGAGAGCACGAGGTAACTCAGCAGATGTCCCCGTCAATAACTAGTGAATAGGATACTAAAAAAGATTCAGCACGACATACAGAGTACTAGGAAAACTAAGGTTTTTTTGTAGGAATTACTGGACCAGATCAAATATAATTATGTTGAGTTAAGTGTTGAGATAACGGCGGGAAGATGTGTTTATGTATGAATGTTTATAGCATAGTAAATTATGCTAAACAAGAGCGACAATGTATTCCTGCTTAGGCAGCATAATGTTATCTAGCTTATCCCAAACAGAATCCAGCCATGCCAGAAATTGCTGATGAAGAAAGGAAGACTCTGCAGCATCCCTTGTATGGCAAGAAGAACAACTTTGTATGAGTTCTGCCGGTATCCAGTTACCAAGTCAAGAGTATTTAAGCCCCAGGGCCAGCACCAGTCTTCAGGACCTGGGAGCCAGCCACGGAGTACAGAATGCTGGTCTGAAATGGCAGAGTCCTCTGCCATTTCCCCCAATCCTCATGACCTGTAAAGATTAAAGTTTTATTATCTCTAGCAAGATAGACTCATGGCTTTAATTCCCTAGAGGGGTACATTTACTCTGGTTTAAGCGTGATTATGGGTCCTCTGTATTTAAGGGGCGCCCCTGTAAATTGGGGTTCGCTTTCACTGACACGGAACTTGCCTTTTGAATGCTACCGCCGTGGCCTTAGCCCTGATGGCGTGGGCATGCATGTTTGCTGGCAATGGTTTGTGCTGCCCCTCATACGCCTCCTTGATGGCCATGACCATTCACTTTGCTATGGAAGCCTTGGAGGCCTGACAGCCTGGTCTTGACACACCCAAAGGTGATGAAGAGGGCATCCGATTTGCTGAAGCTCTTGGTTCTGTCCAGGTAGAATCTTGTCGCACGTCTGAGATCTAGACAGTGCAATACCCTCTGAGCATCATCCTTAGGGTCAGCAAAGAAAGTCAGTAACACTATCTCCTCATTTAGGTGAAAAGATGAGACAACCTTAGGTAAAAATGCAGGGTGTGTTCTGCGCACCACCTTGTCCTTATGAAATGTAGTATATGGCTCTGAAGTCACCAGCCCCTGGATCTCGCTGATTCGGTGTGCCGAGGTAAGGCCCACTAGCATGGCCATCTTCTGCCCAGTGACAGAATCTGGTACACTTGCTTCTGTACTGGCTCTTGGTAGCGTGGCTCCTAGCACCCTGTATAATGGCCAGTTTAGCCTGTGACGGGTGCAGATGCTTCAGGGTGGGTGACCTGTTCAGGAACCACGCTGCAAGGGCTAACATCTCCGTGGAGGGGTGGATCACTGTGCCCCACTGCTGAGAGAGTAGGTGTGCTGTGCCCAGCGGGAGGTGTACCGGGGCCTGGTCTGACAGGCTGAGCAATTCAAAGAACCAGGGTCTTGCTGGCCACCATGGAGCCATCAGGATAATCCGAATGTCCTACGGCTCCTTGATATTGCAGATGACCCTGTGTACCAGGGGAGTGGGGGAGGTGTACGCGTTTGTGTTGTTCCACGGGATCTGCACCGCGTCGCCTAGAGAACCCCTACCTTGCCCCAGCCAGGAAGCAAACTGGGGCACCTCCTGTTGGTACAGGTGGTGAAGGGGTCCACCTGCGGATGACCCCACCTGGTGAAGATCCCCTGAAGTACCTCCTTGTTCAACTACCATTCATAGTTGTCCGCGACCAGCCTGCTGAGCCTGTCTGCCCTTAGGCTGGACTCCCCCGGGAGGTGGACTGCCAACATATGCATGTTGTTCACCAGAACCTACTCCCCAATGTCGATCGACAGTCTGCAGAGGGGAGGGGACCAGGTGCCTCCCTCCTTGTTGATGTAATACATACAGGTGGAGCTGTCTGTTTGAATAGAATCACCCTGCCGGTGATCATGGGCAGGAAGGCTTTGAGAGCAAGCCAGATAGCCATCATCTCAAACCAGTTGTGTGCCAGCTGCATACTCCATGGACACTGTGGCAGTCCAGGTTAGCCCCTCCCATCCCTCTATGCACGAGTCTGTGGTAATGGTGACCTGAGGTGTTGGTTGCCGGAAGAGCCTGCCTGTCTGCAGGTTATCTGTATCCCACCAAATTAGATCCTCGTGGAGATGCTGTGGTATGCGGACCTGCTCCGCCTGAGAACCATTCTCCTGAGAAGTGTAGCTGCAGCCTCCTCATTTTGAGCCTCGTATGTGGCACTGCAAGGAGACATGCGGCCATGACTCCCAGTAGGTGTTGGTACCACCACACCTAGGTCAAAGATCTGCTGAGAAAATGTCCAGTGGCCCTCTTGATAGCTGCAATCTCGTCCACTGAAGGGAACACCCTCTCTGAGCTTGTGTCCCAGATAAGGCCCAGGAAGGTCAGACTCTGTATGGGCAACAACTGTGACTTTTTGAGGTTGATAGAAAATCCCAGGTCGTAGAGACTATCCATGAGGGCAGAAGCCTTACGCTGGGCCGCCTACGGAGATCTCGTCCTGACTAGCCAGTCGTCTAGCTACGGATAAATGTGATATATGGTATGATAAGTCATTTATAACGTGCCTGTACACAAGTGTTTTTGTTTTTTAGGCGCGACAAGGTAAGGAAGGGAAGACAGAGGGAGGACAAGACAAACGATCTTACTAGCCCTTGTGTCATTCAGATCGTGCAACTGTGAGAACGAGAAGTGCAAGGGGAAAAGGAGGGGGGAGTGCAAGTGAGAGGGGAGGGGAAACCAGGCAGCAATGCTCCGAGTAAGTGCAGCCAGGGCAGTGCGGCTCTGGGTAGTGCAAGGAGAACAAGGGACAGTAGGGTTACAGTTACAACCCCCAAGTGCGTGGTAGGCCAGGTGGCAGTGCAAGGGTGACTGATTAAGAAAGAGCCTTGTACCCAGTGAGACTCTGAGGGTAGACAAGCAACCAGTCAGTACAGCAGAAAGGTAGGTCCGGTAGGTCAACAGGGGAGGGGCCGAGAAAGCAGAGGAGAAGCGGAAAGTGTTGAGCTGCTTCCAGAACTTCAGGTGGTCCGGCTCAAGTTTGATAGGGGCGGGGGGTGGGGGGTGGGGGAGGCAGAGGAGAGGAGAGAGATCTACCCCCCCCACTCTCTGCCTGGAGGAGCGTCTAACCCTTGGACAGTTGGAGGTAGCAGAGCGAAGGGCTCGAGAAGGAAGGTATGTTGGATGTGGTGTGGGACCCGGCCCCAGAAGGCCTTATGGACAATGCAAAGGGTCTTGAACTAGATCCTTGCACCCACCGGGAGCCAGTGGAGAGATTTCAGGGCTGGAGCGATCCAGACCCTGGGCTTGAGGCCAGGGATAAGTCTCGCAGTCCTGTTTGGATCAGTTGCAGAGGGCTGAGAGTAGAGGAAGGCAGATTGAGAAAGAGGCTGTTGCAGTAGTCCATCCTAGAGAGACTCAGGGTTCTGGAGACAGTGAGCTTTTGGGGGAAAGTGAGAAAGGGAAGAGTGGGACGTCTTGGCGACATCCTAGATGTGAGGAGAGGAGTCGAAGATGACACCAAGGTTTTTTGCCTCCCAGGAAGGCAAAGGAAGAAGGCCCAAGGCGGTGGGGCAGCGTGAGAGATGTAAAGCAGGGGCAGGGGTCCCACTGAGAAGGATCTCTGTCTTACTGGCATTAAGCAGAGACCGTTGGAGACGCACAGTCCTGAATCGCAGATACCCAGTCAGGAATGAGCAGGAGAGGAGGCGGAGGGGAGCCTGAAGGAAAGCAGCGTCATCTGCATAACACTGTAAATTAGAGAAGATAGAGATCAGGTGGGGCAAAGGGGCCATGTATAGGTTGAAAAACCAGGGTGAGAGTATTCCAGGGTGAGGTATCCCTGCTGAGGAGTGATGGGATGCCTCACTCAAGCGTAACTATTAAGCGGTTTGGTAATGCGGAGAGACCAGATAACCCAGCAATGAGACCGAACATGGCGGACCTGACCAGAGGTGAGGCAGGTCGGCCGTGTAGCGAGGGCGTACTGGAAAACATTCAGTGAGCGTGAACAAGTGTGGAGAGCAAGAGCTGCAAGGGGAGGCCACAATCGGAGGGCTGAAAGACCGCTGAACAACTAAATGCCATGACTACGGTCAGGTGCGCTGTAAGCGTCAATATTGTTGCCCCGGCTGGGAAGATTATTGTCAGACAGAAATGGAGGTACGTGCTTGGTGCGGCCATGCTTAGGAGTCCAAAAGCGGGAAAGTAACGAAAGCCTGCAACACACTTACCAATAGCTTTTGTGGGGTCCGAGATCCACTCCCCATGTGCAAAACACACAAGGGTCCAGCGATGCTTGGGAAGAGGAGACTTTACAAAACCTCTGATGGTAAGGCAGCTGCCACATCCCCCCTTCTTTAAAGGGAAGGGAGAAGAGCAGGCCAGCCGGAATATGAAGCCACAACATACACCCTTATCAAGTCCAAGTGGGACAACCAAAATCACAGACCTCCAGCAATTTGATTTTATGCCAGCAACTATCGAGGGGGGGGGGGGGGGGGTCGGGGGCTCTAGTTAGGGTGCGCAACCCAAACACAGGTGGGTGCACCTAGGCCACGTGCCACAACTAGCGCCCCCCCCTTCACTTAGGGGGGGAATGTGGGAGCCTGGTAAGAGCAGGAGAGTTGGGGTGCACAGCATTATTACTGTGGGTGCTCCCAGCCCCTCCCTCTCGTTCCAAATCACGGGCTGCAAGCCGCGCTGGTAGGCGGCCTGTGGCGAGTCATAGCCTATGATTAAGAAACAAAATGAGAGGCCGGGAGCACCAAAGGCATGCCACTAGCTTGCCCCAGCTCTCCTATGTCTCAATGAGAAGCCAAAACCCAGCAGGCTGCCCATTCAGCCGAAGCAATGCACGGCCAAAGGGCTGCTCGAAAGCGCCAGCGCCTCGGATCCGAAAAAAGAAGAGGCATTCATGCCTCTTCTCCAATCCACAGTACTGACACCTGCAGGCAGCCCTCCAACCGTGCAGTGCTTCAGCCGAACGGGCCGCCTGAGGAGTCAGCATAGCTGGGACTTGTCAGGGGTAAGGCCTGGCAGGTCCTGGCTCAGTCGTGCCTTGAAACACTTTTGTATAGGCGCGTTACAAATGCCATATCTTAGTTTTGATAATAGTTCAAAGATACTGTTCATACAGTTACCAAAGTTGTCTCGCCTTTTCCATACACTGCCGGTTAGCATATGCTTGTCTCTCCAGACCACACATACTTGAAAACCAGGCCTTCCCATATCCTGAACAATAGGCCTTCCGGCGATTTCCATTTGATGAGAATGGTTTTCCTGGCAGCGTACAGCTGTGTATGGAGTAGTTTAACCACATTATCATCGTGACCAGCCTCTACTCCCATCCCAAAAACCATAGCTTTAGGGTTCGGTACTAGTGTTACCCCCAGGAATTCTCCCATTTTACGATGGACCATACTCCAAAATGTCTGCACCACAGCATATGTCCCAATGTCCCCGATTGCCCTCATTCCCTCCAGCAATCAATAGATGACACTAGTTTCATTGCAGCCATCTTGACCGGGGAGTAATAAAATCTTTGAATAATTGTATACTTCATCTCCCTATTTGCCATATTATAAGAAACCTCATTGGCCAGTGAGAAAAAGGTGTATACATGCCCACAGTCCAGGTGAATGCCCAATTCTGCCGCCCATTGTTCAGCCAAACCTCCATTTCTCCCCACGTTATTGGGGATTCTAAGCAAATAAAAGGCCTCCAGTTTGGCAAACCATCGCATGTCCACTACCAATTCCTATTCGCAGTTTGAGGTGCTACGAGCGAAAGTGGTCTCGGTCGTCTGGGCACAGATCAGCAAAATCACTGCTCTGTGCTCAAGCCAGGCTGTACGCTCCAGCCCCAGTGTTTCTTTGGAATCTGTAAATGGTACCGGGATTGTACCATCGAATTGATCCATTATGCGGATCTGCCACCATCCTTCCCACTTGGTCCATCTGTCCTTCCCTTCCAGACTCGTCAAAATCCGTGTACCAAGGCCGAGCCAAGATGGTACTGATTTAACATTGGTAGGGAGAATTTTCATAAATGTGCTAATTCCTCTCTACCTTAGAGACCCCCCCCCCCCAGCTCTTTCGCTGACCTTTGGGACTTTGTACTTTTAATTCTGTTCGTTTTCTGTGTTTACTCTTGTGTTCTTTGATTATGGTGTTTTAAGACAACTCCATAGGCATCACTTTTCATGTGTGTTACACAGCACCCTCAGTGCATTGACACAGGGAAGATGTTTAGGCTATCCCAAGGTACTTTCTCTGGTATAAACTACTGTTTCACAGAGAATGTAAAGTTAAATTGACTTTACAGTCCTTTTAAATTCCTAGACCCAGCACACACTATCTTACAATAGAGTGCTGGAGGGGTTACCTAGTATAGCCTATGTCTAGAAACTCATGTAGCAGTCAAATGCTACCCTTTCCTATCGAAATGGCTGGTGGCAGTGGTTTTAAAACTAACTACCATGATTCTTCCCGATGGCGCCTGAGCCCCCTTTGTTTAAACAGGTTCCGGTCTTCATTTTTCACCATTTCTTTTTGGAAAGGTACTTCTAGAGTTTGTCTCTGCGCGCCAAACTAGGTTTGGTCCCTTTGTTTGTATGCCTTTGGCATGCTTCAGGGTTGAAGACCGCCTCAGGCGTCTGGGGTGGGCAAGAAGTGAGGGAGGACGGCTGTTGCAACTACTGGACAGTTGGTTTGCCCGGTGGAGCCCTGCTGCAGGTCCGAATCACCAAGTTCATCTCAACAGAGAAGCCCCTTCAAGGACGACTTCTTCCTTTGAGTTGGTGGGACCAATCAACTCGTAAGCCACCTGGATACCATTCTCTGAGCTGGTTAGGACACTAGCTTGTGCGCTTGAACAGCAACCGGAATCTTGCCAGCTTTGTGATCTGTCCCCGTGCAGTGCAGGAGTCTCCCGACATCCTCCCTCTTGTCCCCACGACTGAGGCTCAGGAACAGCAAGATGTGCAGGAACGGCCAGGAACACAAGTCTTCAGCTGCATCTTTTTCTTCAATATAAGGCACTGTGAAAACCCGACCGAGAGAATTTACCTCTCCCCACGAAAGTTCGTTGAATTTTGGCAACTTGCAGGCCTAGTCATCTTGTGACCCGACATACAAACCTTTCTTCCGTGAACTACTTCTAAGAACCGTGGCAAAGACTTTTTCGTTTTAAATACCAGAACAGTTTTTACTTCTACAAAACACTAGCCCGTTGACTTTGGCCTATATATTGCATTGAGTCAACTCCTCTGGTGAACTAAAACTATTTGCACTGTTTTAAAGTAACTAATATTCGTTTTCATTAACTTATGCCTTTTTGCTCCTACTTCAATGCTATTTGGCTCCGACTTCAAGGGAGCTCAACTGCTTAGTAATCAGTATTGTAGTTTAATTTTTGTGTGATATTGGTTGCCTCATTTAGTTAACGCTTTATAAATGATTGTGTAATAAATTAAGAAGTGGTTTACCAGGAAACCTTGAGTATAAGTGTCGATCTGAATACTTGTCATTGTAGACCTTTATGTTACACCCTTAACAAGCTCACATTCCCTCTTGAAATAAGCCTGGCTGCTCAGCTCGCTACAAAAAACAGACTTATACCAAAGGTTGGTTTTGCTTGTGGTCCAAAGGGTACTGCATACAAACTTAGCCTAACAAACATCCACCCCTGTTTTTCTTTCAGTAGTTGAGACCAATATTTCAAGGACTATCCCACCATAGGGTGCGAAGAAATATGGCGCAGGAGCTGGGACAATGGTACTGCCATGGCCTCCTGTGGCGTAAGGGGTTGTAGAATTGCCAATTCTGATTGTTTGATCCAGCAGGCCTGCTCCGCCAGGCCACGCGGGGAGCACTAACTCACCCCTCACCATCTAGTTTCGAGGCACACAACCACTCAAACCTCAACCGAGCTCCCTTATGCCGCCAAATAAATTTCCTGACATGCCTGTCCAGATAGTGTTGTATCTTCAAGGGAATGGCGGTAGGGATTATCTGTGCCAAATAAATCAATTTGTGAAGGGTATTCATTTTCACCACGTTAATCCTACCCTACAGTGACATGGTCAACGTGTTCCCCTTAAGCAAATCTGATTGAATCTTTGATAGCAATGCTGGATAGTTGTCTGCCACCATCTACCGATGTGAACCCCCAGATATTTGATGGAACGCAATTGGAATCTAAACAGGGCCACTTCCCTGGCGTTGCAGGCAATATCTGTGCCTAACAGCAATACTTCAGATTTGTCATAACCGACCATATATCCTGCAATCTTGCCAAAACCCTGCAATATGGATTGAATCCGAGGGAGGTTGACCCGCCACTTGGTGAGATATAGGGGGACATCATCTGCATATAAAGATATGCAGTGTTCAGCCCCTGCTATAACAATGCCAACCAAGTCTGCGAGCCGTCAAATCCTGGATGCCAGCGGTTCAATGAATCGTGCATATAACAGTGGTGATAAGGAACAGCCCTGCCGCTTGCCCGAACATAAGCAAAGGGGCAGACGTAAATACACTGGTTCCCGGGGGTCTAGATACAGAAGCCAAACCATATCCAGGAAGTACCCCTCAATGCCGAAGGCCTGCAGAACTGAAAACATATAATTCGAATTAACCTTATCAAAGGCCTTCTCGGCATCGAGGGATAAAATAATATCCTGATCAGCCTGCGCGGACACCACGTTCAACAAACGCCTTAAGTTATCGCAAGAGTACCGCCCCCGGATGAAGCCTGTCTGATCTGGGAGGACCAGCTGTGGCAATGGAGGGTCTAGTCGACTCGCCAAGCACTTTGCCAAAATCTTTGCATCTGTATTAATTAGGGATATTGGTCTATATGCCCCACATTCGGTATGGTCCTTTCCGGGTTAAGGAAACACTAAGTTAGCCAATAGGAAGAAGCTTGGTAGAGATCCCACTTCCCTGACCTCATTAAAGACTGCAGCAAGCCTTGAGGCCATTTTGTCCTCCAATATATTGGAAGGCAATCAGGGCCTGAGGCCTTGCTACTAGCTAATCTAGCAATTGCCGTCGTAACCTCCCCCTCCTCAATCGGGGCATTGAGCCTGTAGCGATCCTTTTCCGATATTGTGGGTAAACTGAGCTGTTTCAGAAAGTCCAGGACAAGCCTGGTCGCAAGAGCGGGTGGATCTACATATAATACGGCAGAATTAGGCAAAACGATCATTGATCGCCTTAGTGTCTTGAGAGGAAAATGCCTGATTCGGATTTAATAGCATCAATCAGCTGTGCTTTTTGTCGCCCCCACAGGAGCACCACCATCGGTCTCAAAGGGCGGTTATTAATTTTTAAAAAAGGATTGGGCACACTTGGAAAATAATTTTGGAGCCATTTGCATAGTGCATTGTTTAAGGTCCCTTTGATAGCAGTGGATTTTGCCCAATAAAGCCCCATCCTGGGAAGCCTTATGTGCACGCACCAGGCACGTGAGATCTGTCTGAAGCTGTTGTTCACGTTGCCTCCATCCCTTCAGCTTATATACCCACTCTGTGATACAATGCCCTCTAAGTATGGCCTTGAATGCGTCCCAGCAGCGCATTGCCATGAAGCAGTCTGTTAGATTCTCATCCCAAAATCGCACTATAGGTTACCCCAAATGTTGCACCAAATCAATGGATTGCAGTGCCGCCAGGTTCAGCCGCCACAGCAGGGCCTAGAGGTGCTCCACCGGGAGTACCATCTGCAGAATTACCAGACCATGATCTGATAAATTAATGGGACGAATCTGGCACTGATCTATCATAGATAACATTTAGGAGACAAGTAGCCAATAGTCAAGGTGAGCATAGCTTGTTACGCTCACCTGGACCCCACAGGGGTGTCAATCGGACCCGGACAGCTGCGGCCTCCTTCAACGTGATGCGTAGTGCAGAGATGACTGTCTGGACTGGCCCGCCTAGTCTTGTCTGCTGGACCCGAAGAAGTATTTTCCTGCAAGTGGAGACAGGGATTAACCACCTGTGGGTTTTAGTGATGGCCTCCGAACTGTTCTCGCTCTTCCCCACTAATCACCTCCGATATCCCCTTAGTAACCTCACCTTATGTTTGTAAAAGATGAGCTCTCCATCCTGCGTGTCTTGCAGGGGCGCGTAGATAGCAGTTACTTCACTGGTTTGAAGGCGTTGGGAGAGTTCCGGTAAGTATTGACTCTGAAGTCCCTGGCGGGATTGGTAAGTATCAAGTTCAAAGAGTTCAATGTGCCCGATGTTCACTCCTGTCCCCTTCCTTCCTTAAGTTGCAACTGAGTTTGTGAGAAGAAGGTCTCGTACCTGCTGCTGGCATTCAGGTAAGAGTATGTGTTACCCAACGCTGTCCGGTAACTATTGCATGCGTTAACGTGTTGTTTTTCTCCCTCTTTACAGATGCGGCATATGAAAATGTGGAGAGTTATGGAATAATACCGCCGGTGGTAAATCAGGTACGTCTATGGTGGTAAGAGGTTGTATTTGTTGATTCCCTTGGCTCACCTTGTTTTTTTCTTGTGTCCCCTAGGTGCCGGATTATGGCAAAGAAATGATGGACAGTGCCGGATCGAAAGATGCTGTGAGAACTGGTGAGTATGGCGCCGTGCTGGAGCTGGCGAAGCGACGCGTGCAGGACTGGTGTACTTTCCAGGTCCGGAGATGAAATGGTTCCGGAATTAGGTGAGGAATTTGAAATAAGTTCATTTTCTAACCTTGTCCTTTTCTTCTTCTTTATTCTAGGAGCTCCGGATTCGAGGCGGGCGTGGCAGAAGACTGGATGCTGGCTGCAGGCACGCGGGCGTGGCAGAAGACTGGATGCTGGCTGCAGGCACGGTGAGCATCACGCTGCTGCATGCAGAATAACGCGAAGCATGTGCTGCTGTTCGGGTGTGGTTTAAATAGCCTCCAACTTAGTTCCAGGTAAGAAGTTCCCTAGAGCCACGCCCGAATAAAAAATAGTCCCTGTAACAAAATAGTCCCATCCAGGCCTCATTTAGGCTTGGACGCTTTTGCAGCATGGTCTGCATCAGGTAAGTAAAGTCTATGAGCCTGGCGCCACTGAACCCAGACAGGTTTAAACAAATGTCTGGATGCCTGCTCCCGGAGCGGAGGGCCTTGGTCCTGATGCCCGGGGGTAGGCATCATGACATAGCTCCCATGGTGATTCGAGTAAAAGGAGAAGTCCCTTTGCTGCGGGTGAAGCTCCCTACAGACATCTCGCAGCCGTAGCTCCTCCAGCAAGAGCAGCAGCGCTCGGGTTTTCTTAGGAAGCATACCATGGGTGGCTTGAGGAGGTTGCCTGTCTATAGATGGCGAAAGGGCAACGTTCACGGCCTCCCCCAATGAGTGAGAGTGGGCCCATGTCGGGGCACTATGTGTAAGTACATGCGGATAAAAGCCAGCGTTATCGTCCGTCGGCCCATAGCTATTCAATGGTTACCAGACATTTGGTCGAAAAAAATTGGTCGACCAGACAAATGGTCGAACCAATTTGGTCGAAAACCAAATGGTCGAATTTTTTATTTTTTTTTTTATTTTCACCCCTTTTTTTTATTTTTTTGGGGGGGTCCCCCCCAACCCCCTTTTTTTTCTCTAAAAACCCCTTTTTTTAAAAAACGAAAACCCGAAAAATAAATATATAAATAATAAAAAAAATTCGACCATTTGGTTTTCGACCAAATTGCGTCGACCAAATGTCATTCGACCAGTTTTCAGTCGACCAAATGACTGGACACCCTATTCAATAGGGCAATACATTGTTGATAGAGCGTACCCTTCACTAACACATCGCCCTTTCGGATCACTCAATGCTTTCAGTGGGGTAAAGGGTAGGAGTTTCTGAATGAGAATTGAGACCCCCCTTTTGCGATGGCATGAAGCATGAAAGGTCTGTCCAAACCACCGCTGAGTCAGCTTTCCAGATTCTACATCATCTAAATTGGTCTCCTGGACGAATACTATATCCATGCCCTCATCTCGCATCAGGTTCAGCATCCTATGCCGTTTGATCGTGTGTCCCAGACCCAGAACATTTAGGGGGATTAATCTAACAGTATTCATATCTTTCAACTGCTCGACCCCGGGAGCACCACTGCCCGTCAGGCAGTCGGTTTCGCTACCCAGAACCCCCCTATTCTGATTAAGCCCCCCATTTTCAATACACTCACCGTCGCCACGAATAACAGAACCACCAATTCTATTATAATCGCACCCTGGGGGACAAACCTTCGCACCATACATCTGTCCCTAGCCCATCCTTCATAGCAGAACAATATCAAACAATATAAAATGAGAAAACAGGAAAAACTAAAAAAGCAAGTAAACATTGAGCCCCCGAGTGATGAGCCCAATAAGACTAAGATAGTACCAATGCAGAACAAATGTGTGAGAAGTCCCCAAAAAGTTGCAGTAAACAAACACTACAACAAAAACACGTGCGCATTAGAGGGGGATGATGGGCCAAACCTCTGAAGAAAAAATAGCGATTCATACTCTGGCTCATATAATGTAACAAGTGACATTCAGTGGCCACATGTTACTTCGCTAGACTGTGGTCCACCAGATCCGTCTCTTGGGAAAGGTCAGCTGCCGCATGCTGGATAGACAATGACGGCGTCCTCGCCATGGCAGTAATTTGTCCAGTTTTACCTCCCCTGCCGAATGCAGCTGACCCTTAGGTTGTCTACCTTTCTTCTGCCAAAGTGGCATCTCCTCGGCCGAACACTGACCCAAGCTGCCCTCCGGTGAGCCAGAGGCATGCCTCTCTAGAGTGGGGATAGAGTCAGGGCCCAGGATCCCATGGCATGCCAAGAATTGCCAGGTCTCTGTAGGAGAGTCAAAGGAGTGCCATTTTCCAAACAGCTAAGCCAAAAACACCTCTTTTACCAACTCGTCGAGGTCCCAGTCCCTGTACCTCAGCATCTGTTCGAATGAATTTCTAAATTCTGGCTTGGGGGACAGAGTTTAGGAGGCCACCCTAGTCATAAAGAACAGGGAGAAACTTCTAGGAGTTTAGCCAAACCAATCAAGGTAGCATAAGAGAGGCCACGGCTAAATCTCAGGAGAGGTGAGCATGGTCAGGGGTCCACAATCAGCACATACAGTGAGCAATCAACGATTACACAGACAATAAGTCAGTACAATACGATATTTATTGCAAGCCCATAAAAAACACTATGAAAAATGACTAATAGCAGGTAATATGCCACAATACTAAACACTATTGTATCTGCTTAGATTCACATGCTGTACATATAGTGCGACATCCTCCAGTGGTAACCGTGCAGTATTGCATCTTGTCTTTCCAGAATCGAAAGGGGACGTCGAAATGGGCGTGCCTGTAACACTATCCCTAACTTAACGTGTAGTGTACCCAAAATCAATCATGCATCGTGGTCCCTCTGATTGTATTTTTTCTGCCGTGAGGGAGCCTATGATATGATATGGCATTTGTAACGCGCCTATACACAAGTGTTTCAAGGCGCGACGAGGTGGGGGGGGGGGGGAACAAGGGGAAGACAGACAACGATCCTACTAGGCCAGGTGTCATTCAGATCGTGCAAGTGCAGGGGTGGGGGGAAGGGAAAAGTGCAAGGGGAAGGGGGGGAAGTGCAGTACAAGGTACGTAGCGTAAAAAATAATAAATAAGGCCGGCTGGTGGCAAGTGCAAGGTAGATGCAGAAAAAGTGCTGGGAAGGGGGGGCTGTAAGGATACAGTGACAGTCCCGCAGTGCAGGGGGTTGCCAGGGAGGCAGTGCAAGTGGAGAGTGGCTGGGCCCTGGACAAAGGTCACTGAGAGTGGCCCAGTTGCAGATTCAGAGCAGATTCAGTGAAGAATTAAAGCTGTTCAGCAGGGGAGAGGGAGAGAGAAAGCAGAAGCAAAGAGGAAGGTTTTGAGGTGCTTCCAGAACCGGAGGTGGTTCTCCTCAAGTTTCAGGGAGGCAGGAAGGCAGTTACAGAGGGAGGCCCCTGCTGCAGAGAGAGATCTACCCCCAGCTCGTTGCTTCGAGAAGCGGCTGACCCCGAGGGAGTTGGAGATGTATGAGCGAAGGGCTCGGGAAGGAAGATATTTAGGAAGAGAGAGTTGAAGGTATTTGGGCCCCGGGCCCCAGAAGGCCTTGTGGACAATGCAGAGGGTTTTGAACTTAATCCTCGCAGCCACTGGGAGCCAGTGTAGAGATTTCAGTCCTGGAAAGATACGGTCCCTGGGCTTGAGGCCAAGGACAAGTCTCGCAGTTCTGTTCTGGATGAGTTGTGGAGAGTGGAGGCAGGCAGATTAAGATAGAGGCTGTTACAGTAGTCCAGCTTTGAGAGGACCAGGGCTCGGGAGACAGTGAGCTTCTGGGGGAAGGAGAGGAAGGGAAGAATACCTCTGAGGAGGTGCAGCTGGTAGTGTGACTTCTTAGAGACGTCTGATATATGAGGAGAGAAGGAGAGTGTGGAGTCGAGGATGACCCTGAGGTTTTTTGCCTTGCAGGATTGGAGCAGGAAGGGGGCCAAGGGAGGCCGGCCAGAGAGCTGCAGGGAAGGAGGGAGTGGATGTGCCGATAAGTAGAATCTCAGTCTTACTGGCATTAAGGCAAAGGTCATTGGCGGCACACCATTCCTGGATAGCAGACAGACAGTCAGAGATGAGGGAAGGAGAGGAGGAGGCCGAGGGTAGCCTGAAAATGAGCTGGGTATCGTCCGCATAGCACTGGAAGTTGGGGCAGAGAGTGGCGATGCGGAGGGCAAGGAGTGCCAGATACTGGTTGAAAAGCCAGGGAGAGAGGTTAGATCCCTGGGGAACACCACAGGAGGAGAAAAAGATGTCAGAGAGGAAGGACCCCAGTTGGACCTGGGAGGGTCGATTGGAAAGGAAAGAGGTCAACCACGCCAGAGCCTGACCAGTGATACCCAGGTTATCACGGAGACGGTTGAGCAGGATGGCATGGTTGACAGTGTCAAAGCCAGAGGAGAGATCGAGTAGAATGAGAGCACACGGAGTGTTGGAATCAAGGTTCGAGAGCAGGTCCTCACGGATGTTCAGGAGAGCAGTTTCTGTGCTTCTGGCAGCTCTGAAGCCAGATTGATGGTCATGAAGACTACCAACAGATTCAGCGTGGAGGTTAAGCTGGGAGATGGCCAGTTTCTCCAGGAGCTTGCCCAGGAAGGGAGTAATGGAGATTGGGCGATAGTTGGCCGGGCAGGAAGGGTCGGAAGAGGGTTTCTTGAGGAGGGGGTGCACAAGCGAGTGCTTGAGGGGGGAAGGGAAGACTCCAGAGGCGAAGGAGTGGTTGCAAAAATCAGCCAGGGCAGGAGCCAGGGAGTCGATGTGGTCCTTGATGGTTTTGGAAGAACAGGGGTGAACCTGTTTAGACGAGACTTTCATAGATCGGACTTGTCTGGAAACGTCGTCAGCAGAAAAAAGTGGAAAGGCAGAGAAGGAGGGAGGAGGGGTGGCTGCAGAAGGGCCAGAGGAAGAGCCGGGAAAAGAGGGAGGGAGGTGAAAGGAGGAGAGCGAGGACAGGATGTCCTGAGTTTTTGAGGTGAAGTGAGAGGCCAGTGCAGTGCAGAGGGCCTGGGAGGGGACAGGAGAGGTAGAGACTGCAGCAGGGTTGGCCAGCTCCTTGCAGATTTTAAAGAGTTCGGCCGAGTTGTTTGATGCCTCAGAGATGCGGGCTTGGATAAGGGCTCTCTTCTTGGTGAGAACGGAGAGCCGGTATTGCCTTTGGAGCAGGCGGCAGGCCAGTTTGTCAGAGGATGAACATGAAGCACGCCATTTCCTCTCTGCCACCCTACACTTGCATTTTAGGGTGACGAGATCTGAGTCATACCAGGAGTTACATTTGGCTTTGGGCTTCAGGCGGATTCTCATGACGGGGGCAAGGATATCAAGAGTATTAGATATAGCAGACTGGAGCATGGAGAGGGCTGTGTCAGGGTGGGAGTCAGCCGAAGGGGAAGGCGGGGGCGAGAAGGTAGCAGCAAAAGCCTCAACTGACACGCGCTTCATGGGTCGGATGACCGAGAAAGTGGGTAGTAGTGAAGAGGGTGGCTTTGCCTGTGGGGTAGGGAGGGTGATGTGGGAGGATAGGAGAAAGTGATCACTCCAGGAGAGAGGAGTGGAGAGAAGGACGGAGAGGGGAAGGTCAGAGGAGATCAGAGCATCAAGAGTGTGCCCTGCAGAGTGAGTAGGCCCAGACGGGAGAATAGAGAATGCGAGAGAGTCGCAGAGGTCACGAAAGAGACCAGTGGGGGGACAGGAGGCATCGAGGTGGATGTTGAAGTCACCAAGAAAGAGGAGTTGAGTGGTTGAGGACAGGAGTGAGGAGGAGAGGTCAGCCCACTCAGAGAGGAAGGAGGAAATTTGACCAGGTGGCCGATAGATAGTAGCCACGGTAAGGGAATGGCTAGGAGAGAGAGAGAGAGTCAGCAGACAAGACATTCAAAAGAGGAGTAGGTCTGCGTAGGAGTGACAGTGGCAGGAATCCACTCAGGGAAGATAAGGGCAACACCACCCCCTGCACGGTTGGGCCTGGGCACGGAGAGGATCTTGTAACCGTCAGGTAGGAGTGTGTCAAAGCTGGTGGCAGAGCTGGCAGTGAACCATGTCTCAGTGAGACCGAGGACGTCGAGGTCCAGTTCCTCAAGAAGGCGACAGATATCAGAGGAATGCTTGATGGCAGAGCGAGAATTAAGAGTGGCAATGTGGAGAAGGTTGCCATCCTTGAACTTCCGGGTAGGGGTACAGATCAGAGGTACGCCCTGCGGAGGTGTTGGAGAAGGAGGTGAATAAGGAGCACGAGAGGGGGCAGGGAGGGAGGGTAGAGGCAAGGTAGCCGAGGACAGAGGAGGGGGGACAACAGGAGAGGAGAGGAAGTTGATGAGGCGTGGGAAGCGTCTATCAAAGAGGTGAAGGTTGGCCTGAGGGCCTTGCACCAAGACAGTCCCATTAGCGTAGACATTAATGATGGCTTTAGAGGAGCGGAAAGGGGCCAAGAGGACATCCCAACGGGTGCCATCATTAATGGGAGAGGAGGAGAAAGGAGAGAGCACAGAGACCATATGAAGGGTCCATAGGTCAGGCGAAGGCACGAAAAAGAGAATGTCAGTGAGAGTTTCCTTGGAGCTGGCACTAGTGTAGGTGTCAGCGATAGGGAGGCCTGGGTTGGAGACCAGGATGTCCTTTTTAAACTTTTTTCTACCAGATTTAGTGAGGAGAGCAGGATAGTCAATGGAGAAGCAGTTAGAGAAGATAGGCGAGATAGAGAGCACCATGGAGTAGGAGGGAGTGGGGGGAAGACAGACGAAACGAGAGCACGCAGACAGGAAGTGAGCGGCAGGCAAGTTTACCACATTTCAGAGCAAACAGTAATGCGTATTAGGTACAGGGCCACCTAAGTTTGAGAGTCCTGCGAGGGGAGAATAACACCCAAGTTAACCACAATTGTGGAATACAGTGAGGGGAAGGCACCATGCGGATGAGGTGAACCAGGTGAAGGAGGGGTGGGCCGGGGGAGCGGAGAAGCAGGTGAAGCTGGCGCCTTGCGCCCCCTGCGTACACCTGCAGACACACAGGGAGCTGCAGCTGAGGAATGGAGAAGGAGGTGAATAAGGAGCACGAGAGGGGGCAGGGAGGGAGGGTAGAGGCAAGGTTGCCGAGGACAGAGGAGGGGGGACAGCAGGAGAGGAGAGGAAGTTGATGAGGCGTAGAGTGAGTACAGAAAAGAGAGAAAGTAGTAAGACGTTGATGTTCCTTCCATCCGAGCAGGGAGGCAGGGAGGGTGCACGTGAATCTAAGCAGATGCAATCATCAGAAATGCTTTTACAGTAAGTAATGCATGTCTTCTGATCCTTGTTAATCTGCTTAGAATCACATGCTGTGCATAGACTAGCGGGCAGTACCCGGAGTTGGAGGTGGGTTGTGAGAAGGAACAGTAGAGAAAAGAGATCTTAGTACTGCTTGTCCCACCTGAGAATCAGCCCTAGAATGAGTGTCTAGGCAATAGTGTTTTGTAAAGGTGTGCACAGAACTCCAGGTTGCCGCTTTGCAAATGGACTCTAGGGGAACATTTGCAATGAATGCTATGGAAGCCCCAGTGTCTCGAGTAGAGTGTGCTCTAGGCTTGAAGGGCAGTTCTCCCTTAGCAAGAGTGTAACAGAGTGTGATGCATTTGACAATCCATTTAGAGATAGTAGATTTGGAGACAAGGGTCGCCCTCTCTACCTGCTGCCACTGAAATGAAAAACTGATTTGTTTTTCTTAGTGGTCTAGTTCTTTCCATGCAAAACATGACTGCTCCGCGTACATCCAGTGTGTGCAGGCTTCTTTCTCCCATGTTTGAGGGGTTCTAAAAGAACGTTGGTAGTTCTATTGATTGGTTCACATGGAACTTTGAAATGAATGTAGGCGCAAAACCTAGGGTGAGTGCGCAGAACCACCTTATCTTTGTGAACTGTTACAAAGGGGTCTTGAACTGAGAGTGCTTGTAGTTCACTGACTCTCCGAGTATTGGCTATGAAAAAGGCAGTTTTGTAGGTGAGGTCTTTGGGACTTGCTTTATGCATGGGCTTGAAAGGAGACCCCATAAGTCTAGTCAACACCACATTTAGGTCCCATCTGGGAGCTGGGTTAGAAATGGGAGGGTGAATTCTTTTTACTCCCTCTATGACAGCCTTAATAACTGGTATCTTCCACCACAACACCTTTTGTTGTGATGTAGTGTAGGCTGAAAGAGCAGCTAAGTGAACTTTTAGCAAGTTAAAGACTAGGCCTGAGTCAAGTAAATGAGTGGGGTACAAAACGATATGGGTAGGAGAGCAGTCCGTAGGGTTGATGCTCTTGGAGTTGCACCAGATAACAAAACGTTTCCACTTAGTGGAATAGCAATATTGTGTGTTAGGTTTTCTTGCCTCCCTGAGTATGTCCATACATCTCTGAGGGAGTTTGAGGTGCCCGAACTCTATGACCTCAGGAGCCAGGCCGCTAAGTTCAATGTTTGCGGGCATGGGTGAAGTGTCTCCCCCTTGTCTTGTGACACCATGTTGTACGGGCAAGGCAGTTTCATTGGAGGAGGTAGGGACATCTCCATCAGATGAACAAACCAGGGTTGGCAGGCCCACATGGGAGCCACCAATATCATTGTGACTGGTTACTGGTGCATCTTGTGCACCATCTTGTTGAGTAGGGCTGTCGGGGGAAAAGTGTAAACAAATTTGCATGACCATGTTATTCAGAGTTTATTCCCCTTGGAACTGTTATGGGGGTACCTAGAGGCGTAATCTTCGCATTGAGCGTTCTCCAGAGTTGCGAAAAAGTCGATCTCTGGGAAGCCCCATTCTGCGAAAACGAAGGAGACGATGTCTTTGTGTAATCGTCATTCGTACTCCATGGGTAGTGGTACATCTCTACTGAGTACGTCTGCCAGAAGATTGAGTTTCCCTGGAACATTTTGTGACAACAGGAACATGTGGTTCAGAGCCCACTTCAAAATGTTCTGGGACAGTTTGGACAGCCCTGGAGAGTGAGCGCCCCCTTGTTTTTTCGGATAGTGCATGTCCGTGGTGCTGTCTGTGAGGATCAGGACCGTCTTTCCCTGCAGTTGTGTCTGGAAAGCTTTCAGTGCTTTGAATACTGCTAATAGTTCCAACAGGTTTATGTGGTTGGATGCTATGTCTGACTACCAAACTCTGTGTGCTGTTTGTTGAAGCAGGTGAGCTCCCCATCCTGTAAGAGATGCGTCTGGTTATAGTGGCTTCCACTGCCGGGGTGATAAAGGATTTCCCTTTTAAGAGGTTTTCCCTCGACCACCACTGCAGCGAGAAAAAGAGGGCCGGCGAGACGACTACTAGATTGCCCCACTGTCCGCTGGCCTGACACCACTGGCTGTTGAGCCACTCTTGCATTGGGAGCATGCACACGTGAGGAACGAAGTAGATACATGACACCATCATTCCTAGCAGTCGCAAAAGCCTTGCCTACAGTCACCTCTCGACTGGCTACATATTGAGGGATCTGAAACAGCATGTTTTGAACCCTCCGTTGGAGGGGAAAACAAGGCCGTCTTTTGTTCGAATTAGAGCCCCTAGGAACTGTTTGACCTGGCTGGGGTCTAGGCTGGATTTCTTCTCGTTGATAGAGAATCTTAGACTGAATAAAAGATCTATAGTTCTTAGTTCTACTTGAGAGGCAGGTTTTGTAGGAATCCCCCGTTATGAGTCCGTCGTTGAGGCAAGGATAAACTGGGCTGGATTGCCTGCGCAGGTGTGCTGCTGCCCCAACCTTTGTAAATACCCTTGGTGCAGAAGCTATGCCGAAGGGTATTACTTTGAACTGATAGTGCTTGTCTTGAATAATGAATCAGATATTTTCTGTGCGCCGGCAACATTGAAATATGAAAGTATGCATTTTTCATGTCTAATGGTGCCAGCCATGTAATCCCCCTTTGTGAGCAGGGGAATTACTTCTTGCAGAGTGACCATACACAACTTTTAGGGCTTCACAAATTTGTTTGCTGGGTGCAGATCTAGTACAGGGCGCATGGTGAGATCCTTTTTGGGTATAAGGAAGTTACCACTTTGTTGCCCCCTTGTGGCGTATGCATTGTAGCTGCTGGTTCCTTGGGGAGAGGACCAGTTATTCCCGAGCTGTATTGATTTTGAGGGAATCGTTGCCCACGAAAGGAACGTCTATTCCCGCTCCCCCTTCTTTGTGAAGGTCTCTAGGTGATCTGATCCAGAGTCTTAAGGGTGTCATGCTCCTTTTTAGTAGTTTCGAGGGCTTCATCCACCGCCTTGCCGAATAAATTAGTATCCTCCACTGGTTTATTTATAAGTGAAGCTCGTTTCTCTGGCTTGAACCCACAGTTTCTTAGCCATGAGTGCCTTTTCAGGAGGGTACCTTGAGCCACAGACCTTCCGGCCGTTTCTGCTGCATCCAAAGTATTCTTTAGCATACTATGGTTAACTTGCCTGCCCTGTCACTGAGAGCAGACGGGCTCGCAGTGGCTCAGGGACTTCTTGAAGGCCTTCCTCTAGCTTGGCCTATTGTGCATCACCATAGCTGACTAACAACATTGTGTTGTTGGCGATGCAAGTGGAGTAAGCCGCCGCCGCAGTGATCCTTTTGCCCAAAGCGTAAAGTCTCTTACATTCCCTGTCAGGGGGTGCCTCCCCAGTGGATAGGGGAACCCCTGCTCTTTTCCTGGTAGTTATAACAACCAATGAATCTGGAAGTAGAATGACCCCTGATGTAGATGGGATCAGAGGGGGGAGGGTCAAAAAAGCTTCTCTACCCTCGGATTCACTGCTCTAGTAAGTGCAGGTGTTGATAAAGAAGGGGCCAACCTCTTTTTAATTGAATTTAGTAGAGGAATAGCTTGGCTGGAAGGAGGTTTTTCTTTCGAAATGTCCTCCACAAAATCAGCCTCTGGAACAGCTTCCCGAGTTGCAATGTTTAAGTATTCCGCTGCTTTCCTCAATATTGGCGGAGTCGAGCGTAGAGTCAGTCTACGTCAGTCACCTTTGAACTTTTCACCAGAGGAGCTGCTGCAACGAACTCCAGTGAAAGAAACTACTGTCTCTTTAAAGATACTACGTTGTGTTCGGTGGGCGGACACAATATAAGCTCATTTCAGGCGCGGAGTCGAGCGTAGAGTCAGTCTATGTCAGTCCCCTTTGAACTTTTCACCAGAGAGGAGCTGCTGCAACGAACTCCAGTGAAAGAAACTACGGTCTCTTTAAAGATACTACATTGTGTTCGGTGGGAGGACACAATATAAGCCCATTTCAGGTGCGGAGCGCGCACGGAGTCGAGCGTAGAGTCAGTCTATGTCAGTCCACGCCTGGTCACGCCTGGTTGCAGTTGCGAGCTGTGTGGGGTAGTGTCACGGCCGACATGACTGCAAAATCGGGCTTGGGGGGCCAGGCAGGGCCCCAAACCAGACGAAAGACCATCCAACAACGTTGGATGCAAAATCCCTGGACCGCTTTAAAAGCAGACCCTGGTCTCGAGATATCTAAGATAAGTTCCATACCACGAAAACATGTGTCAAAGAAACTATTGGATTCTTGTTTACAATCAGACCCTATCGAACGCATAAATCTATCCTTAGATTGCACATCCTCTTTAAAAATGAGCAAAAACATGGAACATTTACCTACGGCGTTTGTACATTCATCCACAAACGAAGTTGGGGCCGAAGTCGGGGGCGAAGACGTGACGACTAGTATCTCCGCTCCGTCTGACAACATCGACACCTTAAATAGCCTCCCGACACAAGTTTCTGCCGATCCAAACGCCACAGTTAACTCTTCCGCCGCTCTTGTAGCCTTCGCTGTTACGCGAACCCATCCAAATAACTCTGGAGGCCTTAGTGA